>NC_080035.1:31886089-32486089 GCF_030020395.1 Manis pentadactyla
TCTGTGATGTCTTTAGTGATTTTTCCTTTCTTATTTCTGATTATGTTTATGTGAGTAGACTCTCTTTTTTTCTTGATAAGTCTGGCTAGGCGTTTATCTATTTTGTTTATTTTCTCAAAGAACCAGCTCTTGCTTTCATTGATTCTTTCTACTGTTTTATTCTTCTCGATTTTATTTATTTCTACTCTAATCTTTATTATGTCCCTCCTACTGACTTTGGGCCTCATTTGTTCTTCTTTATCTAGTTTCATTAATTGTGAATTTAGACTGCTCATATGGGATTGTTCTTCTTTCTTCAGGTAGGCGTGTATTGCAATATATTTTCCTCTTAGCATGGCCTTCACTGTACCCCACAGATTTTTGCAGTTTTGAATTATTGTTGTCATTTGTCTTCATATATTGCTTGATCTCTGTTTTTATTTGGTCATTGATCCATTGGTTATTTAGGAGCATATTGTGAAGCCCCCATGTGTTTGTGGGATTTTTCATTTTCTTTGTGTCATATTTATTTCTAGTTTCATACTTTTGTGATCTGAGAAACTGGTTGGTACAATATCAGTCTTTTTGAATTTACAGAGGCTCTTTTCATGGCCTAGTATATGATCTATTCTTTAAAATGTTCCATGTGCATTTGAGAAGAATGTGTATTCTGCTGTTTTTGGGTGTAGAGTTCTGTAGATGTCTGTTAGGTCCATCTATTCTATTATGTTGTTCAGTGCCTCTGTGTCCTTACTTATTTTCTGTCTGGTTGATCTGTCCTTCAGAGTGAGTGGAGTGTTGAAGTCTCCTAGGATGAATGCATTGCATTCTATTACCCCTTTTAATTCTGTTAGTTTCTGTTTCACATATGTAGGTGCTCCTGTGTGGGGGGTGAGTAGATATTTATAATTGTTATATCTTCTTGTTGGATTGACCCTTTTATCATTATATAATGTCCTTCTTTGTCTCTTGTGAGTTTCTTTGTTTTGAAGTCTATTTTGTCGATACAAGTACTGCAACTCCTGCTTTTTTCTCCCTAGTATTTGCATGAAATATCTTTTTCCATCCCTTCACTTTAAGTCTGTGTATGTCTTTGGGTGTAAAGTGAGTCTCTTGTAGGCAGCACATAGATAGGTCTTGGTCAAATCCAGTTTTAATGGAGGGATAGCATTTAAAGATAGCCTGTACTGTTATGAATTGGTACAGTTTTAACCTAGAAGAAATTGTTCAGCAAGTGCAGAGTCAGAAATAACCAGAGTAGGTAACTCAACTGTGCCTTTTCTCTGTGGACTCCACAAGTTACAATGAATAGCAGGGCTCAGTTTCCCCACCAATGACAAAAAGAGGGAGATAAGAAGAGTAAGGGACAATTCTGAGGTCAAGGGTCCTTCTTCAAAGAGCCTCTAGGGCTCTTAGTATTGGTGAGTGTAAGAGCTAGATGACTACATCAGTGATGCTTTGAGTTCTGAGAAAACTTAATTCTGAACTTTTGACTCCCAGAAAAGCAGAAGAGAAAAACATTTGATTAAGCAAAGCTACATTTATTAGAAAACTGCCTGCTGTCAGAAGGACAACCACTGTGTCAAAGTCTTGGCAGTGTTGCAGAAGGGGCTGGTGAGCAAAGCTGATTTATACAGTTTTCATGTTTGGTCTCAAGTGATATAATGCAGGTTGGTCATTAGGGTAGGAAGTGATTGGGTTTGGGCCAAGACTATGAAAGACAATTTTAAGATTATTGGACACTGAGGTGAGAGTCTGGAATTCAGCCATGAAATGTAAATGTTGTCTAATAAACAAGCAGTATACCAGATGAGCAATATATTTTCCTATTGAAAGGTGTTTGCCCACCAGGGCAAATTATTTTCCTGTACTATATGCTTGTAAAATTTTCCTGATGGGGCATTGAAGTTCTTTATTGTTTATAGCTTTAACTTTATGAGTTTAATAAAATGTAATAAATAGCTATAGAAGTCACAATTCTTATTCCCAATGGTTAAGCTTCTTGGACACATGTGATTCCAATATCAACATTGTTCCTTCTTTAGTTTTCATTTCCACTTTTAATTTATCATATCAGAAAAAAAGTATTTTTTTGAGTTGTGGGTGGTAGTGTGTGGGTGGAGTTGATTTATATAAGCTTGTTTGAAACTACAAGTAGCATCTCTTTAAAGTGCATATTAAATATTGTTAGTTTGATATTAGCCGCAGTGGGAGCATTTAGACCTTAGAAATCAAAGATTTCTTTTTTTTTTTTTCTTTTAGAGAGACAGTTAAACATTTATCAGGATAGCACTGCATATAACGCAATGCATAACAAAATCAACCCCACAAACACTCCTTTATGTGGAAAATGCACTTGATGGCTATCGATGAAAAAATTACTGTTTCCAGAGTACTCAACACTTTTTAAATACAAGTGTTTTATAATAATCTGGAATGTATGGGTGAGTCTCAGTTTTACTCTAGATCCAAACAATGAAAATAATTAGCACTGACTTATAATGTTTCAATAAACAAGTTCATTATTGACTCTTAAAGGGGAGCAGGGCAGAGCCAAGATGGTGGAGTGAGTAGAACAGTGGGAATCACCACCCAAAAACATATATATTTTTGAAAATACAACAAATACAACTATCCCTAAAAGAGAGACCAGAAGACACAGGACAACAGCCAGACCACATCCACACATGCGAGAACCCAGCACCTGGTAAAAGGGGTAAGATACAAGCCCCAGCCCGGCGAGACCTGAAGCCCCTCAACCCAGCTCCCGGCAGGAGGAGAGGAGTCAGACCAGGGAGGGAGAGGGAGCCCAAGACTGCTAAACATGGAGCCCTAGCCATCCGCACCAGAGCGCAGACACACAGTGCATGCGTGCGGTGCTGGAAACTAGGGAAGCAGGACAGTAAGACCTGTGAGTGGGTCCTGAAGCCGGCGCCCCTGTGACAAAAAAAAGCAAGTGCTTTTTGAAAGTCTTAAAGGGACCCCACAGCTGGACAGAAGCATCCCGGGTCAAAGTCCAGCAGTTGGAAATTCCAGGGAACTTCGGATGCACTAAACCCCTCATGCAACAGCTCTGAGACCCCTCACAGAGGTAAACAGCAAAACAGCCCCCTGTCCATTACCCCTCCGGGGCCCCCACCATAGCAGAGCAGCCTGAGTCTAGCCAAGCCCACAGCAAGGGAGCATCCTCCATACCGGCCGGGCAAGATACAGAGACCCAGTCTACACGCAATTACCTAACACAAGCCACTAGGGGACGCAGTTGTCCCGGTAAAGAAAGCCCAGGAGCCAAGAGGAAAGAGTCTTGACTCTCCCAGCTAACAGACAATCAACAGCACACCACTGCACATATCAACATGAAAAAGCAAAAAATTTGATCCAGACAAGACTAACCCAGACATCTTCGACATCTTCTACATGTTCCCCTGAGAAGGAACCCGGGGAGATAGATTTAACCAATCTTCCTGAAAAAGAATTCAAAACAAAAGTCATAACCATGTGGATGGACTTGCAGAGAAATATGCAAGAACTAAGGAGGGATAATACAGAAATAAAACAAGATCTGGAAGGACTTCAAAACAGAATGGACGAGATGCAAGAGACCATTAATGGACTAGAAAACAGAGAACAGGAATGCAGAGAAGCTGATGCAGAGAGAGATAAAAGGATCTCCAGGAATGAAAGAATTTTAAGAGAACTGTGTGACCAATCGAAACAGAACAATATCCACATTATATGGGTACCAGAAGAAGAAAAGAGAGAAAAAGGGATAGGAAGTGTCTTTGAAGAAATAATTGCTGAAAACTTCCCCAAACTAGGGGAGGAAATGGCCTCTCAGACCACAGAGGTACACAGAACACCCATGACAAGGGATCCAAGGTGGGCAACACCAAGACACATAATAATTAACATGCAAAGATCAAAGACAAGGACAAAGAATTAAAGGCAGCCAGAGAGAAAAAAAAAGGTCACCTACAAAGGAAAACCCATCAGGCTATCATCAGACTTCTCAACAGGAACCCTACAGGCCAGAAGAGAATGGCATGATATACTTAATACAATGAAACAGAAGGGCCTCGAACCAAGAATACTGTATCCAGCACGATTATAATTTAAATATGAAGGAGGGATTAAACAATTCCCAGACAAGCAAAAGTTGAGGGAATTTGCCTCCCACAAACCACCTCTACAGGGCATCTTACAGTGACTGCTCTAGGTGGGAGCACTCCTAAAAAGAAAACAGGGCAAAACATATGAAGAAGGGAGGAGGAGGAATAAGAAGGGAGAGAAATAAAGAATCATCAGACTGTGTTTATAATAGCTCAATAAGCAAGTTAAGTTAGAGAGTAAGATAGTAAAGAAGCTAACCTTGAACCTTTGGTAACCACAAACTTAAAGCCTGCAATGGCAATAAGTACATACCTTTCAATAATCACCCTAAATGTAAATGGACTGAATGCACCAATCAAAAGACACAGAGTAATAGAAAGGATAAAAAAGCAAGACCCATCCATATGCTGCTTACAAGAGACTCATCTCAAACCCAAAGACATGTACAGATTTAAAGTCAAGGTACGGAAAAAGATATTTCATGCAAACAACAGACAGAAAAAAGCAAATGTTGCAATACTAGTATCAGACAAAACAGACTTCAAAATAAAGAAGATAAAAAAAGATAAAGAAGGACACTACATAATGATAAAGGGCTCAGTCCAACAAGAGGATATAACCATTATAAATATATATGCACCCAATACAGGAGCACCAACATATGTGAAACAAATACTAACAGAATTAAAGGAGGAAATAGAATGCAATACATTCATTTTGGGAGACTTCAACACACCACTCACTCCAAAGGACCGATCCACCAGACAGAAAATAAGTAAGGACACAGAGGCACTAATAGATGGACCTAATAGACATCTACAGAACTCTACATCCAAAAGCAACAGGATACACATTCTTCTCAAGTGCACATGGAACATTCTCCAGAATAGACCACATACTAGGACACAAAAAGAGCCTCAGTAAATTGAAAAAGATTGAAATCCTACCAACCAAATTTTCAGATGACAAAGGCATAAAACTAGAAAAAAATTGTACAAACAAAACAAAAAGACTCACAAACACATGGAGGCTTAACAACACGCTCCTAAATAATCAATGGATCAATGACCAGATCAAAATGGAGATCCAGCAATACATGGAAACAAACGACAACAACAACACAAAGCCCCAACTACTGTGGGACACAGCAAAAGCAGTCTTAAGAGGAAAGTATATAGCAATACAGGCATATTTAAAGAAGGAAGAACAAACCCAAATGAATGATCTAATGTCAGAATTATCAAAATAAAAAAAAGAAAAACAAATAAGGCCTAAGATCAGCAGGAGGGACATAATAACGATCAGAGGATAAATAAATAAAACTGAGAAGAATAAAACAATAGCAAAAATCAACGAAATCAAGAGCTGGTTCTTCGAGAAAATAAACAAAATAGATAAGCCTCTAGCCAGACTTATTAAGAGGAAAAGAGAGTCAACACACATCAACAGAATCAGAAACGAGAAAGGAAAAATCACGACGGACCCCACAGAAATACAACGAATTATTAGAGAGTACTATGAAAACCTGTATGCTAACAAGCTGGGAAACCTAGGAGAAATGGACAACTTCCTAGAAAAATACAACCTTCCAAGACTGACACAGAAAGAAACAGGAAATCTAAACAGACCAATTACCAGCAAAGAAATTGAAGTGGTAATCATAAAACTACCAAGGAACAAATCCCCCGGGCCAGATGGATTTACCTCAGAATTTTATCAGACATACAGGGAAGCCATAATACCCATTCTCCTTAAAGTTTTCCAAAAAATTGAAGAGGAGGGGATACTCCCAAACTCATTCTATGAAGCTAACATCACCCTAATACCAAAACCAGGCAAAGACACCACCAAAAAAGAAAACTACAGACCAATATCCCTGATGAACCTAGATGCAAAAATACTCAACAAAATATTAGCAAACCGAATTCAAAAATACATAAAAAGGATCATACACCATGACCAAGTGGGATTCATCCCAGGGATGCAAGGATGGTACAACATTCGAAAATCCATCAACATCATCCACATCAACAAAAAGAAAGACAAAAACCACATGATCATCTCCATAGATGCTGAAAATGCATTCGACAAAATTCAACATCCATTCATGATAAAAACTCTCAGCAAAATGGGTATAGAGGGCAAGTACCTCAACATAATAAAGGCCATATATGATAAACCCACAGCCAACATCACACTGAGCAGCGAGAAGCTGAAAGCTTTTCCTCTGCGATCGGGAATAAGACAGGGATGCCCACTATCCCCACTGTTATTCAACATAGTACTGGAGGTCCTAGCCACGGCAATTAGAGAAAACAAAGAAATTCAAGGAATCCAGATTGGTAAAGAAGAAGTTAAACTGTCACTATTTGCAGATGACATGATGTTGTACATAACAAACCCTAAAGACTCCATTCCAAAACTACTAGAGCTAATGTTGGAATTCAGCAAAGTTGCAGATTACAAAATTAACACACAGAAATATGTGGCTTTCCTATACACTAACAATAAACTAATAGAAAGAGATATCAGGAAGACAATTCCATTCACAATAGCATCAAATAGAATAAAATACCTAGGAATAAACCTAACCAAGGAAGTGAATGACCTATACCCTGAAAACTATAAGACACTCTTAAGAGAAATTAAAGAGGTCACTAAAATATGGGAACTCATCACATGCTCGTGGCTAGGAAGAATTAATATTGTCAAAATGGCCATCCTGCCCAAAGCAATATACAGATTTGATGCAATCCCTATCAACCTAAAAACAGCATTCTTCAATGAACTGGAACAAATAGTTCAAAAATTCATATGGAAACACCAAAGACGCCAAATAGCTAAAGGAATCCTGAGAAGGAAGAATAAAGTAGGGGGGATCTCACTCCCCAACTTCAAGCTCTACTACAAAGCCACAGTAATCAAGACAGTTTGGTACTGGCACAAGAACAGAGCCACAGACCAATGGAACAGAATAGAGACTCCAAACATTAACCCAAACATATATGGTCAACTAATATTCGATAAAGGGGCCATGGACATACAATGGGGAAATGACAGTCTCTTCAACAGATAGTGCTGGCAAAACTGGACAGCTACATGTAGGAGAATGAAACTGAACCATTGTCTAACCCCATACAAAAAAGTAAATTCAAAATGGATCAGACTTGAATGTAAGTCATGAAACCATAAAACTCTTAAAAAAAAACATAGGCAAAATCTCTTAGACATAAACATGAGTGACCTCTTCTTGAACATATCTCCCCACGCATGGGAAACAAAAGCAAAAATGAACAAATGGGACTATATCAAGCTGAAAAGCTTCTGTACAGCAAAGGACACCATAAATAGAACAAAAAGGTATCCTACAGTATAGGAGAATATATTCATAAATGACAGATTCCATAAAGGGTTGACATCCAAAATACATAAAGAGCTCACACACCTCAACAAACAAAAAGCAAATAATCCAATTAAAAAATGGGCAGAGGAGCTGAATAGACAGTTTTCTAAAGAAGAAATTCAGATTGCAAACAGCCCCATGAAAAGATGCTCCACATCACTTGTCATCAGAGAAATGCAAATTAAAACCACAATGAGATATCACCTCACACCAGTAAGGATAGCTACCATCCAAAAGACAAACAACAACAAATGTTGGTGAGGCTGTGGAGAAAGGGGAACCCTCCTACACTGCTGGTGGGAATGTAAATTAGTTCAACCATTGTGGAAAGCAGTATGGAGGTTCCTCAAAACGCTCAAAATAGAAATACCATTTGACCCAGGAATTCCACTTCTAGGAATTTACCCTAAGAATGCAGCACTCCAGTTTGAAAAAGACAGATGCACCCCTATGTTTATCGCTGCACTATTTACAATAGCGAATATATGGAAGCAACCTAAATGTCCATCAGTAGATGAATGGATAAAGAAGAAGTGGTACATATACACAGTGGAATATTACTCAGCTGTAAGAAAAAATCAGATCCTACCATTTGCAACAACATGGATGGAGCTAGAGGGTATTATGCTCAGTGAAATAAGCCAGGCGGAGAAATACAAGTACCAAATGATTTCATTCATATGTGGAGTATAAGAACAAAAGAAAACTGAAGGAACAAAACAGCAGCAGAAGCACAGAACCGAAGAATGGACTAACAGTTACCAAAGGGAAAGGGACTGGGGAGGATGGGTGGGAAGGGAGGGATAAGGCCGGGAAAAAAGGAAGGGGGCATTACGATTAACATGTATAATGTTGGGGGGGCACAGGGAGGGCTGTGCAACACAGAAAAGACATGTAGTGATTTTACAGCATCTTACTACGCTGATGGACAGTGACTGTGAACGGGTATGCGGGGGGGACTTGGTGAAGGGGGGAGCCTAGTAAACATAACGTCCATCATGTAATTTTAGATTAATGATACCAAAATAAAACTAATAAAATTTTAAAAAATGGAGCAGTGGCCCCTAATATAACTGGACGTATTTCATATGTGGGTAATGTGAGTTCTGATTTGATTTTAATTTTGGACTGGGTAGGGCATTATATAACTTTTGAGGGTGATAAAAATGTATGTCTTAATCATGGCATTGGTTACAAAACTGCCTGCCTAAGGTGGATGAACTTTATTGATGTAAACTATACTTCAATACACTAGAATTTATGGAAAAATATAAGGTTGACCTTGTCTGCATCCCAAATCTAATAAGGGGAGAGTCAGAAAGAGAAAAAAAAAGAGAAAGAGTTTGATCTATTGCTTTCTGTATTATATTGTTAATTTCTTTTAAAACATATATTTTTTATTTCAGAAACCCCTGATAATATAAGAAATGTGTCATATATAGGCATAATTTAAGGATAAACTTCTGGTAGATTCACCAGCTGATGCTAGAAAAATGTTGTCTAGAAAAGCGGATTTGGAGTATAATATATTGTGGATACAGTATTATTTAATATTTATACTTTTAAAAATAACTTTAATGGTACTAAATTTATAGAGAGATAAAGTTTAAGACTACCACATAATCTCCATTTTATCTGGAAATGTAGGTCAAGGATTTTTAATGTTTCTATTGATAAGAACTACCTGGATTCCCAGTTTCTCCCCCTACAATTTCTTATTAAGGTCTGAGACCATGAAGTCTGACCTTAGCGATTAGTTCAAGTGATTGTTACAATTTGGCAAATTTAGGTAATGCAGACATAAAATTTCAAGTTGTTTTCCAATATTACTGAATCTCTTCACATGGGTTATTAGCTAGTTTTATTACTTTTTTTCCATTTTCAGCCAGGATAATGGCAGGGGAGAGAGTAGATATAATTCCAAATAATTTTGTAAGCATAAACTAAAAAAAAATTAGGGACTCAAGAGAAGCTGAGCAGATTCTATAACTGTTACTTCCCCAAGGGCTGTGATAGCTCCTATCTTTCTAATCCTTTCTTCCATTCTCTGAGGATCTGTGGGTATCAGATATCAGTAAAAATCTGTTATTTTTCTTGAATCACTGGAAAACATTGGGAAAAAAACAAATCTCAGACTTTAAAATGTACTGGATCCAGAAACTAACCTAACTATAATTTTAAAAGGGAAGCCTTTCTGAATCCTTGGACTAATGGACAATCCTAAGAAATTAGACCTACAGCACAAAGATACCTATTTTTTTTTCAGTTCTGTTATACACTTTTATCTGTGAGTTATTTATTTTTTCAATTCTTCAATGACAATCATAATTGAAATAAACCCTATCTCTACTTCCTAATGAGCTCCTACATTTGTGATATGGATTCATTTAATAATTAATTTACACATTTGCATGTTAGAATGATTGATTATATATATATAGGATAATCATATAATTATCCTAAAGTTGCTAACAATAATAAGCACCTTAGGTGTTTAAGTGTAATGACTGCAATAAAGTATATGCATTGTTGCAAACTTTTACATCTGGCTTGAGTAACAGGTCATCTTTTGTTCATGCCATTGTTGTGTTAAATTTAAGCATGAAGAATTTGAGCATTATAAAATACAAAAGGGCATTACTAATTCATAGAAATTCATTAAAAAAAAGATGAGGTAAGCTTCGAATTATCTTCTAAGTTAATCATGTGCTTTTTATGTGCATGGCAGTCTCACTAATGTCCAATTAAGTATATTTCTTCTACACCTGATCTGTAATGCACTCTGTGCTTTGTGCAAACACAGCATGAAGGAATATTTACCATCAAGTTAATAGAGAGCATTTAGCTGGCTGTGATACAGAGCTGTTTTCCATTCGTTATCAACGCACACTGGAACACATCAGGTGTGAAATCCATAATTTAAATCTCAAGAGAAATTTTAGATGGACATCCATCATACACATTTAATTGTCAGTTTAATATTACATTTTCATAAAGATGAATTATTAAGATGAGGTAAAAAAAATTTCAGTAACCAGTAAAGTTACCTCATATCAATCAAAAACATATTAGTGCTGAACTCTCAATATTTCCATGGTGACCAATAAATTTATTAAGTAAACTGATCAGTCATAATATTAGACATATACAGTAGCATTTTATAACTCATATATGTACAACATTCATAGTCCAGGTGGCTACTTAGGGTTTTTCTTTCAATAAACTTTTTTGTTTTTGAAGTTTCTGATTTACAGAAAAATTGTGAAGATAGGGAATTCCCATATATCCCACATCTGACTTCCTTATTAACTCTTGGATTAGTGCAGTATATTTGTCACAATGAATAAACAAACTGGATAATTATCAGCAACTGAAGTCCACAGTTTATTCCTATTTCCTTAGTTTTCACTTCGCATGGTTTTTAAGTTCCGTGATCCCATCCAGGACATCACATTACTCTTCCTCATTATGTAGTAGGCTATCCTAGGCTGTGGTGTTCCTTGTTTTTGATGACCTTGGCAGTTTTGAAGAGTACTGTTTCAAGTGGTTTATAAAATATCCCACAATTGGAATTGTCTGATATTTTTCTCATGATTAGACGATAGCAGTGGATGTTTGGGAGAAATATCATAGAAACAAAATGCCATTATCATTATATCAAATCAAATAGAACTACTGTCAATATGACTACTGATGGTATCCTTCGTCTCCCGGCTGAGGAAGGGTTTGTCAGGTTTCTCTGCTGTAAAGTCACTTTTTCCCTTTTCCATAATGTGCTGTCTGGGAGGAAGCCCCCATGTATAGCCACACTTAAGCAGAGAAGAATTCTGTCCTCCACATCCTGGATGAAAGAGTATCAACATTATTTTGAATTCTGCATGAGAGATGGTCTATTCTCTATTTATTTAACCATGCTTTATATCAACATGGACTCATGAATATTTATTTAATATTATATATTATAAAAATATTACTTTATCTTTTATTGCTCAAAATTCTTCCAGTTTTGGGCATTGGGAGTTCATTCAGTTGGTTCTTGTACCCCTTTAAAATACCCTAATCACTGTGATAAAATTTTTTGATCAGTTTCTTACCTTTTGATACTGTAAGAGGCTCATCTTGAAGATCTCCTGCACCAGCCTATAATGAGGCATTTCTAGGAGTCCTGTTTTCTTGTAATGGAAAATCATATTAGAAACCAAGATCTGAGGGCTGGATGTGCTTATTGCTACGGGAGTGTCATTGTTTCTAGGTCCCCTCAGTTGATAAACAAGGGAATATATGTGTGTATACTAACCTGTGTATATATGCATAACAATAAATATTTCTGTATGCAACCATGTGTAACTCTGTTAATGAATCATGAGTTCTTATGAAAATATCCATCCCTGACCTATATCACATGGATCATTCTAGTCTTTTCCTCTTGCCTACCTATGAATTCCCATAGGGTGACAAACCTGACCCCCACCGTCCATCATCCATTTTCTTCACTGTCCAATTCCATTATTCATGTACAGCGGAAGCAGAATTGTTAACCCACACCTCATAGGGAAACAACTTACCACTTAAAATACTGTGCTTATGTGTAGGTAAGTTGCCATTTAGCATAACAGACTCCATTTTCTAAGATACTTGGGTTAGCACCTTCCCTCCCCCATTCTACATCTACTTTAGTGAGGTTGTTTCATACAGTTAGTTTTTTGTCACAGTCTGTGTTCCTTCCAGGGATCACCTATGTCCTAAGTGATGTTTTTTTAAATTTGTGTACATTAAGGTTCCCTCTTTGTGTTGTAACAGTCTACGATTTAGACAAATTTACAGAATCATGTATATACCATTACAGTATCATACAAAATAATTTCAATACCCTTAATAATCCCCTGAACTTGACGTATATAGTCCCCTTCTCTCCCCCAATCCTCCAATAGGAAATGCTGATTAGCTACCACCTATTTTTGTATTTTAGAGAACCTCAATAATTGGAACCATATAGTATGTAGCCTTTTCAGACAGGCTTTTTTCACTGGCCAATATGTATATAAACTATCTCTGCATCTTTTCATGGCTTGAGAGCTAATTTTCACATATTGTTGAATAATATTCCACTGTATGAATGTATCAATGTTTGTTTATCCATTCACCTGTTGAAGAACATCTTGGTTACTTGCAGATTTGGTGATTATGAATGAAACTGCTATACCTATTTATGTGAAGGATTTTGTATGCAAGTAAGTTTACAAATCAGTTGGAAATGCCTAGGAGTACAGTTGTTGGATAATGTAGTAAGACTGTTTAGCTTTGTAAGAATTGTTAAACTCTTTCCCCAAGTAGTTGTAACAGTTTGTAGTGCCACCAGCAATGAATGAGAATCCCTGTGTCTCTGCAGCCACCCTGGTAGTTAGCATACATTTTGGGGATTTTATCCATTCTGATAGGTATGTGGTGCTGTTGCATTGTTGGGTTAGTTCATGATTCTGTAGTGACAAAAAATGTCAGGCATGTGTTCATAGGCTTATTTGCTATCTGCTTATTCTTTAGTGAGGTGTCTACTTAGAACTTTTAACCATTTGAATATTTTTGAAATTGTTTAGTTTTAAGGTTATTTTTGTATTCTGGATAGAGCCCTTTATCAGATGTGTGTTTTGCAAATACTTTTGACCCAGTGTGCTCATTGAATTTTATTCCCTTGACAGTGTATTTGGCAGAGCAGAAGTGTTTAATTTTAATAAAGTCCAACTTATCTCTTTTTGTTGTAGATCACACTTTTGGCATTTTAGCTTATACTCGTTATCACATCTAACTTTATATAAATTTTCCCCAAAAAGTTTTGTAGTTCTGCATTTTACATTTAAGCCTATGATCCATTTTGAGTAAATGTTTGTGAAATATGTAAGGTCTGTGTCTAGGTAATTTATTTTGCTTATGGACATCCAATTTTTTCAGCACCACTTGTTGGAAAGACTTTTTTAATCCACAGAGTTGCTTTTGCTCTTTTGTCAATTATCTGTTCACTATTTTCTAAACTCTTGATTCTGATCCACTATTAGAGTCTGGTCCATTAATCTACGTATCTATTACTTTAACAACACTACACTGTCTTGAGTATTCTTTTGTGAAGATTGGGATGTGTGAGTGCTCCAAATTAATTCTTCTTTAATATTGTCTTGGCTGTTCTAGGTTTCTTGCCATTCCATATAAACTTTAGAATTATGTTGCTCTCTACAAAATAGCTCCCTGTGATTTTAGAGGCATTGTGTTGAATCTATAGGTGAAATTGAGAAGAATTAGCATCTTAACAATATTGTTTCTTGCAATCCATTAATATGGGTATCTCTCCATTTATACAGTACTTTGATTTCTTTCATTAGCATTCAATAGTCTTCCACAAATAGATCCTTTACATATTTTCCTAGAATTATATTTAACTGTTTCATTTTTTGGTGCTACTGGAAATGGTGTTTTTATTTCAAGTCTAATTATTCATTATTTGTATAGAGGAAAACAATTGACTTTTGTATTTTGACCTTATGTCCTTCTACTTTGCTATAACAGCTTACTACTTCCTAGAGATTTTGTTAATTCCTTGAAATTTTCTACATAGGTAATCATGCTATCTATAAAGAAAGGCAGTTTTATTTCTTCCTTTTCAATTTGTATACATTTTTATTTCCATTTATTACCTTATTTCATTAACCATGACTTTCAGTACAATGATAAATAGGAGTTGTGAGAGAGAACATCCTTGTCTTTTCCTGATCTTAAAGGAAATGCTTCCAGTTTCTTCTCAGTAAGTATGATATTAGCTCTAGGTTGTTGTAGATGATTTTATCAAGTGAGTAAGTTGGCCACTACCTTAATTTGTTAATTTTTTTTCTTAAGCATGAATATGAATGTGTGTTGGATTTTGACAAATGTGTTTTTCTGCATCAACTATTTGACTATATGACTGTCTTCTTTAACCTGTTGATGTAGTGAATTATACCAATTGCTTTTTAAATATTGAACCAGTCTTGCATACTTCAAAAAAATCCTGCTTGGTTTAGGGGTATAATTCCTTTCATACATCAGTAGATTCCATTTGCTAATATTTTTTTGCATCTATGTTCATAAGAAATTTCAGCCTGTAGTTTGCTTCTCCTTAAATGGCTCTGGTATTAAAGTATTGCTAGCCTCATAGAATGTATTAGGAAGTGGTACTTCTGTTTCTATTTTCAGGAAAACATTTAGAATCGATACCTTTCTTTCTTAAATATGTGGTAGAATTCACCAGTGAAGCTGTCTTCAGCATGATGCTTTCTTTTTAGAAAGTCACTAGTTATTATCTCAATTTTTAATAGACATAGGCCTATTCCGTTACTTATTTCTCCTTGTGTAAATTTTAATTGTTTGTATCTTTCAAGCAATTGGTGCATTTAATCCAAGGAACCAAGTTGCAGGCAAAGAGTTGCTTGCATTATTCTTTGTCATCCTTTTAATTTCAGTAGGATCGATGGTGATGACCCCTTTATTGCTAGGATTGGTAATTTAGGTCTATTCTCTGTTTTCTTAGTTAGTCTCATTAGAGGTTTATCAATGTTATTGATCTTATAAAATAACAGCTTTTGCTTTTCCTGATTCTCTCCATTGCATTACTGCTTTTAATTTCATTGATTTCTGGTCTTATTTTTAGTATTTCTTTTTTTTTTCTGCTTGCTTTAGGCTTAAAGTTATCTTCTTTCTATAGTCTCCTAAAGTAAAAATTTAAGTTATTTATTTAATAGATATCTTATTTCCTACATATGCATTTGTTATGATAAATTTCCTCTAAGCACTGCTTTTGCTGCATTTCACAAAAGCTAAAATTATTTGTATGCTGACAATAAGTGAGTATGAATTCAGAGTTTAGTCACAAATTAACAGTGAATGAGGCTCGGATTAGAGAAGAGGCCTTGGCAAACTAGTTTGTAAAAGGTCATACAGTAAATATTTCAGATTTGCAGCCACACTTTGTTGTATCAGCTCTGATGATATTGCATAAAAACAGCTACAGACTAGACTTGAATGTTTGGTCCATTTTCCAATAAAATTATATTTATGGATACTTGAATGATATATCATTTTCATGAGTCATGAAATGTCACTCTTGTTTTTCATTCTATTCAAACATATCAAAATGCAAAAACTATTCTTAGCTCCTGGGCCATACAAAAACTGGCAGTAGACCAGATTTGCCAACATCTGTTCCAGAGTATCACAAGAATATGGGTAAAATCAGTAATAATAAATTCTGACCCAGTCGTTCTTGATTTATGTGATATTAATCTCAAGTATTGGTTTAAACTCCCAAATATGATGCTGATATTTTTACAGTCTTTAAAAAAAGATTTACCTGCATGTTCACACTATTATTTTCTTTTTGAGATAGTTTTTATTAGTTTCTTTCTGGGATCATTTTTTCTTTTGAAAGTCCCATTAGAGAAGGTCTAGTACTAGGAAATCTATTAGTTTTTGTTAAAGCAAAAATGTCTACTCTCTCTCTTAAATAAAAGATTTTTCTGGTACACAAAAAAGGTTGGCAGTTACTTTTCCTTAGGGCTTTGAAGGAAGTTATTACACTATCTTCTGGTTAAAGTAAGTTTTGTCCTTTGCATAGAAGATAAAATAACCATCTTTTCCCCACTCTCTCTTTGGAACCATATATCACGTTGATCCAAAAGCTATGGTCATATGAGAGACTACAAGAGCCCTTTAAGGAAAGGGTTTCTGTTGCTCCTGTAAAATGGTGTGGGATGTCAAATCTTAGAAGATAAAAGAAAAATTTTAGAAATCCTTGAGCTACAGGCAGTTTAGTACCAATTATGAACAAGTATAGATATCAGAAGGACTTTTTGGAAACTTCTTAAGGTACATATTTAAATTAAACATAAAAATATGAGGGGTTTCTCTTGGTAAAACAGTGAGAGGAATTATTTTCCATGTAAGTAAGTGCTAACAATAAAGATTATTTGATTCTCAGAACCTAAAAGAAAACCTCCAGAAGTCTCAACTGGAATTATAAGAAGCCTGAATGTCATTATCCCTTGACTTATCCTGCTATACTGGAAAAAAAAAATGTTTTGAAATAAAGATGGCATATCTTGCTAAAGGATAAAACTAGCTATAGTATTTTATGGTCTTGTCATCCTGTCTGCCTACAAAGAGGATTTACTTATGAGAGATTCTAATATGAAAATGTTAGATCAAGTTGAGAACAAAATCATGAGAATATAGGTGCTCAGGAGAACAAGAATATTCACTTTGGTCATTAACAGGGAAGATCTCTAAAGTATGTATCACACATTCACACATATCCTAATGCCACTAAAGGGATAGAAAAAATAAAAAAATCAGCTTAACATATGAAAGCTGTTTAATTTGTGGAATCTACGTGCTAATAACCAAGATGTTCCCTGGAGATGGATAAATGTTATTATAAAAATATTACTGTATGCTACTTAAAAATTATCTTCTGAAACAAGAAGTGACTTTTTCATTTCATACTATCTATACTGGTTTCACTTGCTTTTCCAACTTCATATATATTCAAGGTAATTGATTAAATATTGCTATTTTAACTGATATTTTAATCTAGTATTTCCACCAGGAAGTTTTACTTCTGAGATTTGGCAAAGAGAATATGACAACATACCAAACAATTTATGAACTGACTATTGAGATTTCTGGATGGCGACATCAGATAGAGAGTTTTCAGCTTTGCTCACCCCTGCTTCTCACTGCAATACCCTTCAAAGTCTACCAAACCAGCCTTGTTAACAACAGTATAGGAAATTGAGATATTGTTGTACCTTTAAAATACTGGGAGGAAATACCCTTATGGAAAAGATAAAGCTATGTGAGAAATAATCAGTGCCTAGTTTAAGTCAATGAAACAGAAAAATGATCAATATAAAGGAGACAACAAACGTCTGGAAAGCCGTTCCCCACCTATCTTGTTGCCCTGAACACTGAGCACTTTTATTGTAGACTTTGGTTCTTGCCACTCTCAAAGAAACTGGCAGCCATACCCTAAACTGGAACTCCAATTTCTCAGCATCTTTGAGTAATAACTTCAACTTGAAACCTCATCAGAATTTTCCTACCTGCAGCTACTCAGAAAACATCAGCTCCTGCATGGAAAAGGCAAAAGGTAGTGTGGCTTGCTTCTAGTTCTTTGAAGTCCACACATTCTTAGGAAAAGTAAGGTTGCAATTTATCATGAGCACTAAAGTCACCCAAAAAAGGACTACAAATTATTGCAGATTGTTGGTGGACACCTCCCTTTATTCAGAAAATCCAGAATAGGAGAAATATTTCTCTTTGGTTTAGCAGAGCTGAGATAGAAGAATACCAGTTAGACTTGGTCAAGGAGCAGGGGAGTACAGAATTTGTATTACTAGAAACAAATTGTGCTTTTAATAGTTTGTTTCTTTTATTTCTTAGTAATATAACTCACTCAAATTGACATGATGAGCCACAGATGAGATGTGCTATAAATAGGGAGTGAATGGGAAAAATCCTATCTGAACCCACTGTCCCTCCTTGATCAAGGTTTCCCCAGCTGCTTCTCCAGGACAGGCTCACCCCTCTGTCTATCAACCTCTACCTTGGGTTCTGCAGAATGAACCTGATGTTACCTCTTTGTGCTTTTCCCACCTGCAGATGCTTTTCTTGGGAATTCTTTTTTGCCTGCTTCTTTGGACTTGATAGCCTAGAACTTTCCTTGGTTTTCTGCCTCACCCAGGAGTTTGTCAGCATCCTTTCCCTTTTCAAAAAGCAAGGGCAAACCCAATCCATGCCACTGTTGTCTAAAATATTAAGTAGACACCCAACATTGTAACTTAAATTAGCTTAGATGAATTCATAAATGTAATGCTGAATTTTTGTAATTATGCATTAATCTAAATTCATGACAATAGGAGAATTGTTAAAAAATATCTGAGGCTATGTAGAAACTTTTTGTACCCTAAAAATAACATTTATGAATAATTAAAATATGAGGATATGTCAGTAGCAGGTACCGTAATGTTCCACCAGATGATCAAGATACTCATCCCTTAGCAGGTAGAGCTCTTGCCTCCTGGCTCCCAGTTATGCTCATGGAAAATTGTCTTGCATATAGGGAATTGCCATGTCCAGGAATATGCCCCCTCTACAGGGTGACCTGTGGCCAACTGGTATAAAAAGCAGGTTGTGCATGTTCTCTATCTGAAATAACACTGAGGGGGCATTCAACTCTAGAGCTTACAAAAACTTACGAGAGGCCTTAGTTACAGTCATATTGCAAGTCAGATTCCCTTTCCACCAAATCCTGCTTTCCTCATTTCCTTACATGATAAAATCCTAGTAAAACTTCTGCAAACAAATCTGTCTCAGAGTCTGCTTCTGGGAACCCAAAGTAAAGGTCAGAGAACTGAAAGAGAATCAGTGCATGAGTTTGAGAATAAGGAGAATGGTTAGAAAGGAGAATGAGATGAATAATTGACTAGAAGAGATAAAAGGAAGGTAAAAAACTAAAATTAACATCATCAGACATCTTCTAAGTTCAAAGCTATGTGAGGCTAAAAGTGTAACCAAATAATTACACTGACTTTAATGTAGTCTAAAATCTACTAAGTATAAGGAACATGTTTAAAGAGTTTCTCTGAAAAGTTGGATATTGTATTACTGTGTGTAGTCAGGGTCTAGAAAGAAGCAGGTGAGACATTCAGAGTCTAATTTATGAGAACTTAATAAAGTGCTATGTACAAAAGAGTAAAATGGTGATTAGGATTCAGGGAAACTAACAAGGATGATGAGGTACCGAGCAGGTAGCAAGAGCTGGGGGTTGTTACTACCAGAGGCCTCGGGGAGCAGACAGAGAGACTGAAGCAGACAGAGGCAGCTGTAGATTTAGATCATACACCCCACCAAGATGAGCAGGTGACCAGGGAGAGCAGATATGATATCCTATTTATCTGTCCACCCTCTAATCTCTGCTGGTAACTCTGATAGATTGAATCTAACCGGAGGACAAATGAATCTGATTGATGCCGTCCATGGAAATTTCTCTCCTAGAAAGATGAGGAAGGGCAAAGAAAGGTAGAGAGTAGATCTAGAAGGTGGGTGGAGTCAAAAGAAAACGACTACTATTTGAGTGGAAGATAGAGAAATAAAGATGAATCTAAATGTAGAAGCTTAAACCAGTAATCTTATTACATGGGAAAACTTGAAAAATAGGAAATAATGACACAGGTGTAAGAAACAAGTTATAGGATAGAAGTGATATGACAGAAATTTTTTTTACAGAAAAATAATAGCAATTATAATAATAACAACAGTAATATACAACCCATAATGAACCAGGTTCTATAACACTTTTAGTGAAATAACCATTATTTTTATTTTGGATGACCCCTACATTGTTAAAAGCAACAAGTATGGGGAAAAACAGTCTGCTTTTATACTCACTAGATCTACAGTAAAGGATCAAATAAGCATCCCTATTTCCCAGACATTTAAACAGATATTTAAATAGAATTGGAGGAGAAACCACTTGGTAGAGGAATGAAACATTATTCCAATAACGCTTGTACCTTAGTCTCAAACATAATATAGTTTAATGTAGATATCTTGCTTTGGGACAAATATATTAGAAGATGAATATACAAAGTGTTTAATTGCAAATTGTAGCTGTATTTTGCCAATATCACAACTTCATTAAATTTTTCAAAGGCTAAGACTAAAAGTTGGGCCAGTTTAAGTTCATGATTAGGGTTTAAATAATCTACAGGAGTTTCTTTAATCACCACGCTTTTCTATCTGGAGTAGGGGTTTGATTCCTAAAGGCCTAAATTATGCAGCAGCCTTACTCATAATAGATTTTGGCTTTCTTAATCCTAAAACATTATACACTGAGGTGTATTTTTATTAATTGTATATCATTTCAATTTTAGTTTTAGTTCATTTTTAGGTAAACTTAATGCCATGAAAGAGAAAAGGCAAAATCTCCAAGTATGTGTAAAACTTAGCTCATTTTCCTTCCAAACAGAATCATTTTCAACTCTATCCTTTAGTTGAACTATATTAAATTCATTGCTTGTTACAGTAAAGTAGTGCACACTAAGAAGTACGGGATGCATCAGTAAGAGAGCATTAGAAAAAGTGTATTACAGGATTTTTGAGTTTGTTAGGTGATTTGGGGCAGGAGTCAAGGAAGTGAGGTCTTGCGTTTGATTGGATGCTATCACAAAGAGGAGTAATTCTATGAGCGGGCGTTTTACTAATCTATCTATAAGGTTTGAAAAATAGATGAAATTTAAAGCTTTTACATTTAAGTTGATAAGGAGGCACAGTCACCCATATTAACTGAGATTCAGGAGTCCTAATATTTTTGTGATTTGCACAGTGGCCTTATTTTTGTTTTGCTTTGTTTCTTGTATTTTTCATCTCACTTGATCTTGGTCACATAGCCACCTCATCTGATCGACAGAAGAACAGCGTGGCCTTGCTGCTAATGCCAGGGGCGGACAACACCAAAGGCTAATTGTGAATGTCAGGCCAGTCCTGGATGTCAAGGATTGCCTTTATCTTTCTCAATCCCTCCCACTCACCTTCTTTTCCTGGCCCCTCATTCAACCCACCCCACCTCTAGGTCAAGAACAGATGAAATTAGGTAACCATGATATTAATCCATGATATCCTGATTTTCACAATTGTCAATATCTTGCTTATCAGGAGTTGTCTGTAGCTGGACTAGGATTAATCTTCTCTGCTCCTTTTGTTTGCCGGTGAGTTGTTGAATCCTCTGATGTGACAATGGATACACAGTAGCTTTTAAGACTAGACACAATACATTAGCCACCTGTAACATGCACAGTTACTAAAACAAGACAATGGTTCTTACTTCTTACAGCAAGCACTGAAGCCAGGGCCCTGGATAATAAAGCCTGGGCAATGAAAATATGTCCTAGTATTCAACATAGTCTCTTTTAGAAAGTAAAGTTTGTTTGTCTTTCAGCCTGGAGGTGAACCATTCTGACAGCTCTGTAGTATGTAGGTAAACCAAGAAGTGTTTGCTGTAGCAAAAACCACCCATTGTCTGGATAAAAGCATTTATTTTTCCCTCACCAAATTTTAATAATGACATAAAATAAGTGTTCATGTAGAATGAAATAGCAGTCTGAAATTTTCTAAGCTCTAATTTTCACTAGTGTGTGGAGAAAAGAAACATTGATTACTTTGGTTAAACGTGGCAATTAATATAAGTTGTTATACTAGGTCCAATAATTTCAGAAACAAATGAATTTAGAAATAAGAAAATTGATATTTACTGTATATTTATTAAAATTGCCATTATAGTCTACTTCTATAGATATAAATTGTAATGTGAAATATACATGGTTTTATTTAATATACTGTTAATTATATTTGGAAGTTTTAAAGCTTTAAATTATTACAATTTATATATTAAATTGTCTGAATCTGCCGAAATATACGTATAAAGCTATAATAAATACTTCAAGGCAAATTGTTACATGAATATGTACTGAAGGAATAAGATTAGAATCTGTAGACATTTTCTTGTTAAATTACTAAATGATTTTATTCTCATATTAGTAGAGCTTTCTTTTGTCATCAGTTTATTCTGTTACCTCTCAGAGTGTTTACACACACTTTAAAAACATTAAAAAAATGTCTCTTGCATTAAAAACGATTGTTACTAACAACTATTTTACATTGCTGTTTATTTTCATCATTGCCTATAATTATTTCTGTCTTTAGATACTTTTGAGTTATATTTTATTTTCCATAACACTTACACAGATTTAGTCTTTTCTGAGTTCTGAATAATAAAATTGTGAAGATCTTTTATGCTGGAACTGTCCTTAGGTTTCCTAAAATAGGGATTAGGTAACACAAAGATTTGCTTCATCACCATATTAAAAGGAAAGGCAATAAGAATAATTATCTTTTTCTAAAAATTCTTCAGATCATATCTAAATGTAAAACTGTAATGAAGGTGTTTGCCTACCAAACTTGGCATAAATAACATGCAAATATATATATATATATATATATATATATATATTGTATTTCTAGATTAACAATTAGCATAATAGAATATGTTAATGCAAATAGTTTTCAATGATTTGCATACTTTTATGCATTCTCATGTTCATGTTTAGTTACAAAGAGTATCACGATACCTGTCTACTAGAAGATTATTTTTCCAGCATTCTTAATTAGGACACAACATATGTGCAAAGGCCAAGTCAAGTACTTGGCCCTTTGGTCTTTTTTAAAAACATTTTTTTGTCTGAAAGGTTTAACTGAGCAGAATCATGGTTATTTTTTTCTTTTGAATTTCTACACCTTTTTTTGAAGGCCCAGAATATGAAGAGAGTCCTCAACAGTAGAATGTATACATAATTCGAGCATGGTTCATACAACAGAAAACAGTATAGCAATGAAACAGCAAATGAAGATGTTGAGTGAAAGAAGCCAGACACACACTAATACATGTGTTATGATTCCATTTATATAAAATAGCCAAATAAGAAAAACTACTCTGGCACTAGAAACCAGGATAATGGTTACCCCTGGGGAAGACTGGGGGCTTGCTTGAGGAAGCTCTGAAATGCCCATCCTGGTGGAGTTGCATGGTTGTGTTTACTTTAAGATCATTTGTGTATTTCTATACTCATGATTTGTTATTTCCCTATGTATTTTTCATTTCAACAAAAAGTTTATTTTAAAAATAAAACTTAATTCCCAGGGGAGAGTTTACTCTAGTTAGAGCAGCATGTGATTTGCAGGAAAAAGATTTTATCAAGAGTTTCTGACATACTTCAATATTTTAATATCCAGTACAATCATACTGTTGTATATAGCTTGAATATCAGCTCTTCTGTATATGAAGGAGTCTAGTCAGAAATGACAAAGCTTGGGTCTGGAATGTCATGCAGGGAATAATTCAGGCAGGTATAATCAACAAAAGAAGTAAGAAATCTCTAGCCAGCCCCAAAGTTTAAGAGAGATGTGTGAACTCCTAGGATCTTTTTCACTTTAATCCATATTTCATGGTGAGGCATACATGTTTCATTACTTTTTCTCTTGGTGATAGGACTACTCTTTTGTAGTGGTAGTTTTACTCTAAGTAAATACTGGAGGGTAGTATGTAAAAGTTATTCTAATACATCTGATTTTTATAATCTGTGCTTGAGAGAATCCTTTGAGTAGTAGATAAAAAAATAATTCTATGTTTTCAGGATAATGTTTTGGATTTTACTTTATCTTTTCTAGAAAGGAAAAGCAACATTTATAATTTTGGTGCTGAGTGACTATCCATTTTGTCTAGTAAGATAGTAAGATACTGTGTGGCAAACCATCTTGCCAATAACAACTATAAATTATGAACAAAATATTTAAGAAAGCAACTACTTGACGTCATTAGGGAACAACTAAATGTAGACAGATCCTAGAGGCATTTACCATTTGGAACACATGAATAGTATTGAGTGATTTCCTATTTGCATTGCCTCTAGTCTGTAGCCAAGCCATGTTTTGCAGTCTGTATAATACCACACGGTACAAATCTCAGTAGAAAACCCATAGCATTTCTGTCCTGAAGAACAAGAGGAAAAGGTTCAGATCAACCACAGCCACAGAATATTGGATGAAGAGGCAGTCCTGGAAAATAGAGAAACAGAAAGGGACTCAAATTCTTACTTGTGAATTCTGTCCAAATTCAAAAAGCCTGAGTGACCTCTGAACAATGAATGCTTGGCTTTAAGAGTTTCCCCTATGATCCAAGAACCGAACTGAGATTCAAACTACTACTCAAGAGGCTGTGGGCAGCTTCAGTCCTACCAATCTGATTGTCTGTTAAAACAAGGAAGGGAGAGAGAGACTGAAAGAGGGAAGGGGGGAGGAAGGAAGGAAGGAAGGAAGTAAAGAAGGAAGGAAGGAAGGGAGGGAGAAAACGACAGAAAGGAAGAAAGAGGAAGGAAGGAAAGGCTCTTTGAAGGATTATCAATAGAATCCAGAGTCACCATACATAAACTCATAACACCCAGGATATAATATAAAATTACTCAAAATCCAAAGAAAGGGCAAAGTGTGACACATTCTCAGGAAAAAAGACAAATTATGGAGACTGAGCTTGTCATGACCAGGTGTTGAAATTAGTTGGAAGTAGATTAGTAGTTATTATCACTATGCATAAGGAAAAAGGAAAATAGGCTAACAGCAAATGTAGAAATGAAATAGAAGCAGAGAAATAGAAATGATTTAAAAGATGGAAATTTTAGAAAGGAAAATTAGAATTTTTATTACAGAAGAATGGAGATGACAGTGAAGGAAAGAACCAATAAACATGTAAATATATTAATATAGAATACAAAAAGTGTGAAGAGCCTCAAGAACTTACGGGAACTGAAAAACATCGTGTGTATTATATATATATAAAAACATTGCATATATATATATATATATAGTATGCATACATATATATACATAAATATATATATATACTCATATATAGCTGAGAGATATATTGGGGAAAATATTTTCTTTAAACTGTAGCTGAGAATTTTGCCATATGCTTGACAAATGCTGGAATGTCAGTGAACCTTAAGCAGGATAAATAAAAAGAAAAACAAATGCTCATGATGGTCAAACTACTAAAAAGCCTTTAAAGAGCAAGAGAAAATACTAAAACGAGCCAGAGAAAAGCCCATTAAATGCAAGAGAACAGTAAATACATAGTTACATACTGGTGATTTCTATTCAGCGACATGAAGGACTTAAGACAGTGGAATAAACTTTAAGTGCTGAAAGAAAAAAAAAACTGGCTCTTCAATATTTTGTGCAGAAAAAAAAATTATTTAAGAATAACTATGAAATGAAAACATTTTTTCAATAAAAGTAGGCAAAGCAAAGGCCCAGCTATGAGACTTTCACTAGAAAAAGTCCTGAAAGATGTTCTCCAGACTAAAGGAATAAAAAGAACAAGAATGATCAATATCTGGGACAATATAAAATCTTGATGCCAAAATATTTTAAGGTAAGGATTATGCTTTAGCAGTAATTTTTTAAAGTAATGGAAATCATTGGGGATGGGTCATTCATGTGTTCTTTGTTTAAATTTAACATATTAAAGGTATCATTGTCTCTCTCTCACTGGTATGTAAAGTTGCTTGAAAAAAAAGCCAGTGTTTAATATAACTCGATGTCTCTCAACATGTTGCAGCTTTTAGTACATAGCTGTATCTAATAAATGCTCATTAAAATAATGATATTTTCTGGTTTCTAATAATAGTTAACACAAATTTTCTCATTTTCTCATTATAATAATCAAGACAGATCAGTATTACTGCGTGTATTTTTGAGATGGATAAATGGAGACACAAAGTGACAAGCTCAGGCTCACTCGGTATAGATTTATACAAGGTGATTCTTCCACTCTGTACTTTATAATTAAGAGAATACATATTCCAGATGTTTTTCGAGATCCCAAATTAGTGCAGAGCTAAACCATTAATTGTGACTATTTGCACAAACAGATTTAGAGTTTGAAGAAATTTTAAAAACAAACTTTTATTCAATAGTTAATGGCTTTGCATAATATGTAATTTTTTTGCTGAAGTTAACTATCAGCAATTTCATGGTAGTGATTATGTATCATAGTTAAAGAATTTTGACCGCTTGAAATTTGGTCTGCCTCCCCAAAATATATGAAAATGACCCTTGCCATTTTGTACCCTCATGATTTTCTCTTTTTATGTTGCTCTTATTAAATATTTAAATGCATCATAAATGCAATTAAACTGCTTTTAATAACATTTTTCTTCAAATATTAATATGATACATTATTAATAGGGGAAATATCTGCTTTTCATATTTACAGTCTCATTTTAAAATGAAATCTCTTAATTTAAATTATTGGTAACATGCACAGGTCTCCATAATGGTTAATTTGATGTTACTCTGTATTTGGTCCATTTTGAGGAATTGGGGCTAAATTTATACTCTCACTGCAAAATCTGGTTCAGGACCTGGGAAATATGAAATAAATAGGAAAACTAAAAGCACAGATTAATCAAACTTTATGTCGTGCATGTATTACCAGCTTCCTTATTCATTAATGCACTATTGCACTGGTTAAAAAAGCAGCTGTCAACAAGATAGGAATCCACAAATTCTCTAATTTTTCATGTGATAATTGCTATCTGAAAGTCATTTTTCGCATGTCACCTGACATTCTTCAACATTCATTTGCATATTGCAGAATACCCTCCTCAATGTGATTACTATCAATTATGGTGCCAAATTTCATGATCGTGAAATAATACCAAACCCAGAAATTTCAATAGAAGAAAATAGAACTGTTTTATTTCCAACGATCTGTGATTGGCAGTTTGTAACTATTTTGTCTAATCCTATTAATCTGAAATAAAATGACAATGTGCCTTTTCTTCAGTGAATATGTTTGCTCATCAAGGAAGCAGCAATGAGCTGGTTGTAACCTCAAGAGATAAATGACTCTGATATCGCCTGTGTTACCTTGCTTATTGAAATGAAAATCTAGACAGATAACAATGTATTAAAGATGAGCCCACAGGCAGAAGATTAGTCTGATTGCCCATTCTCTCTGATATCTTTTGAAAGCATTTAAAAAATGTTCTTACAGAGGAGAAAACTGTAGCATTTTAGACAGACCAAAAGACAAGTACACAAACTCAGTATAGCAAATTATGTATTTATACCAGCTGGCTTATCATAGACAACAGTAACTTTCTTAGGAAATAGATGTAAAAGTACTGTAATGGTTATGTTTCCACTTGGATCCCACTTACACATGTGGGAGAAAGTGCAAATAAATTGGTGTATCTTTCCTCTGAACTCAAAGGCATGCAGTTAATATTCTTCTGCAGGGGGAAAATAATATTTTATATATAGAATAATTTATAGTAATAATAGCTAAATATCAACTGTGACATTCTGCATTACTATTTCAGGAAAATAATTGACAGCACATAGCAACTATAAATATATGCCTTAAAAATAAACTATATGCCATTTGCAAGAAGTAACTATATCTATGAGATTGTAGCACACATATCCGTGTGCTAATAAACTTGCCTTTGACATATATGCAATCTCTATATTATTTTACAACTTTATGACAGAAAATGTATGCATCTTTTATATAATGAGCAGAAATACTTCATAAGAATTACAGCAGTGTATCTGGCAGTTAAAAATAAGAATTCTCTCTTTTCATCTTTCATATCAGTTTGTTTTGACAGCTGTAGTAACAGAGGCAAAGGTTTGATCACAGCTGTGGGGGCTGCATCCTCATCAAGTCCACAGTTTCTACTTCCCAGTGGATTTAGTGTCATTTCAATCAGAAAAGTGCCCCCAGACAAATGCAGCAGTAAATTGGAAATACCATTTTTTAGACTGTTCTGCTAGGACAAGCCTGAAAAAGCTAGAAAGTGAGGAAATAAGAAATAAGGAAAGGGGTAGAATTAAATCATGTACCTTGTGCATAGCTTACGAGGTGGCTGAAAAAGAGAACTTTCATGGAAACAAGCAGATGTAATTAGTAAATGGTAGGCCTTTTTATTTAGAAAGCCTTTCATGGACTATGGATGAGACAAGGTATGTAAATAAAAGATAATTGTACATTTTTATCTATTTAATAGTCCATGTCCAAAATATACATATTCCAAACATAAAAAGGATTTTATTATTTACATATTAATAAAGCAAATAATAATAATAAACCAACCATTTCCATAAAGACTATTAGTCTTAAACAGGCATTACTTGTTCTTTTGTGAACCAAATGTAATGGGTTTATTTCAGTAGCTAAAAAAAGTTGCTTCTCTGAAAGTCTGTAGAAAAGGGATCTTTGTTAGGATATGTTTATTTATGGTTTTGAAAAAATGCTATAAGTCTTACACATAAAGTAAGTGCTAAATGTTTCTTAGTAGATGGTTGGCTAGGCAAGAGGAGCAGGAACTTCTCAGGGGTACTGTATACCAATGATGCAGGGGCATGTGATAAACGAGCCCTAGGTTTTGTTTATGACATGAAGCTTACAGTTGCAGAAAAGCTTATTGATTCCTTCCTCTGTGCAAATTCTATAACATCCTTGTAAAACCTGTCCTGCACCAAACACACATGCCAGTGTTTCTCAAGCCCAACACCACTGGCATTCTGCTCTGTGCTGGATAATTCTTTGCTGTGAATGGTTGCATTATGCAATGTACATGTATAAGCCACATCTAGTTGGAAACTATTTAGCCTCTACCCACTAGAAATCAGTAGCACGCTTCTCCAGGTGTGACAACCAAAATAAAATCCAGATGTTCTCAGAGGGGCAAAGTTAACCAGTGTTGGCAACCACTGACACAAATATTCTCCTCATACGTACACCCACTTACATAAACGGGGGCACACATAACACTATTCTGCCCATACACCCCCCAACAGCTACATACACACATATCTAAATCAGCCATGTTCACAGCCACACACACACATGCACAAACACACTCATACTCCCAACAAACACCCCACTCCATATGTATACAGCCCCATGTGTAAACACACATTCATGCGCATATACAATACAGTAAAAAGCTATGTATATTAGTATATAATACAGTCATTAAGAAATACTGTCTCTTACATTGAATAATTGCTATAAAGATAGGTTTTGGTTTTGCATTTTTTCTCTTAAGATATGAGTATGCAGTTTCTTAAATCACAAAAGTAAATCTCAATGCATATTTCTTGAATGAATTAATGACTTTTTTGACTGATGTTGACGCAAGCTAGGGCTTATTTTTCTCTTGTTTAGTCTTTATTACTGAAGGCACACATAGGGCCTTTAAGGGTTTTGTTTCAACCATGTCTGTAAGATACTCTTCTATTTTTCTTTAAATGAATACTATATTGGGATGTTGATTGGACCAATAGATATGAAGATGATATATCAAAAGACATTATTATCAATTTAAATTTGAACAAGCATGAATGATACATGGTGTCTGTTGAAATAAACTGCATATATCGTTCAGCATCTATTTTATTATGACTGGAAAAATTGTAAAACCTTCTGTTGTTGAGGAAATATTATACAAATTAAATTGCTAGCGTGACACAATTTTAAAATAGAATATATTTGCTTATCCTCAGGCTTAGGAATTATTGAACAAATTCTTACTACAATAAAGACATGCTCTCCATTTGTATTCTGTGGGGATTTGTCAACTTCGGGATCCAGAAGTAAAATTAGGCAGAAAAGGTTCTCTGAAATTTTTTAAAATTTATTTTTTATGAAGAAATCTAAGTTAATTGATCATTTAAAATCACTTCCTCAATTCATCAAACATTGATGCAGTGTCACCTTGGTCAAAATGCCATGCAAGCTAGAGATTTATTGCCCTCAGGGAAATTACAAATTATTGCTACATTGAGACACTGTGTGATTCTAAAAAGATAAAAGGAATATGCTGAATAGGTGCAAGTACATTGTCATAAAAATAACAATAATTAAGTTCACAAATTGTACAGTTAGATTGGATAAAAAATATTCTGTGGAGGAAATAAGATGTTATGAATCTGTTGAAGCTGTCACATAAGACAGAAGACTAATAAACACCTTTTCTTCTCTGTCTTGACTTTGAACTTGAGATATTTACCCTTCCTTTATGCTAATAGTAAGTTTAGAGTTAAATTTTTCAAATAAGATTGGAATTTGTATTATGATTTCTTTATTACATTAGTACATCACCAATTTAAATGTTGGGATGCAGAGTAATCAATCACTTGGAAGAGACTTTTCAACAAAGGAATTAAACTTTGTTTATGTACACACAAGTATTCTCAGTCATTAAATATTAAATGACTATGTACTTCTTTTTGGAGGCTATACATTTCTATTACTTCTGAAGCCTGTATTTTATTGTGTTTATTCTTTTTGTATTTCTAATAGTTATCCTTATATTTCCTTTACTCATGAATATTAGTCTGTTATTAAGTAGGATTTCTACAATTAATTTAGTTGCTAGTTACATAAATTTCTGATGACTTTCTAGCAGTAGTTTTATAGGCTATACAGTAAAATATGACTATGACTCTTCTCATAGTGGTCATCTTTTTGCTTATTATGCATAAAGACCATCAAAATATAAAAATAATTTCATACTTATTCTCTCATGTACTATTCATTATTGTGTTAATTTGTGTTTATTGAAATGTCTGTATGAGCAAACTATGTTTATAAATTTTATATATATATTATATAAATATTTAGGGAAAAGAAAGAAAAATATCATTTGAAATGAAAACTTATACAGTATATAACAACTCTCATTATCTATATTCAAATGTCCTTTGGTTTTCCTAAGTACTTTATTATGATCCTTAGAGATATTAAGACCTAGTAAATCAGAAACCAGTTAGTTTTGAAACATTTTTCTAAATTGTGCCTCAAATCATATAGTAGGCTAAATAATGAATCCCTGATATGACCACATACAAATATCCAAAACTTGTGAATATTTACAAATAAAAGGGACATTGCAGACATGATTGTGTTAAGGATCTTGAGGCAGGGAATTATCCTGGATGTTCTGGGTGGTCCAGATGTAGTAACAAAAATCCTTACTAGACCTCTGCTCTGCGGTGTCTGTTCTGCTCGGTTGGATCCTGATTCTTGGTCAGAGAGAGCGTCTATGCTTGGGGAACCAGAATGCCTAGATGTGCCACTGAGTGAGGCCCCGAGCTCCCTGTGGTCATCAGCCTATGGCATGGGGGATGTGCCTAGGACTTGGGGCCCGGATGATTCGGATTTGACACAGACTCCAGAGGGGTCAGGGCCTGACCCAGGCGGCCTCGAGGTCCTGGTGGAGGGCTCTTTTTTTTTAACTTCTAGATTTATTTTTGTAACTTTTTTAAACAGGAAAAACACCACACTCCTGGGGTAACGACAAGGGATTGAGAAGACGGGCCCTGGGAACAATTATTACGACAGCACCTGGGGTTGGTAGGCCTTCCTAGGAGAGAGACATGGGCACTGTCACACCACCACAGGGGACGGCCACTGTCTGGGGACCCTGCCCTATGTCTCTCTTCATCTGACTGTTAACATTGAGGTTAGTAAGAATCCAACACAGTGAGGTAGTTTTTATTCTTCCACTGGTTAAAGAGATACAGGCAGAGTGGAAACAAGATGGTAGTGTGAGAGTGAGGCAGAAATCTCCTCCCAAAAACCACATATTACATGAAAATACAGCAAATACAACTAATCCAGAAAGAACGACTGGAAAGAACTGCAAAGCATGGCCTACATCTGGGGAAAAGAGAAGGCCTCACACAAAAGGGTAAAGTAGCAAAGCTGTGATCCAGTGGGACCCAAGCCCTCCCCCTGACCCCAGCACATCAGCAGGAGAAAGAGAAATGGAGCATGGAGGGATTAGAAGCTCAGGACTGCTAAATACCCACCCCTGGAGATCTACTCTGGAAGCATGAGCCCACATTACATGGTGCTCTGGAGATTAGAGGTGTTGGAAAGCAAAGACAGATGGAATACTCAGAGAGACTGAGATTCCAGCTGCTTGTGGAGAACAGGTATCCACAACCAGCTGCTCAGGGACAAAAGAAAGGCAGGCACTCAGAGAGACTCCCCACCAGTGAGAGGGCTGGTAAAGGGGCAAGGATTACCCAGAGCTTGCTGCTCAGGAGAGAGAATATATGGACAAAATAGTCCTGGAACACTCAACCCAACAGGTTGAGAACTTTCAGGAGCTTCATTTGCTCCATCCCCCTGTCTGGCAACACAGAGCCAAGGCCCCCCACCACAGTATACAGCCCATTGCTCCTTCCTCCTGGCTGACAACTGGTTTACAAAACTGATTGCCCTTGTTATTGTGCCAGGCCAGCAGGAGGGCAGCCCTGCCTATGGCAGCTACAAGAGCATAACATAGAGATTCCTCCCTGTGCACTTGGTGCACTGGCCCTGGCAGTAGAGGCAGGCACTGCCACCAGGAAGCAGGAAAGAGCTCTTTCCTCCCAGCAGACACAGGCACCATATGCCTGAAAGCCCCGTCATCACGCCAGGTGCTGGGAAGCTCCAGAGAGTAGAGCTTCTGGGCACTAAAGGGTGCCACCTACACAAAGTTATTTCATAGTAATCTTTAGGAATATGAAACGGCGAAAGAACTTGGTAGAAACCAAAATCCCTCAAATACCAGAAAGAGGGCTAAGTGAAAATTAAATTACCAATCTTCCTGATAAAGATTTCAAAATAAAAATAATAAACATGCTCACAAAGCTACAGAAAAATATTCAACACCTCAGAAAGGACTTCAAGAAAGGGAAACTTTGAAAAATAGAGTAGATGAAGTAAAAAATACAATAGTGGGATTTAAAAGCAGATTAGATGAGGTAGAGGAGATGGTAAATGAAATAGAAATTAGAGAACAGGAATACAAAGATGAGGCACAGAGAGTAAAAAGGATATATAGGAACAAAAGAATATTAAGAGAACTGTGTGACCAATCCAAATGGAACAATATTCACATTATAGGGATGCCAGAAGAAGATGAGAGAGAGAAAGGGTTAGAAAGTCTCTTTGAGGAAATAATTGCTGCAAACTTCCCCAATCTGGGGAAGGAAATAGTCTCTCAGGCTATGGAAGTGAATAGATCTCCCAACACAAGCGAGCCAAGGACGACAACACCAACATATATAACAATTAAAATGGCAAATATCAAGAATGAGGACAGAGTTTTAAAAGCAGCCAGAGAGAGAAAAAAGATAACATACAAAGGAAAACCCTACAGAATGGATAAAAAAAACAAGACCCATCTATATGCTCCCTACAAGAAACTCACTTCAAACACAAAGACATATATGAGCTAGAAGTGAAGGGATGGAAAATGACATTTCATACAAATAGTAGAGAGAAAAAAATCAGGAATTGCAGTACTTGTATCAGACAATATAGATTTCAAAAGAAAGAAACAAGAGACAGAGAAGGACACTACATAATGATAAAGGAGTCAGTCCAACAAGAGGATATAACTGTTATAAATATGCACCCAGTATAGGAACACCTAAATATGTGAAACAAATACTAGCAGAATTCAAGGGGGAAAAAGAATGCAATGCATTCATTTTAGGACACATCAACACACCACTCACTCCAAAGGACAGATCAACCAGACAGAAAATAAATAAGGAGACAGATGCACTGGAAAACACATAAGAACAGATGTACTTAACAGACTTCGACAGACTACTCCACCCAAAAGCAGTAGGGCACACATTCTTCTCAAGAGCACATGGAAGGTTTTCAACAATAGATCACATACTAGGCCAGAAAAAAAGCCTCAGTTAGTTCAGAAGGACTGAAATTGTACCAACTAGCTTCTTAGACCACAAAGGTATGAAACTACAAATTATGCAAAGAAAAAGAAAAAAGGCTCACAAACACATGGAGGTTTATCAACATGCTCCTAAGTAATCAGGGGGTGAATGACCAAATAAAAACAGAAATCAAGCAATATATGGAGACAAGTGAAAACAACTCAGCATCCCACAATCTGTGGGTCGCAGAAAAGGCAGTTCTAAGAAGAAAGTATTGCTTACTTTAAGAAGAAGAACAATCTCAAATGAACAGTCTAAACTCACAATTAATGAAACCTGAAAAAGAAGAACAAATGAGGCCCAAAGTCAACAGGAGGAGGGGCATAATAAATATCAGAAAAGAAATAAATAAAATTGAGAATGATAAAACAATAGAAAGAATCAGTAAAACCAGGAGCTGGTGGAGAAAATAAGCAAAATAGATAAACCCTTAGCCAGACTTATCATGAAAAAAAGAAAGTCTACACACATAAACAGAATCAGAAATGTGAAAGGAAAAATCACTATGGACATGACAGAAATACAAAATTGATTACAGAATACTATGAAAAATTATATGCTAACAAATTAGATAACCTAAAGAAATGGACAACTTTCTAGAAAAATACAACCTTCCAAGGCTGACCCAGGATAAAACAGAAAATCTGAACAGACCAATTACCAGCAACAAAATTGAATTGGTAATCAAAAAACTACCTAAGAACAAAACCCTGAACCAGATGACTTCTCTGCTGAATTTTATCAAACATTTAGAGAAGACCTAATACCCATTCTCCTTAAAGTTTTCTGAAAAGTAGAAGAGGAGGGAATACTCCCCAACTCATTCTACGATGTCAGGGTCACTCTAATACCAAAACCAGGCAAAGCCACCACAAAAAGGAAAATTACAGACCAATATCCCTGATGAACATAGATGCAAAAATACTCAACAAAATATTAGCAAACCAAATTAAAAAATACATCAAAAAGATCACCCATTGTGATCAAATCAGATTGATTCCAGGGATGCAAGGATGGTACAACATTTGAAAATCCATCAACATCATCCAGCACATCAACAAAAAGAAGGACAAAAACCACATGATCATCTCCATAATGCTCACAAAGCATTCAACAAAATTGAGCATCCATCATGATAAAAACTCTCAACAAAATGGGTGTAGAGGGCAAGTACCTCAACATAATAAAGGCCATATATGACAAACCCACAGACAACATTATACTTAACAATGAGAAACTGAAAGCTTTTCCTCTAAGATCGGGAACAAGACAAGGATGCCCTCTTCCCACTTTCATTGAACATAGTACTGGAGGTCCTAGCCACAGCAATCAGAAAACACAAGGAATAAAAGGCATCCAGATTAGTAAAGAAGAAGCTAAACAGTCACTGTTTGCAGATGACATGATGTTGTACATAAAAAACCTTAAAGAATCCATCCCAAAACTACTAGATCTAATAACTGAATTCAACAAAGTTACAGGATACAAAATTACTAAACAGAAACTGTGGTATTCCTATATACTAATGTGAATTAGAAGAAAGAGAAATCAGGAAAACAATTCCATTCACAATTGCATCAAAAGAATATAACACCTAGGAATAAACCTAACCAAGGAGGTGAAAGACCTATACTCTGGAAACTTCAAGACACTCATGAGAGAAATTAAAGAAGACACCAATAAATGGAAATAAGGGCTCATGGATAGGCAGAAAACAGCAGCAGACTCACAGAACCCAAGAAGGCACCAGCAGTTACCATAGGGGGAGGGATGGGGGATGGTGTGTGGGGAGGGAGGCAGAAGGGAATTAAGGGGCATTATAATTAGCACACATAATGTAGGGGGCCACAGGGAAGGCAGTATAGCACAGAGAAGACAAGTAGTGACTCTATAGCATCTTACTTTGCTGATGGACAGTGACTGCAATGGGGTGTGTTTGGAGGACATGATAATATGGGTGAATGTAATAACCACAGTGTTGCTCATGTGCAACCTTTATAAGATTTTACATCAGTGATACCTTAGTAAAAGAAAGTCCTTATTAGATAGAAGATAATGTGAAGACAGAAGCAGAGATGGATTTGGCAATGCTATGGATTCTGAGATGAGGGAAAGAGGCACGAGTCAAGGCATGCAGCTCTAGAAACTATGAGAGGGAAGGAAATAGCATTCTCTTATCATCTCTGGAGGGAACATGGCCACTGACACCTTGGCTTCAACTGGGGAAACCCACTGTGACAAAATTAATTTGTGTTGTTGTAAGCCACTGTGTTTGTGGTAATTTGCTACAGGGACAACAGGAAACTAATACACACTTATTTCACATAGATTAAAATTAAAAAACATAGATTTTGTTTTAGTATTATGTTTTATGATTATATTAAAAAGAGCCTAAACAACACTTCCCAAAATGTTGATTTTCAAAATACTAAACTCTACTTAGTTTATGTTACAGTTTTGCCATTCAGTACAAAGTGCCGAAGTTGATATCTTTTCTCTTCTTTTTTTCTTGTTTAGGTATAAATGCAAGTATTCATGTCAGATTTTTAAATAAAATTTAGTACTTAAAATTAGTCCATGAAGATAAAAATACTTGCAGTTATTGACTTCACAGAGATGAAAAAGAATTTTTAAAAGACAACTCAATATTCAAATTTATTGTCCAGGATAAATATATTTTCATATTCAGAAAATACACAACTGGATACATCTCCTTGAAACTCACACTACCTAAAATTAACTATGATTCATATTAAAATACTGGGTATCAAGTAAATAATTATTTGAGATAGTTAATTACATAGTAAAGGAATTCATAATAAAATCTGGTGACTGCCTTTCATGATGTAAGAAGAACAAAAGTATGTGCCCTCACTTTAACTGAACAGGATCTTCCTTTTCACACAATTCTCCTTTTGATGAGACTACTGCCAGATAATGATTTCTCTCCCTCTCTCTCTGGGTCCGCAGGTTTATCTGCGACAGGTCTATAAGCAGAGTTTGTAGCCTGGATTTATGCCACCCTGTCAGTTTGAAACACTGCACCACTATTTCCATGGCCATCACCTTTTAAAACTCAATGAGTTTCCAGCGTTATTAGCCTCACTTCTTTCTTGGGTCATATGAATCCACTGAACTCTAGACAGTTGCTGAATATATATGAGGAAAGTACTGCAATTTTCAGTTTATAAGAAATTTGGGGTTGTTATGTGTTCTGGATTATTTTATGAAAAAAACAATTCAGTTGATAGAATATATAGACTTGGTCTACTATATAAATCTCAACATATCTTTAGTATGCACATATTTACATGAACACCTACTCTTTATTTTCTTCCTTTTTAAGGTTTTCAGCATACCTATGTGTTCCATTGTTTTTTTTTTTGTTTTTTTTTCCTGAAAATAACATAATACCATTTTAGCCAACTATATGTTACCTACAGGAGTAATTTTCTGTTCTCAAATTAAACCCCTTCATATCACAGTGTTATTTCCAACTACCATGTAGACACACTAATAATATTTTTAGTGACTTTGAGGTCGCACTGAACATGAATCATGGCTGGAAACATACTTGGAAAAATAAGTCAGGCAATAGCGTAACTCCAGCTCAAGAGTTCGGATACTGATAAACGGCCACTGGCAAATGATGACGCTTCCTCATTATCACCCTTATCTTTCTATGTCACTCTTGTCTACCCAGTCCTCAGAGCAAATAATTTTCTTTAAAATTCAAAAGTGAGAAAGAACTACTTAAATTATTTTTGTAGGAGAGATGTTGACTAACCTAAAGAAAAGCATTTTTCAGTTTCCACAGCACCTGAAATTAGAGGACAATGTTTGCTTTAATCTAAAGGGGAAAAATAAGGATATTTTTCTAAGAGACTCAGTGCATTAGTATGACTTAGTTTTTCAGGAAATAAATGGTTGACCTGACAAATAAATTTTTTAAATGTAAAGAATAGATTAAGCAGCCTGTCTTCCAGTTCTAAAAGAATGAAATTTGAAGATTAATGATAACAAAATTTAAAAAAAAAGAATGAAATTTGATGCTACTTATTTGCTTGATCATTGACAACTGCTCACCAAAAATGTGTTTAGCCCTAAAAACAGTCACCTTGATAATGTTCCACACTCTTCTCCATCCTTACTCCATGAGGGGCATGGCCTCCCAGCCCATCTCATAACTCTTTAAAGTCTTTCATTCTTATTGTATGTGTTGAACTAGTGGTTCCTCCCCAAAGACGGTCCAGCCCTAATTTCTCGGACTTGTGAATATCTTTCATTAAATGGCAAAAGGGACTTTGAAAGGATGATAACTTAAGGATTTTGAGGTAAGGAGACTATCTTGTATCATGTTTTAAGGGTCCTTAAAAGATGGAAGAGTGAGAAAGGAAAGCCAGAGTAGAAATCACAGAGGCTGTGATGGTCAAAGCAGAGGTAGGAGTGTGGCAACTGCAGGCAGAGATGCTCTTTGATACTCTGCCAGACCTCAATGAGTGGTAGTTTCTTAAAGAGCCAAGGAACATGGTCAGCCTCCAGAAACTAGAACAGGCAAAGTCTCCAAAACAGACACAGCCATGTGATAGTTTGATTTTAACTTCTAAGAGCCATTTCAGACTTCTGACTTCCAGAACTTTAACATAATAAGTTCATGGAGTCACTAAATTTGTGATCATTTGTTACAGCAGCAATAGAAAACTAATACACACTGGATCCAACATTTTAAAACATAGATTAGTCCATTTTAAAACAGCAATTGACTCATTATATGTTCATATCAATATTTTTATGAAAACTATCTATATTTCCATAAAATAGTGAGAATGGCATTATCTCATATTTTTGCAAATCTTTCAATGTCTAGATTAATGGAAGACAACTGGACTTTCATTTACTCTGATATGTAATTTTTGTTGGTGTACAGGAAGGAAATCCACCTCACCTATATATGTAGTTGATAATGGGAATGCACTTGAACTATGTGCTAGAAAATGTCCCCTGGTAACAGAAGCAAAGACAGACACTTCTCACTTGAAGGCATTTCCTTGAAGACTGACCTGAGTGATGCGCCTCTATAACCATGCCACTACCCTTTCCAGAATGAGTGAAGATGTTCTTTGATGCTGTGCCAAACCTCAACGAGTGGTAGTTTCTCTAAGTTTAGTTGTGATGTGGTATATGAAACCCTATTAAAATTTTTTTTGGTCCTCTGCTAAAAAATCCATTTGTTTATCTTGCACTTTGGATGGAGTTTTACTTATGCATGATTTTTCATTGGTCATTTGGAAGATACTACTTCTCTGAATTATCCATATAATACAAAGGTTGACACAGTTTATTATAAAATATACAAAATATTAAAAAATTCACTATCACCATCGATCTTATCAGGAAGGCATGGAGAAAAGTATTGCAAAGCTGTGAAAATCACAATGGTGAATATTGTTCTAAAGTTCTACTTTTAGAAAAAGACAATTAAGTAATAGTATCTGGAAATACAGATTAACTATAAAGATTATGATAGAAAATGACTGTCATTGACAACAAATGCTGTCTGTTTGTTTTGTCTTGTTTTTTTCCTTGAAATGACAGGTTCTTTTCATTCTCTTTTGAAAAATTGTCTGCCAAATGTCCAGGTCTGAATAATTATTGTCTGCCAATTGCTTCTTCAAGCAAAAATGGTTTTTCATGCAAAAATAAAAACATGTTTGATATTGCAACTCAAACAGTTGCATGGGTGTGTTTTCTAGAGAAAGTCACGGTACTGGCATGCATGTCGCAGAAATGCACTATGCAGACATCTAATCGTGGCATATGGAATATTAAAAAGATGGCAGCCAGGGTCAACATTTAATAAAATTAATGATTTTTACTGCTGCACTGTCAAGAACAGTCTTACATGAGAGTTTGTTTTTGCCTTGACTGTGTGATAGTGAAAAATCAAGTATGCTTATGAGTATGATGTGGCATCACATTTTGATTCTTGCTGAGACACATAGTTTTACCCACTACCACTCTTACCATATGAATAAGAATGTCAATACAATGAAAAAAGCACATTACTTGTTAGTATTTTTCTTAAAATAAACCTTGCAGGAACCCTGAAAAAGTCTCAGTGACCCCTGTAGACTATGTTTGAAAACCAATGGCCCAGGACAACACATATTTATCAAGCCCAAGGCTAAGAATTCATGGCTCCTAACAATAACCTAAAGCTGGTTTCCATTCTAAAATAAAATTTCCTCACTTTCCCTCTGAATCAGAGAGGGAACATTTTGACAATATTCTTCCCTTTCTTTGTAATCTCCCTTTCTGACACATTCTACTTTCCTTCTAATTTATGGATTACATTAAAATTCTCTAATTATTGAATTGGACAATTTTCCCTCTTGATGTGAAAAGCTCAAGTACTTGGTATTATAGAGCCTTTTTCTCTAGACAAAGCCTGACTTTCAAAACCATTCTATCATTTATTTGTATGCACAAAGCTAAACATTCATCTACTCTTCTCTTTCTAATTCCTCTCCTAAGAATATAAGCCTCCCTAAAGCAAATAGTTGTCTCTATCAGAATGGGAAGAGATGGCATAAAGGTAAACCACATAGATAAGCATAATTATGTACATGTAAATAACAGAATCCCTGGGCCACAACCTTTGGAGCACCCAAGAAAATGCCATGTACAACCATAACAAAGGATAAGAAACAAATCTTGCCTCATTCCTTAAATGGTTTCTCATGCTAAATAAATAGAGGCTTTCTACTCGTGCTTTCAGATAATAATTCCCATGTTATCCTTTAACATATCCTGATCATTTTTGACTCAATTTTTTTTCAAAAGTGCCCCACTTTTGATGTTGGTGACATTATTACAGATGTCTCCTACTTCTATGTTAACTTTTCTTTCCCTCTTCAACTTGCTATGAAGGTTTTTCTACAGGTACCCCTTATAGGACAGCATTTGAAAGTGATGTAGGAATATGGAATACTTGCTCAGAGTATTCTGAGGATCATTTTTAAAATATGTATTCCAAGTTATCATGTCTCCCTGTGGTCCAGGAATTCTTTTATTAAATTCTCAGGAATGAATAACAAGACACCTAAGTTAAAATATCAAAATACTGTTGAAGTTTAAAAAGCACATTCTGTAGCTATAATCTCAAGAAGAAAAACTCAAAGTACAGCCATGCTGATATTTCTTTCAGAAGGGAAATTGCCCAACCACTTAAAAAGACATTTATAGTTAATTTTCAGAAACTATACCAACTGTTGTGTGGATTCTCTTTTTAAAATTCAGATATTTTATACAATCATTTTATAGTAAAATCTAATGGACTTTAGACACATAAAAATTATTTATCAATGCTACACACTCAGTTTCTGGAGAATTTCATCAGGAATAATATGACAGTGGTTGAATCTTCTATTGATTTTTCATTGCCTTCTGACTCTAAGGGGAGAAACTAGTTACTACCTAATCCATACTAACTCAGTAAAAAATGCTGGCTAATAATGTAGTCCTCAGTCTGACTGTTAATGTTTTGAGATTCAGGGATGATGGAACAACTGATCTTCCGCTGAGATCCTGCCAAACCAAATGAAAAACTTAGTGGGAAAGAGAGATATGCCATACTCCTATCAACATATGATGCTGGGGTTCTTGTTTGCAGAGTCAAAGAATGAACTTTGCAAACACCCAAGGGAGAAGAGCCAGGGAGAGGCTTTTATTTATAGATACGGTGAGAGGACAGAGGTCCTGGCTCATGCCAGGAGGGGACAAGAGAGCCCGTGGTGGTGCATTGTCTAGGGATTTTATAGACAGTTGAGGATTTGGGGGAACAGGATAAAGGGCTTAGGGGTGTGAACGGACTTGTTAAGTGGTCCCTGAATATTTAGAATTAACTTAACACTAGTACTTCCAGCTTTGATTTCTCCCTGAGATACCTGTGTCTTGGTCTGGGAGCATATCAAACAAAACTGTCTGCCCAGTCCCAAGGTGGGCTGAGGTATTGTCTGTTTGCTGAAGAGTAAGTTTAGAATCTTACTTAACTTCCTGAGTTTTAAAATGCAATCTTGTTTTTAAGATGGAATCCTTCCTGTCTTTTACTATGTTGTCTGTGACTGGACTTGCTTGCCATTATTAACCGCTTAGATTGCAAATCACCTCATCAGGTCTCAAAGAGGAAAAATAGCACACAGGCCTGGGCCTTTTAGAATGCTAAAGTGAATCTTACATGTGACTACAAATGATTAGCATAATAAAAACATGTGCTACTCTTCTTTATCTGGGGTATATTAACTGATCTCACTGAAAAATGACTCTAGAGATTAATGTTTAACACAGAGTTTTGGTAGACAGTTTCCTTGCATGTAGTCACATTGCTCTGAGTGTAAGTATCCTGCCTTGCTTTTCCTGGAGGCCCTCCCCCTACTCTGACTACACCCACGGTCTCTGTCTCAATATGTCTCTTCTGTCCATATTATTTAAAATCACTTTTCATTCTATAAGTAATACAAGTTCTTACATTCATGAACTATAAGTCCTCTCATCTAAAAATAAGTGGCTAGCCACAGTATAGCACTGTTTGCTATAACAAAGCAAATTATCCTTAATTACATATTTTAAAATCTTGTTCAAATCTGATCACTCCATAGAGCAAAATATTTTTGTTTGTCTTTTAGTTATTGTGGCACTCATTTTCAACTATTACATTTTAGGATCAGTAGAGTTGACCAGGAAACTCTCAAAATTTCACATTTTAGTATTCTATGATTGAAAGTCTAAAGGTAGAGAACTAGTGACAACCCCCTTAAAAAAAAAGATTCTAAACTAAAATTATCTTGGCTCTAGGCTATCATGTAAACTTTGCAGACTCTATGAGTGCTTTTATTTTTATTGCTACGAATCATGACATTTGTCTTGAGCAAAAGTTTGGTTTTATTTACATTTGTATGGAGATAGTGAGTTACTTCTGGTCTTCACATTTATATGGAGATAAGGAAGTTCAGAACCTAGTCAAGATTTCTTGTTTGATACCTTCTATTTAAGGGGCATCATGCATACTACTCACACACATACAACTTTGCATTGTAAATTTCTGTAGTTATCTCTAATTACAGCAGCAAAGAATCCCAGGATTTGAAACTCTCATTAGTCACTACTAAATTTTTTGCTAAACAGTTGTTGTCTAAAAACTCCTGAGAGAAATCTTCAAAATGGCTTAGAGAAAGGTACACAACCCATCCAGAAGTAAGGCAGCATTGCTGTGGAACTTTATTGTCATGTTCTGGATAAAACTGCAATATTTCCAGAATCTCTCGCCTGGCTCTAGTGCATCTGCATATCAATAGGTGTTTCCAAGGAGTGGAGAGAGAGAGAAGTAGTCCATTTATATATCGATAAGCAATTACAAGGGCACGTGAGGGTTTATCTGGACAGGAGAGGTTGAGTGGAGCCTGCTTCTGCTGCAGCCTGGTCAAGAGAGAGATGGGATGACTGCTTGTTAAGAAATAAATGGGTTTCTTCACTTTATTTTCCCTTTAACTAATTTTGGTTTTAGAGGTATTTTGCCCCGGGATTTTCCCCCAGAGATACACATATAATAATTTGAATCTACTCAGAAATTTTACCTAATGAGTTGCATTTAAACATTGTTAGTTCAACCTTTATGAAAAGACTTTAGGAAATTCCTTGTTATATGTTTTTAGAACAAATGTGCTTGGCATTTTCTAGGTTATTTTTCTAATTACCAGATGAAATATTAATGCCATAAATTAGCTCTAAAAAGCCCCACAATAAATAAAAACAGAAAGATAAAACAATCTTTAGTAACTTCAATTTTTTACTCTATTCATAATGATGAGAATTACATAATAACAGTAAGAGCAGATAATAAATATTAAATATATGCCAGATCATAATTTATATGCTTAGTGATCCTTTTAACAATTCTGTGGGCTAGGAATTCTTACATGAGAAAACAGAATTTCAGATGAAGAAACTGTTAAAAAAAGAAAAACTGTTAAAAGCAAGTTCTACCTTTGTTACTAGAAAGATCTGTGATATGGTGGTCACTGATGCTTTCTTACCTGCATATTTTATAATAATAAACATACTGCTTTTATTGTATTATAGGCATTGTTCTAAGCTCTTGTATATATTAATTTAATTAACACTACAAGCTATGGGATTTCACGAATGAAGAAACAGCTGCTGAACTTGCCCAAGGCAGGTAGACACCCAGCTTTAGGGGAGGGATTCAATCCCAGGTGTCAGTATTGAGTCTTTGCTCTTAATCATTAGAATATTGCCTTTGTTATTTGTATTTTTATTTTTCTTCATATGGTATTTTTATTTTTATTTTCCCATGTCAAGTTCCTAATTTTTTATTATTTACATTTTCCTGTACACTTTGTCTTTGGAGTCCACTTCATATCTAAATTGTATTATAAATATATTAAATCTAGATTGATAATCAACAGATATATGGTTAAATAGATGGGTGGGTAAAGTTAAATCTGAATTTTATAACACAATACACATTTCACTCTAAATATTTTAAACCCACATCACACTCTAAATATTTGTAATATTTCATATATGTTTTATATATTTTCTAAGAATATAAACTTTGTGTCATGAGAGGACAAATCATTTTTGTTGTGTATAGATGTTTTGTCACATTCATCTAATAACTGGCAATTGATAGATTGGACATATGTGTGCCATGCCACTCTGTTCATTTTTTTTTTTTTTAATTTAGGAACTTCAAGAATGCAATTCTCAGGAAACCATGCTGCCAACTAGCATAACTCTTGCCACAGACAGTACTGATATGATATTAGAGGAAAAACAGGGAGTGGATCAAGGTTAGCCAAATCTGTCACTTTTTCACATTTCTACATTGATCACAGTTTGTGAAGCAATGGGAGTTTGGAAAGAAAAAAGAAAAGGACTTTTATAATTGTCTTCTAAAGAACTCACTGGAAAAAGCTGAAAAAAAATTGAAATTGACTAATAGTACAGTCATTCTTGAAATTAGGAGGCTCATGCTGGCAGATGTTAGAAGAGCTGACTAAATATAGTAGGTAATTATAAACTATAGTGGGTAATCTGTTAAAGAGAGTTAGCTGCCCCTCTGCCTAGCCAGGAAGTTAGATTGCAGGCCTCGGTTGGTTCAATTCTCCACTTAACCCTGGATATTTTGATAATGGGCAGCTCACTGAAACCTTCATCTACACCTCTACAGTCCAAGTTACCTGACTACAGGGCTTATCTGACTTCAGACAATACTGAGTACTCAGAGAAAAAGCCTTTCATAGTGATTGGGTGATATAAATGAAATCATGGAAATGAAGAACTTTGGATACACTCCATTAATAACATCCTGTAGTTGAAACAAGCATGTCTGCCTCTAATTCTTACATGTAAATTTAAATATATGGTCTAGGCTGTACCACTGCAAAGAAGTTGAGGATGACTGCTTATTCTAAATTCATTTATTCATAGATCTGTTGTTCTGCCACTAAGACTTATCATTGAAACCTCTCAATATATTGCAACAAGTAATCTTTATCCTTCCGATTCAAAATGTCCAAGAAGTCTAAAATAACATGATTCTAAAAGAGAAGTAGAAAAATGCAGGGATTTTATTATGAAACTTGATTGACTGCTAATTATTTCTATTCAATTTTAAAATTCCTTCCAGATAAGCCAGTTAAAAATCTGTTTGAGTCCCACAGACTGGGATATTATTTTAACAGTATATTAATAATAATAAAAAAATTATTGTTTTTATTAATGGTATTTTATGTTATTGCTTGAACCATGAAAACTAAAGCTTCATTTCAGAAATGGTATCAATTATATTCCTCTGTACTAACTAAAAATGTAATGTTGATAGGAATAGTAGTGTTACAATTTTATTATTATTATTAACCATTGACCGTGTTGTGAATTGATTCTAATAGTTGGTCATATGGATACATGACTAGTCATGGTCTCCTTTATTATATGATACACATCCCACTCTAAATATTTTAAACACACATCATACTCTAAATATTTTTTAATATTTCATATATATGTTTTATATATTTTCCAAGAATAAAAACTTTGTGTCATGAAATCATTTTTGTTGTGTGTAGTCAGTGATTGCACAATATTCTCTACATACTTTATTCAGAGGATTAATTATATTTTTAAAACTTTATTTTCTGTCTATTTATACCTCCCCATTGCTAGAAATTAAAGCCCCAAGGCAGGCACCATAAATAAATAATCTGGTAGATAGCCTGGGCATCTGGCAGTAGCACAAGCTGTCAATTAAATGAATAAATTAATTAAATATGTAAGTATATGAATGCATTATGTATTGTATAGTATATTGTCAAATGGTTGTTGAGAGAATTAAATATGTAAGGTGATTGGAGGATTATTTGACACATAGGAAGTATTCAGAAACAGTTCCTTAATATTCAAAAATATTGAAATGTTGTCATTTAATCTTTAAAGAAAGTGCAAAATATTTTCACTCTGGGAATACCCAAAAGGAAGATGACTTTTTAAAGAACATACCACAGGACATGTATTATCATGAATAATTCCACATTTTAAATTTTTCTGTCATTAATAAATAAACTGAGATAAATGGTGATAGATCCAGGTGATTAGCAAAATAAGGTAAATGAGGCATACACATAGCCAGAAGGCAATTCACTAAAGGAAGAAGAATAATGTTTTGCTGGTGATTTGTGCTAGATGATACTGTTTTAGAATATAAGTTCAGTGTACTGAATACCTTTCAAACTTTACATTAATTTATATAAAGCAAATATTCCAACATATTATGCATTTTAAAACACTACTTTTATTTGTACAAAAGATTTTCAAAAGAAAAGATTCTTTACATTTTTCAAATTTCCAAGTAAGCTATAAAATAAGTGAATGGACAGAAACAAATGAGCTCAAATTATTCAGATGAGAAACACGAGCTATGTATACTAGTTATGAAAACTTGTGTCATTAGTTACTGAAAAGTTTTGTGTAAGAGGCTTTTTCTAATTCTTATCTTGAGTTAGATTGAAATATATCTGAAAATTCTGAAAAGAGAATGGAAAAAAGTCTGTATTGGGTGTTTTGGCAAATTCTTGAAATCTAGCAGTAGCCTATGAGTCTGCTCACTCAGCTGTAAAGTAGTGGTGTGTCACTCAAGAGTAGGCATCACTGCGTCAACGTGGCGGATCATCCCACGTGATGTGCCCAGGGCGTAAGAAATTAGTAAGTGCAAAGTGTGGTCTGATCAGTTATGGATGGACTAAGAGGACTGGAGCAAAAGAGTGGAACAAAAAATGAAGGGCAGAGTGTCGGGAGCTGAGAGCAGAGAAGAGAGCTGGTAGATAACAAACTTTATTTCCCAAAGTATTTGTGATCTCTTTGAGTTTCCACTTCCAAGTCTTAATTTGTAATTTACAATATCAATCGATGTGCATTTTTTCAGCAAACATCTGTAAAATGCTCAATGAAATGTCAGGATTAAGTCAAAGTGATATGGGGAGAGCACACCAGATTTGGACCAAGAGAGGCCCAGAAGGCCCAGAGTAGTACCCTTGTTTACCAGCTACTGTCTATGTGTTTTAACAAATCAAATAACCTCTTTAATGCTTAATTTTTTTCATTTTTGAAATAATGATATTCCTCCATTTGTCACAGGATCATTTAGGGATTAAATAATATGATGTATGCCAGCTCAAGAAATGTTTGTTTCTGAACAATTATGCTAATTAGTGAAGAATCTGCTATATATCCACAATTTCATTTCTTCTGTCACATGGAGAAGTCAGTTTGAAGCTTAAAGAAAGTGCTTTATGGAATACAGACCATAATGCTTACATTTAAATCAGTATTTCCTTGATAGGGCAGAATTAAACCCATTTGTATCTATCTAATTACAGTGCTCAAATTAAAAAAATTTGCATTAACCATACTTAACTGTTTTGAATTAAAATAAAGGCTTATGTAAAGTTATGAGCTCAAGGTTGTTTAAAATAACTAATTTGATGATATTAATGTTTACTTCTCAGGCATTTTGTGACACTGCTGTTTCAGGAGCTCATATACCTTAAAATTTATTCATGTTTATTTTCAACTCTACAGTTTACTGAAGTGGGTATGCTAAATTATGATATTTCCATCTTAAGTGTTGCTCTGTAAAATGAATATGGTACATAATTAAGAAAATGACACTGATAATTAGCTCAGAGTAGCAGCAGAGCCTACATAAATTGATTTTTAATACATGGTTCAATTCAAAGAATATTTTCAATACGCTTTGATATTTATTTCCTTATTCATTCTATTATTTAAGTGGACAAAATGTACTTTATAATCATTACATTATAGGTATAACTAAATTACTGATCCTGAAAACAGATAAGCAAAGTCAAGAAAACTGTATTACTTATCTTTAGAGTCAATACTTTCTGAAATGTTGCACCTTCGAGAAAATTATTCAAAGCCTACTTGTGCATAATTGGCTTTATTAAGTAGCACATTTTTGTTTGGTGATTAACTCAACACAAATCAGATAAAATTGAATGTGGGAAAATGATATCAAAGTATCTTAATCTAATAATTAATTGGTTTTCTCTGTGCAACTATATTTTCTTTAGCAAGGTTTTGATGTGTGTTTACTCTTATTCTTTTTAAAATCCTGTCATAGTGGAATTTATTTGCTAATTAGAATCAGCAGAGCCTAATTAGTTTTCTATACTATTTCTTTGTGAAGGGCACTGTTTTGTGCTAGGCTAATCATTACTATTTGGGGGAGGTTCAAATGAAAGTAGAGGTTTTACTATTTCTAACACAAACTTTGTGATTTTGCTGATCAAGGAGAAATCAAGTGTAGGTAGAAAAATATATAGTTTCTAGGTTCCAAGACCATTTCAGAAATATCCGTTTTGGACAAAGACTAAGGTTCCTTTACTTAATCATGGTGTGATGTGATTGAAAAAACAGCCACAAGATAGAATTTAAGTTCCTTCCAAAACAGATAAGGATGCGGTCTTGAAGCCTCTGCGCTGACTGGCCTTGCAACGTGATTTGCCCGTTGGAATGTGGTGGAAGCAACTTCGAGCAAGTTCTTAACCTAGACCTCCAGCAGCGTGCAAATGCCTTTCTTACTGCTTTTGGAGCCCATTTGCCACGTGAAAGTGTGTGAGCTGGTGTAACAAGCAGCAGGAGGGAGATTGCCTCAGTCATCCCGGCCACCTTCCGCCCAGGGAGTGAGACCGTCTGGGATAAAGCCCTCCCAGTCAAGGTGTCACATCGGCAGACACGTGATCAAGACAGCTCAGACCAGCTGAACTTGGTCCAGTCCAGAGTAATACAATAGAAGGATGATGAACTAAATGAACGGCCATAGTTTAAAGCTACGCACACTTGGGATGATTGATGGCTCAGCAATAGTTAACTCAGATAAATTGTTCCTGGAAATGGGATGCTGCTTTAAAAAAAAATCTACAACCTGTGGCTTTGCCTTTGGGAGAAGGCAGGCACCCCATTTCCCAGTCTGTTGTCACAATTACTTACTTCACTGCTTTTTCATCCTCTGTTAACCAATGGCTTCCATCGGCTTTTGCTAGTAGTTCCCTTTATGCTTTTCCATTTTATACCTGCCCATGCATAGTTGTGAAAATATAAATGGTCAAACTCTCATGTATGGTAACTTGGAAAATAACAAGTGTATCTGATGAATGTTTGAATCTGGTTAAGATCTCCAGACCAAATTTATAAGTGGCTCTTTGGTTTTATTGACTGTGAATGATTAATAAATGCAAGAGAGAGATGAAAAACTAACCCTTCAGTTAGCAAGCAGAACTGAGAGGCAATGTAGAGGAAATAGAACTTGCTAGATTGGAAAAATAAAACTGTCTCTCAGCACCAGTTTTCTCAACTAGTGAAATATTCTCAGAGTGATAGGAATCCTGCAGTCAAGGATCAAGTCAAGAGTGTCACTCGAAGACCCTAAAGAACTCTGAAAGATTTAAGGCAGATCCTAGGAGACCAGGCCCTAGATAAAAACAAAACAAAACAAAAAAAGAAACCTAGACAAAAGAGGCTTAAAGAACCTTATGGGGATTATTTTGCAGCAACCAGACAAGGCACTCCAAAGTGAGAAAAATTTGTCTGGGAAAGAATTGTGGGTGTGTCTCTTGTCACAGGAAGTGACAATTTCTGACACCTATAAGTTTCACAAAGACTGTATGAAAATTGTATCAGCAAAACAGCCCTCAGCTCAGGCTAAGAGAAATTGCAATTGTTCAAATTACCAAAGGTCTCTGGACTCCTAACTTTCTATAGGCTTAAGATAACTACCTAACTGCAGCAAATATTGGGCCATTTTTTAACAAAAAGAAAAGATGTTTCAGAGAGAAGACCAAGATGTGAGAGTACTGAGGCTATATTAAGAGAGAACAATGTAATGGGGAAGAACTCTCAGGAAGCAGAATCAAATCCCAACAAAGACACATTTCCTTTCTTAGTGAGGACCCCTAGACTTGCTCTGCAGGACCAGCAGCTGCTATGTGCCTATTGCTCTCTTTTTGAATCAAAGTGCATAGGGTTAATATGCATCTGTAGCTCTTAGAAATGCAGAAATGCCTGGAACTTTGGTACTTGCCTTCGGCCAAGAATGAAGTCTACTAGAGAATGACTTATTATATAATGTGCTGTTTAAAGTCTAAAATTTCCTTGTCTTGGAGGCATGAATGGTCAACAGTATTATTGAAAATGTACCCTTTGCACCTGGTTTCGCTGGTTGTAAAGCAGGGCTTTAACTCTCTTATTAGTATGGCATTAAAAATCCCTTGGTGTACTTGAGCCATGGCTGCCATGATGAATGGATCTCAGGTATATCTTGGCAGCTTGCAGTGCAAAGATGGCACATTTTCAACATCCAAAGAGCTCTAGGAACTGCAGTGGGGCAGAGGGGCCTCTCTGTGGTTACCTGGGCTTGCTTTCTCCTGCTGAACCATATCCTTTACCTTAATTAGAGCCTCATTTGAGTATACACTAGAATATCAGGTTTCGTTGCAATTGTGTCTGGTATAATTGCTGCAAGGTTTCACATATAAATTATTATTGTCTTGTCTTTTTCAGTTTACAAGTCTCTGGATAAAGAAGAACATCCAAAGATCCTCAGCCACTCCCACACTCACCAATCAGATTTAAGGTATTAATGAATGTCAGTAAGGGCCTCTTACAAGGCTGGTATCTGAATGCTTCCTGTCTTCACGTATAGGAAGCAATAACTCATGATCTAATCATACTTAGAAGATAACCATATCAAAAATGAACTGTATCAAATTGTCTTGATTACTGTGGCTTTGTAGTAGAGCTTGAAGTTCGGGAGCAAGATCCCCCCCACTTTATTCTTCCTTCTCAGGATTGCTTTGGCTATTCAGGGTCTTTAGTGGTTCCACATGAATTTTTGAACTATTTGTAACTGGCACAAGAACAGAGCCACAGACCCGTGGAACAGAATAGAGACTCCAAACATTAACCCAAACATATATGGCAAATTAATATACAATAAAGGAGCCATGGACATACAATGAGGAAATGACAGTCTCTTCAACAGATGGTGCTGGCAAAACTGGACAGCTACAAGTAAGAGAATGAAACTGGATCACTGTCTAACCCCATACACAAAAATAAATTCAGAATGGATCAAAGACCTGAATGTAAGTCATGAAACCATAAAACTCTTAGAAAAAAACATAGGCAAAAATCTCATGGACAAAAACATGAGTGACTTCTTCATGAACATATCTCCCCAGGCAAGGGAAACAAAAGCAAAAATGAACAAGTGGGACTGTAGAAAGCTAAAAAGCTTCTGTACAGCAAAGGATACCATCAATAGAACAAAAAGACATCCTACAGTATGGGAGAATATATTCATAAATGACAGATCCGATAAAGGGTTGACATCCAAACTATATAAAGAGCTCACATACCTCAACAAACAAAAAGCAAATAATCCAATTAAAAAATGGGCAGAGGAGCTGAAAAGACAGTTCTCTAAAGAAGAAATTCAGATGGCCAATAGACACATGAAAAGATGCTCCACATCGCTAGTCATCAGAAAAATGCAAATTAAAACCACAATGAGATATCACCTCACACCAGTAATGATCGCCACCATCCAAAAGACAAACAACAACAAATGTTGGTGAGGTTGTGGAGAAAGGGCAACCCTCCTACACTGCTGGTGGGAATGTAAATTAGTTCAACCATTGTGGAAAGTAGTATGGAGGTTCCTCAAAAAGCTCAAAATAGAAATACCATTTGACCCAGGAATTCCACTTCTAGGAATTTACCCTAAGAATGCAGCACTCCAGTTTGAAAAAGACAGACGCACCCCTATGTTTATTGCTGCACTATTTACAATAGCCAAGATATGGAAGCAACTTAAATGTCCATCAGTAGATGAATGGATAAAGAAGAAGTGGTGCATATACACAATGAAATATTACTCAGCCATAAGAAAAAAACAGATCCTACCATTTGCAACAACATGGATGGAGCTAGAGGGTATTACGCTCAGTGAAATAAGCCAGGCAGAGAAAGACAAGTACCAAATGATTTCACTCATATGTGGAGTATAAGAACAAAGGAAAACTGAAGGAACAAAACAGCAGCAGAATCACAGAACCCAAGAATGAACTAATAGTTATCAAAGAGAAAGGGTCTGGGGAGGATGGGTGGAAAGGGCGGGATTAGGGCAGGGAAAAAGAAAGGGGGCATTACGATTAGCATGTATAGTGTGGGCGGGGGCACAGGGAGGGCTGTGCAACACAGAGAAGACAAGTAGTGATTTTATAGCATCTTACTACACTGATGGACAGTGACTGTGAAGGGGTATGTGGGGGGGACTTGGTTAAGGGGGGAGCCTAGTAAACATAATGTTCTTCATATAATTGTAGATTAATGATACCAAAATTAAAAATTAAAAAAAAGGAACTGTATCCCAGACATCTGTAGTCAGAATTGGTTGCTACAAATCATGCTGTTATTGCTTTTCAGAGGCATTATTTCTACTTTTTTCTTAAAAAGATAAAATTTTTATGTCTTTGGTCTGAAATGTTGGTACATTCCTGAAATATTGGATGTATGTAAACTTTTAAATTCTGTTTCAAGATACAGGATAAACATTTGTAAAGATTATTTGTTAATCAACTTGTACCTATTGGTTAATCATATTGATCAGTACTGTTTGGAAACACTGGCATTTACTAAGGGTTTACTTTTTTAAGAAAATTTCTGACTTTGCCTTCCTGCTTAGTAAACCCTATCTACCAGTTCATTTCTAGCTTAGAAAATAGAAACACAGGGAGGCTAATCAAATTGCTATTTTAGAATCAGAGTCGAGCAAATCTCCCTCAGCTGTACTATAGATTTTACTTTAAGAAGAATATGTTAATGAAGTGACTTCTGGCAAACTCAACCTGCAGAGGGAAAACTATTTCTGAGTGCCAGATAGGCTTCAGGACTACATATCCACATGAACCTTTAGTCCAACACTCTTCTTCTGTCAATCAGGAAGGAAAAACAACAAGATGGGCTACCTGTCAACCACTGGGCAACTAGAAGTTATATCCTGGAGAACATAAAATGTATTTTTTAAAAAAAGGTTAAAAATTTGAAACACCATGGGTGGGCTCTGGAGCAAAATTTAGAATGGGTTATGAAGCCAAATCTGAAACCAAGAAATTAGGGATGGTGAGGATCCAGAGATAGCCATGAGTTTCAAAAGAAAAGTCATGCCAAGATCAGAGCATACCTGCATCTTAGTACTAATAGCTAGAGAACTGGGTTTATCTTGCGTCACCACCTCTCTCAGCTCTGTCACTAATCTCCTCAAAACCTTATCACGATTTTGATTCAAAGAGAAAATGTTTAATATAGAAATGTATAAGAGAGGACATATTTCTAACACTACTATTAATAGTGTCGGAAAGTTAAAGGCATTTAGCCATTCATTGCAATGTTACCTAAAATCCAGTGGAGAAATCTTAAGGGTCCAAGTTAAAATATGTCCTCGTAGTGTCAGATCAGATGCATTTGTCCTTAGCCATGTACCATGGTTCTGTGTTTCTGGCTTCAGTGCCTGTGAAGGCTTATGACCAGTGTGCTTGATTGCTTCACTGCAAACTGGAAGCAACTGACTTATATATCAAGCAAGGTTAAGATACCACAACATTGCCTAATAAAGAAACCTGAATCCATAGACCTCAAAAACTAGAAGTGTTGAAGGAAATGTGTTAAGAATGATGCTTTGTCACCCCTTCAATACTAGGAAGGCATGGAGATACTCTGTTTATGAAATTATGGAAAATACATTGATGAGGGAGTACATGAACCCTTGAAAGTCTCAGTAATAGCTGGCAGTGTGAGAAGCTGCCATTAGAAAGGGAAACCTGCTTTCAATATTAGTAACAGCTATGCTACCAGAAAAGCAGAACTCTGGTAGCAGCACTCAACTGCCAGTCAAGGTGGTCATCGTAGTGAGCCGCATGGGTAAAGCAGTACCCAGATTGCTTTCATCTCCAGGGACATTTGCAGGAGAATTTATCACGGTATCCCTAAGACTGAAGTAGAAAGATAGCTTAGTATAGTTCTCATTTATACTGCAAAACTGAGGGTAAGGAAACCCTACTAACTTCAGGAATGGAAGATACCAAATAAATTAAAAGTATGATAATGGAATATGATGAATTAATAGACATCAATACATTTGAAAGAGTTTAATGAACTTTCAGAAAAAAAATAAGATGATTGAAATAAATTATAAAATATTTTATGGCCTTACGATAAAGGAGGGACTCCCTAAGCAAAACATTTCTTAGAAGGACTTAGAATGGCCAGTAGATATATGAAACTTTTTCAACCCAGGAGCAAAGAAATGCAAGAAAAAACAAACAATGGATATACCTTTTGATATATATGCATTTGTGTGTCTGTGTGGTGTGTGTATATATATAGGTGGGCTCTGGATTATATATATATATATGCATTTTCATATATACAGACTTATAAGAAAGTTATATTGCCAATATTCAGTGTGAAGTAGGGAAGATCTAAATAAATACATCATTATAGCATCGAGACTTTCATATCTAATAAATCAATAAAACTATTTGACAACAAAATATCAACTAGAAGATAGTGCCTATATCTTGACTTATTGAGTAGCTCTATGTTTCCTGGGAAAAAATTAGGCATACATTTAGCTGTTATCTCATATATGTATTCTTTTGTTTACTTTCATATTAAAAGTTCTTTAGATATTAACAGGTACTTTTCTGTTTGAAAATGCGGATTCTATTTTCTTTGGCTTTAATCCTGACCCAGAATAGAGGAGGTGACAAGGATATCTAAATATGATTGAAGACATCTTTCCTTCATTTATCGTTCTCTTAAGTTCAAATTTTTACCTAATCATGTTTCATTATGAAGACCAGATCTGGTCCTTCCTATAGAATAATATGACTCATAAATCTGGCTTAAATGCATTGTGGCTACGCTTTTAACTAAATATATACCTAAATCTGATTAAGTAGGAATGCAAATATTGATTGAATAACTATGATAACATTGAATAGCTGCATAGAAATGCACTTTAATTAATTCATAAGCACTCATATATTATCCATGAATGAAACTTGAGCTAAAAAATCACAACATAAAATATAAACATTATACAAGTTTGAATTGCAGCTATGTGCACATAATGCATGAAGTCTAAACACTAATCTACCATACACCTTCTAAAGTAATCCTTCAGAGTTCAAAGATACACAACTTATGAGTGTTATATGTAAATGAAAAATAAAAGTTATATCAGCATTAAAGTATTGTTTACTTTACATATGCAAATATGTATTCTTACCTAAATATGTTTTATATTTAGATAGACTTGTTCAAAGTAATCCAAAACTACCTTTTAAAAACTACTCAGAACATATACAAAAGAAATGAGTAGAAATAAAAATTAGATGCCACTTTTTAAAGGAGTTAAGCAGAATATTCATTCAATGTAATTTAACAATATTTTTTTCTAGAAAATTTAATGAGCACCATCTAGAGGTTATCATTATAATGCATAAAATGAGGAAATAAGAGGTTTGGCTATATTTATCTGATTATAGAAGCAACATTAGTTGTATATATGGTAGGAGAATTACATGTCTTAGTGAGCTTGTGCATATTAATAGGTTACAAAGGAATTTTGGTATAGGAAAGCTCCAGATTATATTTTCAGATTTATTGAATGCAATAGTCATTAAAAAAATACCATAAATATATTTTAGAAAATTACACCTATCCTCTTAGAATTTATAAAAATATTTAGAAAGTAGTTTATATATATCTACTACAAAATTGACATACAAACATGAAGTGTGTCTAAAAGGGAAACACATAAACATATTTGTATAAGACATTTAATTATCCTGACACTAAAAAAGAAGCATCTGAGATAGAACTGGAGTTGTAATTCTTCTGTTATTGTTAACAGCACTGAAATGTGTTAGCTGTAGGATATAAATATGCATTTTGCTAAGTATATAAATTATCATGTTTTATTTGTGTAGTAGATACTCACAGGTGTAGAATAAATAGAATTTTCGGTTAACTTATTTCTAATTCATTAATACACACTTTTTCTACCTTCAGAGTTCAATCAGAAATGGAAAAAAGTAAAACTTGACATGATCAGTTATTTTAATTTTTAAAAGCCTGTCATCTACATTAGGAAGGACCTACCTACTTTTGCCCATTTTCACATTCACGGAATAATTTGGTTCCTAATCCTTTTGTCATTTGTCAGAGAACTCCCAGAATGTCTTAATATACAAAGGAACTTTCATGTTTGAACTTGAGGAATCCTCAGCTCTCAAAAATTTGTTCTAAAATGGTAACCTTATTAAATAATAGATGAATAACAATTAGGTTTGACTATAGTATATAATAATATAGCCTAAGAATCAACTTCTACTTTACAACTCCAGACTTACATAGCTAACATCTGTGTAGCTGAGATGTGAAAACTGAACATCTTATTTGGGTATAAAATAGGCAGCTTATACAGAATATATAAAAAACTTGAACCATTACTTTCTGCCCATCCTCCAAATCTTGTTCAATAGCTCCTCCCTCCACCCTTCTCTATAAGTAGTGAGTCCATCTTTCTCTACTTGGGCCAATCACTTGAATCTCCTTATGTCACATATTCATTCCACAAAATAATCCTCTTGACTTTTCTTTTTAATTTACTCTAAAACTAATAACTACTGATAATTTACATCACTTCTACCAAGACTTCCTATGTCCATTTTTTATCTGATTCCTAAACTCGTTTTCACAACCAGTAGTTTTTGTTTTGGTTTGCTCTGAAATCTGTTCTCCATATAATAGAATGATTTTACTCAAATACATATCAGACCATGCCCCTGATCTACAGAAAACCTTCTAATAATTTTGCAACTCAAATTCTGAAGACTTGTCACATCTTTAAGGAATTTCATGAGCCAGAACCTGCTATTTGTTTAGTCTCCTTTGCTCACTGCATTTCAGACACTCTGGCCTCTTTATAATCCCCAAAATTCAACAAACATGTTTCATTACAGGGCATTTTCAATTATTCTTTTTCACAGAAAATGTTCTCTATCACTTCAGTCCCACACTTCTTTCAGAGAATCTAATCAAATGTCACATTATTGCAGAAGTCTGCATTGAGTACCTATGAAAAAGAATAATACCTTTATTATCATCTTTATTATCCTTATCTAATTTTAAAAGGACCAGTCACTCTTGTATGACCTGTTCGAAGTTGCCTATTATTTGTCTTCTCTCACCCAGAATGTAAGCTTCAATGGATCATAGATTTGTTTTTAACAGCATCTTGCCGATAATACAACCTCAAATACTAAAGTAAATTTGAAGGTACAAAGGTGAATGCTGCATAGTTCCTGTTGTCAACACAACATGAAATTTAGGACAGACTCCTTCTTCCACTACTCTTCCCCAACTTAATCATTGTAATAAATGAGCCAATGATCAGGCAAACATAATAAAAATATATTCTTATATATTTTTATCCATTCATAAATGTTATATCATTCAGGATAAATTGTTCCATATTGAGAAGCAATTATATTTTGCAGCTAGGGTAAATGAGTTTATAAGAACACAGTTTTAAAAGTACCTTAAATATTTTAACATGGGTGGCTCAAATACAAATAAGTATCTGTGTTCCTTCAATAAAATCCAATTTAAAGAGGACCAAAGTTATACATGAATCTGTGGTAATAAAGCAAATGGACAAGAAGAAAATGTATCAGAAAAAAAGCACAGTAATGAAAATCAATATGCAAGTAATAACTGTCTTAACAAAATGGTGAGGGCAGAAAGCTTATTATTGGGTGGGAATGTTATGCCCAGGCCCTATAGAGTGGGTATGACAACAAAGATAACAATTATCAATACAAACAGGTACATGTGGAACTGAAATACAAATAGCGAAATGCCTACTCTTCTCTGAAAATAGAGAACTGAATTAAATTTGAGGACATCAGACATTTTTCTTGGTTAATGTATTGAACTAAAGTAGAAGAATCAAATTAAGTTCCACACATTTCCACATCACAACTCAAACGCAAGAATGCTAACACAAGGCTTATGCACCTCCTGGCAGAATACATTAAGGTTTCCTCTTTGGGTGAAAGAAAATATATAGAAATAAGTTGCAGTTCTATACACTAATAATGAGCTATCAGAAAGAGAAATGTGGGAAAAAAATAACTTTTATAATTGTATCATAGGGAATACAATCCCTAGGAACAAATTTAACCAAGGAGGTAAAGACCTGTACTTTGGAAACTGTATGACATTGATAAAAGAATTTGAAGACAACACAAATGAATGGAAATATAAACTGTGCATGTGGATGTAAGAATTGGTATTGTAAAAATGTTCATAATATCCAAAACAGTCTACAGATTCAGTGCAATCCCCAACAAAATACCAATGGCATTTTTCTCAGAACTAGAACAAAGAATCCTAAGATTTTTATGGAACTACAAAAGACCTGAAATATCCAAAGTAAGGTTGAGAAAGAACAAAGCTGAAGGCATACTCTCTTTTTCAAACTATACTATAAAGCTATAGTAATCAAACAGTATGGTACAGGCACATGGATCAAAACAGGAACATAAAACAATAAAGAATAGTGTAGAAAGCCCCAAAAATAAATCCATGCATATATGGTCAGTTAATCTATGAAAAAGAAGGCAAGAATGTACAATGGGGAGAGGATAGTCTCTTTAATAAGTGATGTTGGAAAACTGGACAGCTACCTGCAAGAGAATGAAACTGGGTCACCATCTTACACCATATATAAAAATAAATTCAAAATGGATCAAACCCTTAAATGTAAGACCTGAAACCATAAAAGTCCTAGAAGAAGACATAGGTAGTAAGTTCTTGTACATAGGTCTTAGCAACATTTTTCAGGCCAGTCTCCTTCAGCAAGGGCAACAAAAGCTAAATAAACAAATGGGATTACATCAAGCTAAAAAGTTTCTATATAGCAAAGCAAACCATCAACACAACAAAAAGCCAACCTATTGAATTGGGGGAAGATATATGCAAATCATATATTCAATAAGAGATGAATAACCAAAATATATAGAGAACTTTCACAACTTAATATCAAAAACAAGCTAATTTTAAATGTTTAGAATAGACATTTTTTTTCCAAAGAATACATACAGATGGCCAACAGCACATAAAAAGGTGCTCAACATCACTAATCATCAGGGAAATGCAAATCCAAACCACATTGAGATATGAAGTCATACCAGTCAGACTTGCTATTATCAAAAAGACAAAAAATAATAAATGTAGGTGAGGATGTAGAGAAAAGGGAAGCCTAGTGTACTGTTGGTGGGAATGTAAACTGGTGCAGCTGCAATGGAAAACATAAAGTTTTCTCAAAATATTAAAAAGAGAACTACCATACAATCCAGCAATTCCACTTCTGAGCATTTGTTCAAGGAAAATTAAAACACAAATTCAAAGAAATATATACACCCTTATGTTCATTGCAGAATTATTTACAATACTCAAGATATGGAAGCAACCTTTGTCCATTGATAGGTGAATAGATAAAGAAGATATGTATATCTTGGAATATTAAAAAATAATGAAATCTTGTCCATTGTGACAATATACATGGATCCAGATGTTCTTATGCTAAGGAAATCAATCAGAGAAAGATAAATACCATACGATTTCACTAATATGTGGAAAGATGAAAAACAAAGCAAATAAATTAAACAAAACAGAAACAGACTCATAAGAAACTGATGATTATCATACAGAGGAGGAGTTGGGGGCAGGCAAACGAGGTGAAAGGGATTAAGAGGTACAAACTTACAGTTATAAAGTAAATAAGTTATGGGGATATAATGCACAGCATAGGAAATATAATTAACATTGTAAACTTTGTGTCATGACAGATGGTAACTAGACTTTTCATAGGGATCATTTCATAATGTATAAAAATATCAAATCTGAAGGAAAAGATGGCAGTGTGAGTAGGGTGGCAGAAATCTCCTCCCAAAACCATATATATTTTGAAAATACAGCAAATACAACTATTCCTAAAAGAGTGACCAGAAGATACAGTACAACAGCCAGGCCACATCTGCAAGAACCAAACATCTCACAGAGAAGGGTAAAATACAAAGCCATGACCCAGCAGAACCTGAGCACTCTCCCGACCCTAGCTCACCAGCAGGAGGAAAAGAATCAGAATGTGGAGGGAATAGAAGCACAGGACTGCTAAATAACCAGCCATAGTAATCTGTCCCAGGAACACAGACCCACACTGAATTGTGTACTGGATATTAGAGAAACGAAAAACTAAAATCCAAGACTAAGACTGAGAACAGGTCCCCACAGCCGGCTGCCCTGGGACAAAAGAAAAGCAGGCGCTTTAAAAGTCTTAAAGGGACAAGGGTTTAACAAATGGACAAAATCGTCCTGGCACACTCAGCACAGCAGGCTGGGAACTTTAAGGAACTTCAGGAGCCCTAACACCCTGGTTGGCAATGCAGCTCTGAAACCTCTCACAGCAATAAGCAGCCTGCCATTCCTTCCTCCCCACCAGCAACTGCAAGCAAACCAGCTGTCCCCACGATTGCTGGAGACCAGCCAGAGAGCAGCCTTGCCTACAGCAACCACACAGATTAACACAGAGATTTCTCCCTGTGCATGGCTAAACGGCCCAGACCCAGAGGCTGCTCCCTGTGCATGGTTGATGGGCACAGACAATGGAAACTGGTGCCTGTCTTACCAGGAGGCACGAAGGGGCTTTGTTCTCATAGCAGAACATGCGTCACTCACTTGCAACCCCCACCAGTGCCCTAGGCCAACCTGAGGGCCACCCCACCCACAGCAGCTCAGGGGATTAACCCAGAGGCTGCACCCTGTGTGCAGTTAACTGGGAGAGACAGCAGAGAAAGCCAAGGGGACAGGCAAGCAGGAAGGGATGTTGTTCTCCCAGCTGACACATGCACCACCCACCAGCGACCACTCCCATTGCCATGAAAAGGCAGAAAAACTTGGTTCAATCAAAAATCTCTCAAACACCAGAGAGAGGACTTGGTGAGGCTGAAATCACCAATATTTCTGAAAAAGAAATCAAAATAAAAGTCATAAGCATTCTGATGGAGCTATAGAGAAATATTCAAGAGCTAAGGGATGAATTCAGGAGGGAGATAAAAGAAATGAAACAAAAAATGGAAGGATTTAAGAACAGACTGGATGAGGTGGAAGAGACTGTTAATGGAATAGAATTCAGAGAACAGGAACACAGAGAAGCTGAGACAGAGAGAGAAAAAAGAATCTCAAGGAATGAAAGAATATTAAGAGAACAGTGTGACCAATCCCAATGGAACAATATTTACATTATAGGGGTATAAGAAGAAGAAGAGAGAAAAAGGGATAAAAAAATGTCTTTGAAGAAATAATTGCTGAATACTTCCCCAATCTGGGAAAGGAGATAGTCTCTCAGGCCATGGAAGTCCACAGACCTCCCAACACAAAGGACCCAAGGAGGACAACACCAAGACTTATAATAATTAAAATGGCAAAGATCAAAGAAAAGGCCAGTGTATTAAAAGCAGCCAGAGAGAGAAAAAAGATCACATACAAAGGAAAACCCATCAGGCTGTCATAAGACTTCTCACCAGAAAACTTACATGCCAGAAGGGAATGGCATGATATATTCAATGCAATGAAACAGAAGGGCCTCAAACCAAGAATATTGTATCCAGCAAGGTTATCATTTAAATTTGAAGGAATGATTAAACAATTCCCAGATAAGCAAAAGTTGAGGAAATTTACCTCCCATAAACCATCTCTACAGTGAATTTTAAAGGGACTGTTCTAGATGGAAGTATGCCTAAGGCTAAATAGCTGTCACCAGAGAAAATAAAACCACAGCAAAGAAAGTAGACCAACTAAATACTAACTAAATGCAAAATAAAATCAGCTATTCACAAAGTCAGTCAAGGGAAAAACAGAGTACACTATAAAACACCTAACATATAAAGAGTGGAGGAGGAAGAAAAACAAGGGAGAAAAAGAATCATCAGACTGTCTTTATAATAGTGTAATAAATGAGTTAAGTTAGACAGTTAGATAATAAATAAGTTGTCCTTGAACCTTTGGTAACCATGAATCCAAACCCTGCAATGACAAAAATAAGTACATATCTATTGATAATTACCCAAAATGTAAATGGACTGAATGCACCAATCAAAAGACATAGAGTCATTGGATGGATAAAAAAACAAGACCCATCTATATGCTGCTTACAAGAGACTCACCTCAAACCCAAAGACATACACAGACTAAAAGTGAAGGGATGGAAAAAGATATTCCATACAAACAGTAGGGAGAAAAAAGCAGTTGTTGCAGTACTTGTATCAGACAAAACAGACTTCCAAACAAAGAAAGTAACAAGGGATAGAGAAGGACATTACAGCAAGAGGATATAACCATTATAAATAAATATGCACCCAACCCAGGAGCACCAACATATGTGAAACAAATACTAACATAACTAAAGGAGGAAACAGAATGCAATGCATTCATTCTAGGACACTTTAACACACCACTCACTCCAAAGGACAGATCCACCTAACAGAAAATAAGTAAAGACACAGAGGCACTGAACAGCACACTAGAAAAGATGGACCTAATAGACATCTACAGAACTCTACACCCAAATACAGCAGAATACACATTCTTCTCAAGTGCACATGGAACACTTTCCAGAATAGACCACATACTAGCCCACAAAAAGAGCCTCGGTAAATTCAAAAAGACTGAAGTTTTACCAACAAGGTTCTCAGATCAAAAAGGTATAAAACTAGAAATAAATTGTACAAAGGAAACAAAAAGGCTCACAAACACATGGAGGCTTAACAACATGCCCCTAAATAATCAATGGATCAATGACTAAATTAAAATGGAGATCAAGCAATATATGGAGACAAATGAAAACAACAGCACAATGCCCCAACTTCTGTGGGACACAGTGAAGACAATTCTAAAAGGAAAGTATATAGCAATCCAGGCCTATTTAAAGAAGGAAGAACAATCCCAAACAAATAGTCTAAATCCACAATTATTGAAACTGGAAAAAGAAGAACAAATGAGGCCCAAAGTCAGTAGAAAGAGGGACACAATAAAGATAAGATAAAATTAAAATTGAGAAAAATAAAACAATAGAAAAACTAATGACACCAAGAGCTGGATCTTTCAGAAATAAACAAAATAGATAAACTCCAAGCCAGACTTATTAAGAAAAAAAGAGAATCTGCACACAGATTCTAAGAGAAATTAAAGAGGACAGAAACAGAAATGAGAAAGGAAAAATGACTATGGACATCACAGAAATTATGAAGAATTATTAGAAAATACTATGAAAAACTACATGCTAACAAACTGGATAACCTAGAAAAAATGGACAACTTTCTGGAAAAATACAACCTTCCAAGACTGACTCAGGAAGAAACAGAAAATCTAAACAGACCAATTATCAGCAATTAAATTGAATTTGCAATAAAAAAATTAACCCAGAACAAAACCCCAGACCACACAGATTCACCACTGAGTTTTATGAGACATATACAGAAGACATAATACCCATTCTCCTTAAACTTTTCCAAAAAATAGAAGAGGAGGGAATGCTTCCAAACTTATTCTATAAAGCCAGCATCACTCTAAAATATAAACCTGGCAAAGAAATCACAAAAAAAAGAAAACTACAGACCAATATCCTGAAGAACAGAGAGGCAAAAATACTCAATAAAATATTAGTAAACTGAATTCAAAAATACCTCAAGAGGATCATACACCATGATCAAGTGGGATTCATCCCAGGGATACAAGGATGGTGCAACATTAAAAAATCCATCAACATCATCCACCACATCAACAAAAAGGACAAAACCACATGATCATCAACTTAGATGCTGAAAAAGCATTTGACAAAATTCAACAAACTTTCATGATAAAAACTCAACAAAATGGATATTGAGGGCAAGTACCTCAACATAATAAAGGCCATATATGAAAATACCAAAGCCAACATCATACATAACAGTGAGAAACTGAAAACTTTTCCTCTAAGATCAGAAACAATACAAGGATGCCCACTCTTCCCGCTTTTATTCAACATAGTATTGGAGGTCCTAGCCACAGCATTCAGACAACACAAAGAAATAGAAGGCATCCAGTTTGGTAAGGAAGAAGTCAAATGGTCATTGTTTGCAGATGACATGATATTGTAAATAAAAAACCCTAAAGACTCCACTACAAAACTACTAGAACTAATATCTGAATTCAGCAAAGTTGCAGGATACAAAATTAATACACAGAAATCTGTGGCATTCCTATGCACTAATGATGAACTAGCAGAAAGAAAAATCAGGAAAACAATTTCATTCACAACTGCATCAAAAAGAATAAAATACCTAGGAATAAACCTAACCAAGGAAGTGAAAGACCTATGCCCTGAAAACTACAAGACACTCCTAAGAGAAATTAAAGAGGACACTAATAAATGGAAATTCATTCCGTGCTCTTGGGTAGGAAGAATTAATATTGTCAAATGGCTACCCTCTCCAAATCTACAGATTCAATGCAATCTCTATCAAAATAATGACAGCATTCTTCAATGAACTGGAACAAATAGTTCTAAAATTCATATAGAACCACAAAAGACCCTGAATAGGCAAAACAATCCTGAGAAGGAAGAATAAAGCAGGGGGGATCTTGCTTCCCAACTTCAAGCTCTACTACAAAGCCACAGTAATAAAGACAATTTGGAACTGGCACATGAACAGACCCTTAGACCAGTGGAACAGAATAGTGAGTCCAGATATTAACTCAAGCATATTTGGTCAATTAATACCATAAAGGATCCATGGATATACAATGGGGAAATGACAGCCACCTGAACAGCTGGTTTTGGCAAAACTAGACAGCTATATGTAAGATAATGAAACTGGATTACTGTCTAATTCCATATGCAAAAGTAAACTTGAAGTGGATCAAAGACCTGAATGTAAGTCATGAAACCATAAAACTCTTAGAAGAAAATATAGACAAAACTCTCTTGAATATAAACATGAGCAACTTCTTACTGAACATATCTCCCCAGGCAAGGGAAACAAAAGCAAAAATGAACAAGTGGGACTATATCAAGCTGAAAATCTTCTGTACAGCAAAGAACAAAAAGGTACCCTACAGTATGGGAGAATATATTTGTAAATGACAGATCCGATAAAGGCTTGACATCCAAAATATATAAAGAGCTCACATACCTCAACAAACAAAAAGCAACCAATCCAATTAAAAAATGGGCAGAGTTGCTGAACAGACAGTTCTCAAAAGAAGAAATTCAGATGGCCAACAGATACATGAGAAGGTGCTCCACATTGCTAGTCATCAGAAAAATGCAAATTAAAACCACAATGAGATATCACCTCACACCAGTAAGGATCGCCACCATCCAAAAGACAAACAACAACAAATGTTGGTGAGGTTGTGGAGAAAGGGCAACCCTCCTACACTGCTGATGGGAATGTAAATTAGTTCAACCATTGTGGAAAGTAGTATGGAGGTTCCTCAAAAAGCTCAAAATAGAAATAACATTTGACCCAGGAATTCCACTTCTAGGAATTTACCCTAAGAATGCCATAGTCCAGTTTGAAAGAGACAGAAGCACCCCTATGCTTATCGCAGCACTATTTACAATAGCCAAGAAGTGAAAGCAACCTAAGTGTCCATCAGTAGATGAATGGATAAAGAAGATGTGGTACATATTCACAACGGAATATGATTCAGCCATAAGAAGAAAACAAATCCTACCATTTGCAACAACATGGAGGGAGCTAGAGGGTATTATGCTCGGTGAAATAAGCCAGGTAGAGAAACACAAGTATCAGATGATTTCACTTATCTGTGGAGTATACGAACAAAGCAAAAACTGAAGGAACAAAACAGCAGCAGACTCACGGAACCCAAGAATGGACTAATAGTTACCAAAGGGAAAGGGATTGGAGAGAATGGGTGGGAAAGGAGGGATAAGGGGAATAAGGAGCATTACGATTAGCACACATAACGTAGTTTTGTGGGGACACGGGGAATGCAGTATAGCACAGAGAAGACAAGTAGTGTCTCTACAGCATCTTACTATGCTGATGGACAGTGACTGTAATGGGGTATGTGGTGGGGACTTGATATGGGGGGAATCTAGTAACCACAATGTTGCTCATGCAATTGTATATTAATGATACTAAAATTTTTAAAAAGTAAAAACAAATATCAAATCTATGATGTACACCTGAAACTAATAGGATATTGCATGTTAATTATACTTTAATAAAATTTTATTTTAAAATGATCAGTGTTTCCCAGGGGATGGAAGGATGAACCGATGAAGCATAGAGGATTTTTAAGGCAGTGAAACTATTGTGTATGATGCTTTAATGGTGGTTACATACCATTATTCTCCAAACCCACAGAATGTACAGCAGCAAGAGAGAACCCAAAAGGAAACCATAGATATGGGTGATCATGATGTTTCACTGTAGGTTCACTGATTGTAACAAATGTACCACCTTGGTGGGTAATGTTGGTAATAGGGGAGGCTATGCCTGAGTGGGAGAGGGGTATGGGAAATATGTGTACTTTCTACTCAATTTTATTGTGAACCTGAAATTGATCTAAAAAAGAAATCTATTTAAAAGGAAAAAAATTCTTACCAGATCGAGGGAAAAAGAATGGCAGTTGCTCTCAGAGAATTGTCTATCAGTTAAATAATTTAATTAACTCAGCTCACAGTGAAGTTCACTAGTGGTTTATCATCACTAATTACCAAGAGTTTTCAATTAGTTTTAAAGTAGATCACTCTTAAATATAAGGGGAATGTCAAAAATCATCTGATATTTGAGGAAAGCCTCTATAATAAAAGGCAGGGGTCAAACAAGCACACAAAAAAACTCAAAGGAAGGTGAATCTAAAGTGGGAACAGAAGATTTCTTTGAAAACAAGGGGAAAAAAGCACATAATAACAAATGTACTCAGAATTGAAAGATATTTGGTCCATTAAATAGTGATAAGAAGCTTATAACAAGTTGTACTGCTAATACAAAGAAACAGCTCTGGCAAATTAAAGAAATCAAAAATAAACTTTAATACAAAGTCCCAGAGAATAGAAAATAATTAAGATAATAGAAAAGAGGAAGAGAGAAAAAAAGTAAGAAAGGGAAAAGACAGGAGAAGAGAGGAGTGGAGGAGAGGAGAGTAAATGAGAGTAGAGATGGGAAAGAAGGGAAGGGAAGACAAGAGAAAATTAAGGATGCTTCTAGGAGTGTGTAGGGAAAATGGAAGTTCCATGGCCAGGATCTTCACCTGACACTGATTGTGTATGCGATGAGGCAATACTTAGCCTACTGCACAGGCGCATTGTAGAAAGCATTATTGGGGTTCCTCAAAAAACTAAAAATAGAAATACTATTTAACCCAGGAATTCCACTCCTGGGAATTTACCCTAAGAATTCAGGAGCCAGTTTCAAAAAGACATATGCACCCATATGTTTATCACAGCACTATTTACAACAGCCATGAAATGGAAGCAACCTAAGTGTCCATCAGTAGATGAATAGTACAAGATTACTATGGGTATTGATATAAGAAGAGTTCTTCCCAGTGCCAAGGGCAGAGGGAAGCAGGAAAGCTGAAACTTAGAGAAGAGAGCAAGAGAGAGAACCTGGGGAGCAGAGAGCAGAGCCTGGGGAGCAGAGAGCAGAGGCAGAGCCTGGGGCAGAGCCTGGAGCAGGAAGCAGAGACTGAGGTGGGCTTGCAGGGGCACAGGCAGGCAGGGTTCCAGTGCCTGACCTGCTACTGTGAGGATAAAGCTTCATATGAGCCCCTTTTTACCAGCAATGTTCCTGTTGTCATTTTTCAGTCTCATCAAATCCAGAGTGACCTTGCCTGGGGCTGAAACTCTCAGGTGAGATAGAGCGTACCAAAGGAAAATTACAGAAAGGGAGGATAGAAAGGCAAATACAATTTAGGGTATTTTATTTATTAATACTGGGTAAGGAATGGAGATTAAAGTATCAGAACCTCTTAGTGAGATATCCGAGTGATTTAACAGGTTCCAAGTTAAACTATCTACAGAGAAAATATTTTTAGACTGTTTTCAGATGTTTTGGTCAGTTTCCTATAATATGAACTACTCTTTAATTATTTAAATGGCCATAAGATTGTTGGAAACAGAATTTTACTTTTTGCCAAGAAATCAAAGTTTATCTTGGCCATTTAAAAACAATAGCACAATGACAAACCTTGCCCTGTCTCCCCAAAACAGGCTGGAAATGTAAAGTCCATACACATAAGTTGTGTTATAATTAAATATATTTATACACACACATACACAGATATATATAAAATAAATAAAACATTTTAAAATTAAACATTTTGACAGACAATTCCTCAGAATGCTTGTTTTTCACTTTCTCTCATTCTTCTATCTTCCTTATTTTACAAATTTCACTGCTGACTTCCTTTGTTTCAAATCTACAAATACAATTTTTAAATGAAAACACTGTTAAACTTTCACTGCTTTAAAATTGTATATGAATAAGGTGTGACACCTGTTAGAACATGGGAAGTCCTTTAGTGCAAGGCATTTTCACTCCTTTCCCCCTGTTTCTGTCTAAGGGACAATCAGGAAAATTCTCCTGCAATGCTTAGTTAGTACTAAGTCTCCAATTAATCAAAAATTTATGGGGGGTTTGGCTTTGGTTGAAACTCAGGCCTCTGTGATTATGCGGTTTGTGCCTTCCATCCACGGATCCCCTGACACAGAAGTTATCCCACTTCCCTTCACCAGAAGCTTTTCATTGGCTTGGACCTGTGTATGTCCAGCTCAGGGCCTTTTATCTGATTTTTCTGACTAAAGAGAATGCATTTGGAGGAGACTTTATTAAAATCTATATTATCAAAGCAGTTCTGGCTGAGACATTTCTAAAACAGCTTCTTTAAAAATCTTTGAAATTATTGTTGATCACTAAACAATATTGCATTTTAGTAGCTATTTGTAAATGTCTCTAGATGTTCACAATTACTAATAACATGCAATTATTAGGTATCCAAGGTCCCATTACTTCAAATCTAGATAATAATTGCAACAGCCAAGAAGAGACATAGATAACTTAAGAGAGAATGGATTGGAAAGTTAGTGGGATGGGAATTAATATTTATTGAACAATTTTGGTTGAGTATTTTAAATACTTCAATATAATGGAAAAAGGGAAATCTACAATCTGACAGGTAATGTTAGAAATTCATTCAGGAATATACTAAAATAATGTAAAATACATAATTAAACTGATTTAAGAGAGCAATTGACTATAAATATATGTTAGGTAAAGATCAGAAAAAATTAAGATAAAATGAATTTTAAGCCCTTCTCTAGAGAAATTAGATGGTCCATTGCCTAAAATCATCCCTTTTCTTTTTTTTTTCACACTTGCAGACAATTTCTAGCAGTATCTGTTCACATCTTTCCATAAACAGAAGCAAATATATCAGAGTCATCACTTTAACATAATTTGATCCTGGAGAGTTTTTTTGAGTTTTTTGAGTTTTATGATAGATTAGAAGCAATAAATGAAGAAAACAAATTTAGCCATGACAGTTTATAAATATCCACAAGAATCAATATGCCAGTATAACCAGTCATTTACTGATTATTTTTCCTAGATATACTTAATTATAGTCAGTAATAAGTTGTATTTGAGAACTTATAATAGATTTTCCATCAAAATTTGAAGATAATATTTGCTACCTATAAATGTATTTGTGGAATTTTGAACAATATCTTACATATTAGATACAGTATTAGAGTGAATTACATATTAATTCTAAAGCTTAGTTATTTAGGTGAGTATATTTATTATAAGAGTATCTAACAATAATGATTTTATTTTTTTGCTTTGATAGTTGAAATCCTGGTGCTATATCTAGATCCAAAAGTATCAGGAACTAGTTGTTTTATTCATATATTTCTTCAGTTCTCTATGTGCTCCAGGATCATTATCAATAACTTCATTTTTTTAATTCTATAAATTCAAATCTTAGTTCTGTGTTCTTTATAGAATTATAACAAATTCAGTTATTTACAAGAGGGTTCCCATTACTTAGCATGCTCAGTACTTTATATTGATTACATCTAAATCTCAAAACAATCGTAAAAGATAATAGTTACTCTTTCTACTTATGATAAGAAGGCTAAATCTTGGGTAGTTTATATAACTTGTTAGATATTAGTTATCTGATAACTGGCAAAGTCAGGATGTTAATACAAGACTATTAAGTATAAATTTTCTGGTTTTATTCCCCACTAAGACTAAAATATAAATTTGCATTACATTCCAATGGTAATTTTTACATGTCCTAACTATGTAATTTAGCATAGGACATCTAAACTTCTTAATTTCTTTAGGTCTGTGGCATATTTTTCCAATAAGGCTATAAGTTCTAGAATTATGTATTTATACAAGCTTTATCCTTAATAGGGGGCCCTATGTTCTTTTTCAAATTAAAAAAATATACTTAAAATTATTACAACAGTACTGACAACTATATTCCATGGACTGTATCACCATTGACACATTTCATTTTTCAAAACAGTCTTAGAGAATAGGTGCTGTTATTTATTATCACCCGCATTTTATAGATGAAAAAACAGAGGGAGGGAGAGCTTGAATAAATTGCCCAAGCTCATATACAAATCATAGGGTTAGGATTTAAATGTAGCTCTTCTTGATTATACACATACAGAATAATTTTGCAAAAGAATAAGTATTTAATAACAGAATTAACACTGTAAAAGAATCCCTTTCACAGGAACACTTTTACTGAAATTTTAAACGTTATATTACATACTTGACGATAAAATTCAACAAAATAAAGTCATACCAGCTCTGTGTCCTCCATACTTACTCAATGTGTTTCTGTGTTAATATATACAAGAGATACTGAAATAGTGAGTCTAGGCCATGAAAATGGCCCTGAAGGAAATAAAATAGACATTATGAGAAAATATGAAATAAGAAACTATGTTAGTGTGAAGGCCAGTGACACATTATGTTAAGAGTTGGAACTCAAGAGAAAAAGAAAAGTTAGATAACACAGTCATTGAGTATATAAAATAAGTTATAACTTCAGAAAATTGTGGAATAGTGGAATGTCTTCAGGTGTATGTGACAGGCAATAAATAAATTTTAGTGTCAACTTTTGGATTTGTTGTAACATTGGAAAATAGGTGTGTATGGTAAATAAGTTCCTGAGTAACAACAGTTTAAGCCACTATAAGAAAAATAAGCTAGATCTTTGTGATGGCAGAATGAAAGGGGTTAATATTTAAAATTCAAAAAAGAAATTTACTAGCACATGTAGATTGTGTTAATGCAGAACTAGATGAAGGTAATTAAAAAAATGCCTAAATCATCATTTTTTCTTCCAAGGTGAAGAGACATTGTACAAATGAGGCTAAGTGGTGTACCCTAAATAAGTGCATGCTCTCTGCGCAGCTTTTTACTAGGAGATGTAAATGTAGAATTGAGGACAAAAGCTAATGATGCTTTCTATTCTCACGTTCTTGGTAATGCCATAGAAAGACAAAACAGATCAGACAGAATTGCAGACATGGATAAATATCACTGAGTAAAACAGAAGCATTTTAGGAAGGGCTACATATTCAGAGAGTGGTAAAAGTGGCATGCTTTATACACATTGGAACTACTGGAGTAAAATTTGTCTTTTTAGAAATATTTTGAAACTTTACTTTGAGAATCATTGAGACATTATTTGCAAGAAGAAGAAGAAATAGGGGGTAAGAAAGCATAAGAAAGGGAATGTAGGTGTTGAATACCTACATTGTTCCAAGCACTTTACACAAAGTACTTCACTGAATCCATCTTCATTTAATCTACACAAAAAGCCCTGGATACCATTAATCGCTTTCTATAGTTGCAGATAGTACAGTTAAGAGAGCTTTAAGATCAGACTGCCAGTAAATGGTGATGTCAGGGTTTGAATCCAGGTTTAAATAAATAAACAAATACATAAATAAACAAATAAATAAAATAAATAAAAGAATTTTTTCTCATGGCATCAACTTTATTAGTATTCTGAATTACACGAAAACTAATGTATATTTTAAATGTAACAGATTAATTTTTGACACCAATGAGCTTTTTTTTCCTTGTTCTTTGTTTCTCATGTGAGACAAACCATAATTCTGAGAAGGTGTGCTTGTTGTATAGGTGCTAAGGAGATTTTTATAGTGATCTCTGGAACTGATTGCAAAGAAATAAAGAGGAAGAAACCACTGATATAGTCTAGGCTAGTGGTTCTCATAATTAAGCATTCATCATTATCACCTGGGGCCTGAGGATTTGCAATTCTGACCAGTTTCCTGGTGAGATGATACTTCTGGCCCAGGGACCTCACTCTGAGAGCCACTGCTCCAGGCAACAAGATGATGTCAGGGACACATCATAATATGGTCATCTGGGCTTTCTATGCATTGGTCTCCTTAGGCAAAGAGCAAGATTGGAGTGAAAATAGCTTATTATTGATTATATTTACAATACATATTGAATTATAAACATTAATTATATGTAGTTATCTACAATAAACTGTTAATTATCTTTAAATCCTAAAAATTAATTAGGTTATTTTCTTAAGTTTGGAATCTAATTTAATGTAAATGATTTGAATTAATATGTAAGTACTGCTTAATATTCCTAAAAATATTAAGAATAAAATAAATATAGGGCCAGTCAGCAGAAGGAAATGTACTCTTTTTAAAACTGCATGTCACTGTTGTGCAAAATATTCTCATTCCCTTCAGTGAAGAATAAAGATGACATGAATAATTTCTAAAGTAATTCATGCTTTGATTTTGAATATGCATTTTTATTTGAATATATTTAGCAATTCTAAATAAAACACACTATCATAATTAATTTAGTTGAGTTATATACTACAGTGCATTCAATAATTCTAAATAAATATAGCTAAACATTTTACTTTATTCTGTATTCCATTAGACAAATCCCATACATTTATGCCATAAAGAAGAAATGTGGACAGATAGGAGGAAGCCTTTCTTTATTTGTTTTCCTTCCATTACAATTAATATTTTCTCAATAAAGCAATGGATATGATTAATTATAGATTGCTTAATAAACTAAATATCTTTAGCAAATTAAAGCAGTTCATTTTATCCATTGAACATAATACTTTCCCCCAAATTAGACCCTTCAACTAATTTTTACATAAAAAATATAATATCATTTACTATTGCACATTAAATCAAATAATATCATCTAATATAATCAAATGCTATCAAAAACAGAAGTTTCTTTAATTTTTAAACTATTGAAATACTACTCAAAGTATGCACCCTCCTAAAGAGAGGAACTAACCTAAAATGTATATATGATTATAATTTTATATTGACTTGAAAAAAATAGGAATATCTTTGTAAGTATTGAATTAACAAACGAAAATGAATAATTTATTGTATTGAACCACAATGTCTAAGTTTAAATAATTCTCTAAATAAAGTATTTCTATTGTGTTAGATATTTCATACTATTAGAAAACAGGATGGAATTCAAAGAAATAAATTCTACTTTGTATGATTTTCTAAATAAATGGTTTTTAATCCTTAGAAAGGCATTGGGGTTGGGGATTTCCAGCTGGAAAATGTAGTTCTGAATGCCAAGTTCATGGTATTCAGGCTCTTCTACATTAAATGTCAGGGCTGTTCACCTGTATCAAGTACTGGGTTGATAAAAGCAGTCAGGAAAGTAGAAAACAGAAACGAAATCAATTATGATGTATGAAAGAACACAGCAGAGGACTGTGAAAACTCACATCCTTTATTGGAAAAGAAACAATACTTGAGTTAAATTTCTGAAAATGGGTTAGGTTGTTTTAAACTTTATTTCTTTCCAGACTTATTGAGAAATAATTGACATACCTCAGTATTTAGATTTAAGGTGTGTAGCATGGTGGTTTGATTTACATACACTGTGTATGGTTACTACACTAGGCTTAGCTAACATCAATCTTCTCATATAGATACAATAAAAATGAAAGAAAGAAGAAAAGAATAAATGAGGAAAGTTTTTTCTTGTGATGAGTAAATCTTAGGATTTACTCTCTTAGCTTCTCTACATAGTATACAGCAGTGTTAGCTGTAGTCATTATGCTATGGTATACAGTACATTCCTAGTACTTTATCATGTACCTGGAAGTTTGTACCTTTTGGCCACCTTCCACCAATCCTGCTCCCCACTAAGTACCCATAAGTTTGATCTCTTTTTCTATGAGTTTGTTTTAGATTCTGTATGTAAGTGGGATCATAGAGCATTTGTCGTTTTCTGTCTGACTTATTTCACTTAGCATAATGCCTTCAAAATTCATCCATGTTGCTGTAAATGGTAGGATGTCTTCACTTTTTATAGCTAAATAATATTGCTTTGTATATATGCACATATCAAAATATTTTTATCCATTCATCCATTGATGGACACTTAGGTTGTTTCCATGCCTTGGCTATGGTAAATAATGCTGCTGTGAACATGAGGGTACAGAAATCTTTTTGAATTAGTGTTTTCATTACCTTTGGATATATTCCCAGAAATGGAATTGCTGGATCATATGGTAGCTCGATTTTGAATTTTTTGAGGACACTCCATACTGTCTTCCATATAGGCTGCACAAATTTGTAATCAACAGTGTAAAAGGGTCCTATTTTCTCCATATCTATGCCATCTTTTTTTTCTTTTTGGTGATTGTTATTCTAACAGGTATGAGATGATAGCTCACTGTCATCATTAAAATGTCAGTGTCACCAAAAGCCATTTATAGGTTCAGTGCAACCCCTATCAATATTCTAATGGAACTTTTTTCATAAGTAGAAACAAAAATCACTCTTGAAATTTATATGGAATCACAAAACACTCTGAAGAGCCAAAGAAAGATTAAGAAAGAAGAGCAACACAGGAGGTATCACTCTTCCTGATTTCAATCTATACTACAAAACTATAGTCATCAAAAGAGTATGGTACTGGCATAAAAGCAGATAGACCAAGGAAACAAATCGAGAGACCCAAAACAAACCCAAGCATATATGGCCAACTAATATTTGACATGGGAGCCAAGAATACTCAGTGGAGAAAAGACAGTCTCTTCAATAAGTGGTGTTGGGATAAGTGGATATTCATATGTCAAAGAATGAAATTGGACCCATATTTTATACCATTCCCCAAAATTAACTCATAATGGATTAAAGACTTAAATATAAGAAGAGACAACATGAACTCCTAGAGGAAAGCAGGAACAAAGCTCCTTGACATTGATCTTGGTAATGATTTTGGGGGGTATAACACCTAAAATGCAAGAAACAAAATAAAAAACAAGTGGGACTACATCAAACTAAGAGCTTCTGCATAGCAAAAGAAACCATCAAAAAAGTGAAAAGACAACCTATGAAATGGGAAAAATATTTACAAACCATATATCTGACAGGGGTGAATTTCTAAACATAAAAAGAACTAATACAACTCAACAGCAAAAAAGTTACCAATTAAAAATTGCCAATTAAAAAATGGGCAAAGAACCTGAATAGGTATACCCTCAAAGAAGATATACAAAAAGCCAAGAGGTACATGAAAAGATGTTCCACATCACTAGTCATTAGGGAAATGCAAATTAAATTTCATATTCATTAAATCATAAGAATATAAAATATAATAAATAGCCTTTTCTACAACCTCATTTAAAATAATGAAATTGAATGATTTTTTTCACTATGTAATCCAAAATTAGAAATAGAAGTTATGTTTAGAAAAGAGCAAAGTTTTGAAAGAAATATACAAAAGTTTCTCTTTCATTTAACTATGATTTTTTTTTACTTGTCTTTTTCTCTTCCTTTTTCAAACAAAGGAAATATTAACAATTAATTTGTCCAACTTTTGTGAAATGAGCACTTACTTGGCATAATGTTCCTTCCCAACAGATTTCTCTTTAGTACAAAAAGATCAGAGGATGTTTACCCATTGCATAACACCACTTAAGTAGGATGTATATCTAAGGTGATATAAGCTGCAACCTATCCATTCAAGAAATTTTATACATAAACTATGTTTTAGGTATTGGATCATACAGTTGGTAGTTGATTTTTTAATGTTTGTTTTGGTTGTTGACAATATAACATATGAGAAAATATTGAAGTAAAAAAAATGAAAGGCACAGGAAAAAGATTGTGATATAAAGTAATCTACTGCACATGAGTGATAAAATCAAAAGGAACTAGGAACATTTTCTTTCATTTTTGAACAAAGTTTCAACTATACTTCTCCATCCTTACTATATTCCTTTATGTAATGTAGGCATATCCTTATTTTATATATAATAACCTTCAGGGTCAGGCATTTCCAGTATTGATTATATAAAGTAAACTATGCTTAATTTAAAAAAATCTTATTGTAGCAGCTAGGTTATAATATTTGCTTGATATATTTAATATAGTAATAATAATAATGTTTGTTAAAATACAGCAAATTAAGTAAAAATTCCTTGACTGCTCTATTGTAAGTTAATAAGGGAAGATCCAATTTGATTCAAATACATCTTCAAGTGAGACAATTTACTTATTTACATTCCTTTCTTATCCTTTTTGGTTGTTTCTGGTAGAAGAGGTTCACATTTGCTCTCATGAAACTATTAAATAACGTTTCATGTCAACTTTATCTCTATTTGTCTAACTTTAATGGCTATTTATTGACTATAAGAGAAAGCTGAGAATTTAGCTAACTTACACTGCCTCACCCTTCCCTCTCTCTTTTCTTCAAACTTTTAGAATTATCATTAAATCTTCTGCTTCCTTGTAAACAGGGTATTTGAGGCTTATTTAGTTTCTTCTTGTCTATGTTTCACTTCATTCACTAACAATAATTAGTCCTCCCAGTGCAAATTTCTGGAACTCCTTTTTTGTACATGCTTCTATCATGTCAAGAACTCTTCCATACAACTTCCACCACCTAAATTTTGAACATCATTCTCTGTGTCCTCACCTTAGCAAGTCCACAAAGATCACTTGAGGATCCAGCTCTGAACCAGAGATCAGAATGTGCCTCCTGACAGAGAGTGGAACCTTCACAGTTCTCTCCACTCAGGATTCACAGTCTGGTGCTTCTATTGCACAAAGACTGAAAATTATTTTTTTCATATATTTTATTCAATTTCCAATTGTTTAACAGGATGAAAGTTCATCATGGCCAGAACAAAAGGCCACATTGTTTTCTCAAAGTACACCACATAGTTACAACGTACAGCCAGGGTGAAGAATCACTTTATGAAGTGGAATGTACTTTCTTTCAAAATACATGAGACATTGATTTTCTGGCTATCCCTTCAAATTCTATCCAAATTCACCTTACCTCAGAGATATATTTAGGGTTCTTTTTCTTTTTCCTTTTTTTTTTTTAAACCTGATTAACACTTCATTTCTTTTAACAGTTTAGTTCCTTGCTTTTTGAAGTTCAGTCCTCATATTAGCAACATTGGCATTAACTGAGGGCTATTAAATATCCAGAATCCCAGATCTGCTGAATTGGGGTCTGAGTATCCTCAGGTAATATCTGACTAGCTTAGTATTGAGTAACATACATGCTACAAAACTAACGAAAACCAAATGAAATTGATATGTGAGGAATCCAGATAACCAATGAGTCTTTTAAAAGATTGTCTAAAGAGTAAATTATTTTGTGCGGTCAGTATGTTGATTATATATATGCTACTGCCCTATGTTATACATTATCTTATAAAATATTCTCCCCAAAGGTGATAAAGTATAATTGAAGTAAATATCATATTGTGGAATGTGAATTCTAGCCCTTGTATCTTATTTATGAACCAGTTCCAGTGAATAAGTCAACAGCAGCATGATGCTTTTTTCTAAAACTAGTTTATTCCATCATTTAGTTCCACTTAGTATCAGGTTATATAAGAATTGTTAGGATACACATAAACGAGTTCAAGGAAAGAATGGTCACTATTAGGAAATAATTGACAGAATAATAAACCTTTTATTACTCTACTTTACAGAAAGTCAAGACATATCAATAATTATTTCACTTGTCCTGCCGTCCTTCTGAAATTTTTATGGAATCCTGTAAATGAACAGGTGGTTTATCCCATTTATTGAGTGAAAAGTAAAATATTTTCCAAAGATGAATGCAAATGCATTATTTATTGTTAAGGTAAATTTAGCAATTTTTGTCTTAGTTCTTCCTTCAACTCAACAAATTAAACAGGTAAACATGTTTTATTTATCTTCTGGAATTAAGGTAAAGGGCTGGGAGCTGCATATGAAGATATATAAGATACCATTATTTTATCAAAGAGCTAACAGTTTGGTAGGAGAACATGAGGTATAAACCTGAGAAAGTTAAATGTAAAGTAAGCTGTGTATCATTAAAAAATGTTAATGAATGTTTTCTAAAACATAACATCATTTACCTTTGAAATCAAACTGAAATTTTCATGGAGTAAAGATAAAATGTAGCCCGGTGCTGATGATACCAAGTTGGAATTGCTGGTGGATAGTATCAAATTAGGAAAAATCTGATGGCAGGAAACTACAGAAGTGCTTTACTTGAGTGATTATACAGGAAATTGGAGGGAAGAAAAGTTTAAAATAATATTCGTGGAGTGGTGGGGGAGGCATGAAATAGGAGACAGGAGAATTTATATGCAATGTGGCTGGAAAGTTCTTGATTAAATGAGTGACAAAAGCAGTAATCCATTCCGTTAAGTACAGCGTCATACAGGATGAGATGGAGAAATGTGGAGTTTATTAGAAGATCTGCAATAATTTTGGAATGAGAATGATCAGAATGGAAAGGAGGCATTATATATGAGAGATGTAATAGAGGTGTAGTATCTACAACAATTTGAAAATAATTGGATAAAGGGAATCTCTTAAAGCATCAAAGATCATTAAAAGAAATCTAGTCAATTTTTTCTTAAGGGATAGTTCCACTTGTAGATTTTGGAAAGTAAAGAGAAAGAACTGATTACATTCATTGGAAAGGGGTTTGGGGCATGGTCAATTTATGATGTTTCTGGAAAATCTAGGAGGAAGTGTAGAAAAAGTAGATGAAATGCATGCCTAGATTTATCAATAAAAATACAGATGCGTTAATTTAATTTTGCTTCTATTTGTGTTGCAGTATGCACAGTATGTATGTAGCTAGAAGAAGTAATAGTTAAAGACATAGAGTTGCATGAAACCAAAGAAATGTATTTGAGATGGAAAGGAAAAGACCAAGAAGTAAATTATATAGTTTTAAGGAAATAAAAGTGTAAAATAATAGAAAATGGTGAAGAAAATATAAAAAACAAGTTTCAGGATAGGAAAGAGTAAGAAACAAGTGCAATGAAACAATGAAAGAGAATCATACTATGCATTAATAGTTTCAAGTATTTTTTAAAAACCAAGAAAATTAAAGAGATTACTTTGAATATAGACTAAAGTATCAGACATGTGTTTGGACTTTCCAGATATTATCTTTGCAATAAATTTCCTAGAACTCACGATAGTATCCTGATTTTTAAGGTCAATTGATACAATTAGTAATTTTATTTCCATGTGCCAAATCTGTTCCCAGCAGTACTTAGATTTATGTTTCACTGAATAGCCATGGTATGGGAAGCTTAGAGAAGTAATCCTTAGAATTTTGCCCACCACAAGTGATTTCTTCTTTCAGTTCTATATTAATTTTCTGCACATCTTATGTTTCATATTCAATGTCTAGAATTTGGCAGTCAATTTATTGTTTCAGAAAACTCATTCTCAGTGTCTAAGAGAACATTTTTTCCCATGGTCTTTCTATGTACTAGTACAGAAATGCTAAGGGGTTTGGCTTCTTCTTATAAGCATTACAAAATGATTTCTCCTTCAAGTATAAACCTAGGATTGACTCTCAGTATAGAGTGTTCAAGGACAGAAACTTGGTTTTCCCTCCGAAACTGGGCATGAAAGGGTAATGTAGCCTTTCTCAATGAGTTATGTTCTCTTCCACACTAGGTAAAGAGAGTTGCAATAATATATATCCATGATTAAAGCCTGGCCAAAGACCAACCAAAACAAAAGACTTTCAGTAACAATACCGTTTCTTTCACATTGGACCACCTCAGACACTACAATGCTCCATGAGTTATGCCTTTACCTTCCCAGATCCCTCCCTGAACCCTAACTGCAGCACAACAGTGCATGTGCCTGCCTAATCAGGTATATTCCACATGCAGGACGTAATTCACATGAGGGTGCTATGATATAAAAGGAGAAGGGCATTGGGAACACAAGTTACACCTTAGTGATATAAATATATCCACCTTCTCATAGAGCTTGGCACAGAAGAAACCCCATTTTCTCCTGGGAGAAGCACAGTAAGGGTCCTGTCCCCAACAAGTTATAGCCTCCACACTGTTAGTAGCTCTTGCCCCATCTCTAAACCATAAATTGTTCTGCACTGCATTCCACTCATCCAAAATTGCTACTCTGCATTTTATTTTGCTAAAATCTAATTCCAAATAAATAACAAGACACACAACATACCCCAAAGTTCCATGACTAACTCTTCTTAATAAACATACAGATTCCCATTTAACCCTCTATTGTGCTCTTGGGCTCACTTACTGCTTTATTCCAAAAATTCAGCTTCATCTTAATATGGCTGTTATTAAGCTATAACCATATGGCTGTTCCCTCTACTTTCCAGTCATTGCTGGTTGGGCACAGACCACCTCATAGCCGGGTGTGATAAGCAGCAGTGGTAGCTCTACTTTATTCCCTTTCACAGTGAGGGTAGAGAAGCTAGGGTTATAGAAAATTCCTAATCCATGCTTTATCCTCACAATGAAGTTGAAGTCATAGAACATGAAAACAGTGGGGAAAATACTGGTTAAAAATCCAGGTATTTTATCTGGCATCTGTAGGCAAGAAATGGAAGAATATGAACAGAAGGATTTTCTTGAATGCAATGGCTATTTTTTGAGCACTTACATCTAGGTCCTGTGCTGTGCACTTAGATCTAAAAAAGTTACCCTTGCCAACAAGCAGCTTAGGATCTAGCTGCTGAGAAAAAAAATAAAGGAAACAAATCATGAATAAATAATGAGAGGTCAAATAAGGAAAGGAGAAAAGTGTCAAGTAATAGGAAAATGTGTTGGGAATCACAAGGAGAAAAGAAGGTTCCAAGATAATTCAAATTAATTCTCCCAAAAATATACCTGTGAGGGCTCCTGCTAAGTGGCCCACATCCTTTCTAGCAGCTTTGCTAGAAATCTAGAAGCTTTGCTTCTACAAGCCTGTTGACAACAATGAAAATGGTGCCAGTATAGCAATGATTAAGATAAAAAAGAACATTGCAGGCATCCATGCAGAATGAAGAACTTTGCATAGAAGTAAAGACAGGTTTTCAAATGAGTGTGGTAAAAGCATTTAAAACTCTCAAGGGTTGTTTTGTTTTGTTTGGTTTTCATTTTATTTCATTTGTTCCAATATCAAGTCATTTTCCAAGCTGAATTACTGGTCTATTGTGAAGATCAAAAATTTAAGTTGCAATATGATGCCCAGGTAGTCTTATTAAATGCATTCCTCTTTGCTGATGAATCTGTAAAGCCTGTAAAAATAAATTTAATCTGGCAAATTTAAAATAGGTTATTAATTATATATTAACTAAAATAGCTATGAAATAATTCTGGCACATCAGTTCATAAAACTGGGCCTCTTGATAATTTGATTGATGCAATTTTGTTCTCCATATATGTATGATTTATAGCAAGCTGGCTTTAAAAATTATTAGATGCAACTGATTGATGTAATTAGACTATGAAAATGAATGAAATCTTCTGACATATTAGGCAGTAACTCATTTAAATGAGGTGCCTAGTTTGTTAGCTTCCAGAGTCAGATCAATTTTAGATAAGTAATTTATATGACTGAATTATATTCCAATTTATGAGGACAAAAATATTAAACACTATATAGTCTGTTGAGAGACTGCCAAAAGAATCATGGATTTTAGTGCTGAGAAGGTTAAGCGTATAAATGCTTAATGACCTAAACCAACAAGACAGAATTTTTTAATGCAATAAAAATTGATATAGTTCAAAGCAGTGACAGTTGCTAATTTATGAAGTATTAAACATTACCAGTTGGGCTAGGCATTCCCAGGTATAGTCTTCTAATGAAGGAAGTATTTGCAAGCCAAGATAGCGTTTCGAATTTACTTCTAATAATGTATTCTCATAGAATTTGTATCAATAATTCAAAATGTCTTTTTCATTAGTAAGGAATGGAGTGTTGGTTTATAATTGAACTCCTGGGATCTATTTATAACTACTTAGCTACTCACTGAGACTTCAAGATGTGTACATATTTATATAAAAATAAAGATATTCCAAGGGAGAATGATTTGTCACTTAGTAAAGACACTGTCTCAGAGTGCAAAGCATGTTTCTTTCACTGTTCAAGGGGTTAGAAGCTAATTTGGCATGCAATACCTTTCTTAGTTGGAATAAAGGCATTGTGCAGCCTATGAAATAGTGTGACAATTGAAACTAGCTTCAAAGTATACCACCAGAAAGCCTAACAGCAAACCAAATAATCTGTCTGGGTCTATGGCAAGAACTGCTAGTCACAGGGATTACTTCTCAATCACACTTACATAGGGGTGAAAAGCCCACTGTCATCTTTTGGTTGAAACAACATGATCCTTTAAAAATGTGTATAAATATATTGCTGTTTGAGGCATCTAGCTTTATGTGTCACTGCATATATTTACTTTTATGTTTGAAATAATCTTTTAAACTGTAGAGCCTTCTACTATTAATATGCTGTTCCCTTATCATTTAATAGTACTTTGGGCTCTTGGACACTTTAATGATTTCACATAATTTAACTCCAAAAGAGATAAAATGTCTTTGTATTTTAATCATTAATTGTTGTTCATGGTTTTATAGCTATATATCTATGTTATTGTAAATATGTAGTAGACATTAAAATTAAGAATGATATAAATTATTCCAACATGAAAATATTTTTTCTTAGAATCTATTAATATTTTTAACATTTTGTATTACATGTATGTCATCATAGTGAGAATATCTTTTTGGAGTAATAGAAGAATTAAACATGCCTTGGGTCTTTTTAACTACTTTGTTTATGTGTTTATATCCACACATACGATTTTCTCATATTATATGGAACCAATTTAACTGAAGATTTGTTTCATATCCTTACTCTCATTTTTTCTCAGGGACAGGATTTTCATCAATTTTAGTATGCATTGTTTTTTCTAAACATCAAACCCTTCCATACACAGGAAAGAGTCCAGTTGAACAACAAAGAGGCAATTAAATTGTTTACCCCAGGGCAGAGTATTATTGAATCTCCTATGGCCAAGTCCATAAGATTTGCTTCCTAAGAAAGTTGTACTTATGAGCATTTTATTTTTCTATCCTTTAGTTGAATTAGGATATTTGATCTTCCAGAGAACCATAGTAATACAAAGAAAATGTTTTGGGGTAGGTATTTGAGAATGTTGAATTCCTTTCAAAGGAAAGGTTTTTTGGGGGCTTGTTTTGTTTTGTTTTGGATTTGGGGAAGTGGGGTGATAGAAAGAGTAAGATTGAAGTTTAAAAAAATCAAAGAACAACAGTTGCTGTATATTTTTAACTGGTACCATGGGAAGTATGTTTTGGATGTCAGACTGACGTCAATATTGATGACAAGAGGCACCAGGATGATTTCTGAGTCTGAGGTTGGTCTTTAGAGATATTTGCCTTCTCTTTCCTCTATTTTCTTACAGAGTCATGCAGACAAACTCCACAAAACATGGACATATCCTTACAAAGACAGGCCATGGATTTTTGAAAGAAAGAAATTGAGGAATGTGACTTGATATGGGTTTTGTAAGAGAAAAATTACATTATTTATATCAACATCAAACAGTTTTCATTTCCTATGACTTAAATTCCTTTATGTGTATATCATCACTTAAGTACTTGTAAAAGTATAATATATATCCATATCCATATCTATCAACTAACCCCACTGGAGATCAAATACCTATTTACTTCATTTATCTGAGATACTGTCTAAGCCATTGAAATACTCTAGTTTGTAACTACTGAATTTGATGTATCCAATTTCAGAAATTATTGTTTCACTCTAAATTTCGTAAAGGAAACAAATTCCTGAATAATAATCATTGTTATAGGAAACATTGGTTGTAATAGCAAGGATTATACTGAAAACAAACTCTAATTTTGCACAGCCACAGGACACCAGAATCAGAGCTAAAAAATGTGTATTTACAGAGATCATGACCTATCGACCATGGCAAATGACCTTGAAATCTTCAAACATCATCAAACCATGCAAGCACTATTGGATTTCTGTCAAGAACATAGAATATTTAAAGAAAAATAATAGAAGAAGTTGCAAAGTAGCATGGGAAGTTGCAAAGTAGTAGGGACATTTGGCAGATCTTAGATTTATTACATCAGTTCTACCTGTGTGAGCATGAACTAGTCAAATTAGTCTATAGCAAGTATCATACCATTTTCTAGAACATTTAAATAGGAATATGCAACAAGGACACATTTTCCCTAAGGAAAGTTGTAAGAAGAAAATATTTCAAGGCAAAGAATAAAGGCTATTTAGTCTGTCAAATGTATTCTTGTTCTTCTATTTCATTTTTTATTGTGCCACCTAATGATTATTTGTAGGGTTAGCTAAAAAAGCCTTTCCTTGGACAACCTTGAATACTGACTTTGTAGATGTATTTAGCACCTTCAAGGGAACCATATTTCTTCTTACAGTGATAGAGAATAGGTTTAATTTTTAAAATTATTATTTAATTTATGGTTGCTGCAAAAAGTTAATGCTGCATTTTGCAGCAGTATTGATTTAACTATAACATGTATGCAAGAAAAGACATTAATTAAAGGGTGTTTATTTGATCTTGGAGGTTATTGTTTATGGTTGGGTGTGAGTGTACATATATTTGTTCAAAGACTGTGAATGAGAAATATAAGAGAAAAGGAATCGAGAACCCAATGTAGCATAAGATGTTGAATAAATTTTTGATGTAATTTGTTTTTTTCAAAAAATTTCTAATGGAAGTCTACTCTGGACAGCTGCCCCATATGAGTGTCCTTGGTGGGAGAGGAGTGAGGGAATTAAGAGGAAAAAGATCCATGTAGTGCACTAGGCTGAACAATATTTCTCACACTTCACTTTCTTGTATGTTTCCAGTTCAGATGAGCCACAGGGGAGATCCCTGGGAGATTTGTAGGACAGAAAGGAAGGAGCAGTCATTTTAAGCTCACACACTGTTGCTGATCTGCTGATTCACATTGCTAATATGAAGCAACAGCTAGGTGTGCACCTGTTCTACCTGCCCCTGGATTCCCCTTCAGCTTCTCTGACTCTTGGGTCACATACAGGTGGGGATCACTTTTGTGATGAAGGACCCTGACTTCTCCAGGATGGTTTTACCACCAAAGTCAGAGGCACCAAAAACTGAAAAGGGTTTCAGTTCATCTCATGGGGATCAAGCTTGTTCTTGAGGGTTTCAGACTGACCTTGATCTTCTCCACTTCACATCAAGTTTCCCTGAACTGCATGCCCTGTGAATGTTGAGCTCAAGAATCAGATGTGGAAACAACCTTACAGAGCCTGGTTATTCAGCTCCCATGATTCCTTGATTGTATATGGCCACTTCCCTGTAACAAATCCCTTTATACATATATGTGTATACACACACACAACACAATTCTTCTCTGACTGAATGTTGACTGATGCAATGACTAATATTTTTGTCAATAGCATAGCAGAGATGAAAAAAGCAGCCATAAAATAAAGAATGGAAAAGGAGAATTCAGTAGATGCAAAAAATCAGAGCCCAAGGTGTCTAGGAGAAATTTTAGCCCACAGAAATCCACATGTGTTTCTCAGGATCTAAGACAGCTTTACCTAGATCTTAGCAGGCTAAGTAGCCAGCCAGAAATATGAGTTGCACTCCTCACTGCAAAGTTCCTCATGCTTTTCTCCTGCCTTTATCTTATTTATTTAAAATCCACTACCACAGAAACTTCTGAAAGGTTTTTTTTCGAGACTAAATCTTATGTTGATCTGCAATGTTTTAGAGATAAAGTGCTGTAAAGACAGACAAGTATCTTAATCTCTTGCGTGTTGTCTTCTATGATTTTGAAGATTATTTCTTCATGAATAAAAAAAAATCAACATGAAATTATGGTTGCATATTTGTCCTTCCCTATGGAATACCTTTAGCATGATTATATTTATCAAGAAATAAATAATTCCTTTCTTCTGCTTTGTTCCAAAAAACATAGTTAAGACAAACCTTCTTGTTATCTTTATATGTTTTGAAAATGTCCGGTGGTTCCGCCCTTTTTTCATCTTTCTAATCTTTCTTACTATAAAGGTAAGCTAGCATACTGACCCTTGGTTCTATATGCTGCCATATATAGGTGCCTATTGTAAATGTAAAGTCTAAGAACAAGTATAAATTAAAAGAGGCTTGTTTATTTGTTCATTTGTTTTGTTTTGTTTCTAGAGTTCACATATGAGTGAATTCATACATATTTGTCTTTCTTTACCTAACTTGTTTAACTTAGTACAATACCCTCTAGGTCCATCCATGTTGTCTTAAATGGCAAGATTTCATTCTTTTTTATGGCTGAGTAATATTCCACTGTATATATGTACCATCCACATCTTTATCCATTTATCTCATCACAGGGATGAAAGCACAGCATAGGGAACATTGCCAATGTATCGCAGTATCTTTGTATGATGACAGATGGTAACTACACTTATCATGGTGAGCATTTAATAATGCTGTTGACTCACTGTTGTACCTCTGAAAGCAATATAATATTGTATATCATCTATACTTCAATAAAAAATAAGTTTTTTCATATTTCATGTTGAACATTGGGGAAGAGATTTTCCACTCTACACTTTATTTTCTCAGAGTATTCACCTTACAAAACTTATGACTATGCATAATATCTCTTTGAAATACATATGAATTCTTCCAAAAACTAGATAGGCCTTCCCTCAGGTGGTCTTTTGTCAATGGTCTGACCTAGAAATTTCTTTTTCAAGAGCCTGGGAGCCATCTCTTTGAAGTGCCAACATCAAGGGAGACAGCATCCAGATCTCCCAGTTTCCATAGGTGGATAGGACCCCAGTTTCAATGGGAAAATATTTCAAGTGACAAAACTATCTCCTGTCATAAAGACATAACAAGTTTGTTTTACTTCTAGATAAAGTCAGTTATTCAACATAGATGGTCACCCTAACTACCAAGTAAAGATAGGATAAACTATGTGTGACAAAAGATGTTGTCAAGTCCTCTTACTGGAGGACTAGTTATAATGTATCTTTAAAACATGTATGTAATGGGTTGTATCTGCTTGGGTGAGATTTCTCTCTGTTCCTGCAACCTTTTAGCAGATTGCCTGCTATTCAGGTTTAACACTTATTCAACCACAAACTGTTTTCTTTATCTACAACCTTTGTGGAGAGATTTTCTGGATTGGGAGAAGACTGTTTTTAATAATATCTCTTCAACAAAACTCATGACTAATTTTCTGGGGATATATTCATTTTTTTTCCTTGAGAGTTGAAATTTTTACATTTTAAGATGAAATTTTATATTTCATCTTAAATGATCTTTACAGTGAGCTTAGGGAGATTTTCTTCCAGAAGATGTTCAAATCTACTTTCCTGAAGCATATCTATTAATAAATTATTAATTTGTTATTTTATTTTTTAGAAAAGTGAGATGTCTTGTTTGTACCTTTAACTCTATACTAGGTTTAGGGAAGCTTCTATATTACTGTCTCATGTAGATGTTTTGTCTTTATTTTTTTATATATGCAATGTATATTTAATGTATACAACTCAATGAGTTTGGGGATAAGTATAGACCTGTGAATCAATCCCCACAATGAAGGCCAAGGACATATCTATCACCTTCCAAAATTTCCTCCCACCTCCTTCATTATTATTGGGTTTGGTTCATTTGTTTTTGTAGTAAGAATACTTAACATAAGACCATAAGGCTCACCCCCCTAGCAAATTGTAAGTATAAAATACATATTGTTAGCTATAGGCATTATACTATAGAGTAGATCTCTAGAACTTGTTTATCTTGCATAAGTGAAACTCTGTGCCCTTTGAGCATCATCTCTCCATTCCCCACCCCAGGCTCCTGACAATCACAATTCTACTCTTTCCTATGAGTTTAGCTATTTTAGATAACTCATATAAATGAGATCATATGGTACTTGTCTTTGTTTGCCTGACATTTCACTTAGCAAGCATGATGACCCACCAGGTCCACCCATGTTGTCACAAAGGGAAGAATTTTCATATTTTTAAGGATGACCAACATTCCATAGTGTGTATATGCCATATTTGCTTTATCCATTCATCCATTGATGGCCATTTAGGATGTTTCCATGTCTTGCCTGTTGTGAATAACATAGCAATAAACATGGGAGTCCAGATATGTTTTGTTTTGAGATCCTGATGTCAACTGCTTTGGATCAGTACCCAGGTTATGATATTGCAGGATCATATGGTAGTTCTATTTTAAATTTTTTTAGTAACCTTTATGCTGTTTTCCATAGTGTCCAATGTACCAATTTGCATTCTTACCAGCAGTAACAAGGTTACATTTTCTCCATATCCTTTTCCAACATTTCCTTTTTAATTTTTTAAAATAATAACCGTCCTGATGAGTGTGTTTATACAACATCTCATTCTCATTTTAATGTGCATTTTTCTGATGGCTACTGATGTTGAGCATGTTTTCATTTACTTGTTGGCCATTTGTGTATCTTTGGGAAAATGCCATACAGGTCCTTTGGCCATTTTTAAAATGTTATTTGTTTTTTTTGCTACTGATTGTGTGAGTTCCTTATATATTTTGGTTATTAATATATTATCTGATAAGTGGCTTGCAAAACTTTTTTTTAGCATTCCATAGGTTGCCTTTTCATTTTGTGGGCAGTCTCCTTTGCTTTACAGCAGCTCTTTAGTTTGATATAATCTTACTTGTTTATTTTTGCCTGTGCTTTAAGTGTCATTTCAAAAATTCATTGCCAAGACCAGTGTCAAGGAGCTTTTCCCCTGTTTTCTTCTAAGAGTTTTATGATTTCAAGTGTTGCCTTAAAGTCTTTAAACATTTTGAGTTGATTTTTGTGTATGGTGTAAGAGAGGGGTACAGTTTCATATTTTTGCATGTGGTTATGCAGTTTTCCCAGCACTAATTATTCAAGAAACTATCCTGTCCTCATTCTGCATTCATGGCACCCTTGTAGAAAATTAGTTGGCTATGTATGAGTAGGTTTATTTCTGGGGTCTCTATTGTCTCCCATTGTTTTATGTCTCTTTTTTTATACCACCTTAATGATTAATATAGCTTTGTGATATAAATTAAAATCAGGGAGTTTGGTACCTCCCATTTTATTCCTCTTCTTCAAGATTGCTTTAGCTATTCAGGGCCTTTTGTGGTTCTATATGAATTTTAGGATTGTTTTTCCTAATTCTGCAAAAAGTGCCATTGGAATTTTGATGGGACTGCATTGAATCTGTAGATAACTTTGGACGGTATGGACATTTTAACAATATTAGTTCTTCCAATTCATGAACACAGATATGTTTCCATTTATTTGTGTCTCAGTGATTTGTATGTCTGGCCAGAAAATCTGGTCTCAGGTAAGGGATAGATTTTATGTTTGTAAGAAGGTAAGAAGTTGTTAGCTAACTCAATAAAAAAGTGTACTGGCTATATATAGTTCAAGGCAATTCTGATGTTGAATTCAAGAAAATATGTGAAAATGGATTCTTGGATTCCTTATAAATTCAAGGATGATATTGGAGCTGATAATTAAAAATATATTTATATTTACTCATTGTTATCTGTCAATTCGTTGGTTTTAAAGATTTTTTTAGCTTAAATATTATGAAATCATGCTCAGAAAGTATTTTGAAACTAGGTTATATTTCACCATAACCACACACATATAACTGTCTAATCCTTGAAAGCTTAGAGACAAAGCAAAAGAGGAATATTATGCTAATAAGCACAATTTTTGTTCAAAGTTGTATAACCAATTAACCAATTAGTATATAGTCAGGCTAGAACATGTGTGAATGTGGGAAGATTTAAATATTTGATTCTCACAGAAGACCATTAGCTTTGTTTTATTTACTTTACACACTGGAACCCAGCCAGCCAATTCACAAATATGTAACATTAATAAAAACTGCTAGAGTGTGAAGGAATGGCTTGATGTTCACAAGTCTACAGGCCATAATCATTAATATAAAAGAAAAGAAGTCAGATTATAAGCTTTATTGCTAAATATTTGCTACTATAAACTTTATCTTCTTAGTTGTATTGAATATATAAGGAATGTGGAATCAGGAAATATAATCTTATAATTGCATTAAATTCTAAACATTATTTTCTTTCTTATCCAGAGAATTTCAAGTATAATTAAATTATACTCAATTTATATTATTTTAAGGTAAACTTTAAAAAGGTGTGCCAAGGGGGGTGGAGACAAGATGGCGGTGTGAGTAGGGCAGTGGGAATCTCCTCGCAAAAACATATATTTTTGAAAATACAACAAAAACAACTAATCCTAAAAGAGAGACCAAAAGACACAGGACAATAGCCAGACTACATCCACATCTGTAAGAACCCAGCACCTGGCAAAGGGGGTAAGAGACAGGCCCCAGCCTGAGCACCACTCACTCCAGCTCCCGGCGGGAGGTGAGGAGTCGGAGCGGGAGGGAGAGGGAGCCCAGGACTGCTGAACACCGAGCCCTAACCATCAGCACCAGAGCGCAGACACTGCATGCGTGGAGGGCTGGAAACTAGGGAAACAGGACAGCAAGACCTGTGAGAGGGTTCCGAAGCTGCTGCCCCTGTGACAAAGAAAGGCGATTGCTTTTTGAAAGTCTTAAAGGGACAGGGACGCAACAGCTGGACGGAAAGAACCCGGGTCACAGTACAGCAGCTGGAAATTCCAGGGAAACCCGGGCACACTAACCCCCTGGGCAACAGCTCTGAGACCCCTCATGGAGGTAAACAGCCAAACAGCCCCCCTTCCATTACCCCTCTGGGGCGCTGCCATAGCAGAGAAGCAGCCTGAGCCTGGCCATGCCCTCAGCAAGGGAGCTTCCTCCACTCTGTCCGGGCAAGACACAAAGACCCAGTCTACACACAATTGCCCAACACAAGCCATTAGGGGTCGCAGTTGTCCCAGTAAAGAAAGACCAGTAGTAAGTGGAAAGTTTGGCTCTCCCAGCTGACAGTCAATAGCACCTATCAACAAGAAAAGGCAAAAAAATATGATCCAGACAAGACTAACACAGACAGCTTCGGCATCTGCTACATCTTCCCCTGAGAAGGAATCTGGGGAGATAGATTTAGCCAGTCTTCCTGAAAAAGAATTCAAAACAAAAGTCATAACCATGCTGATGGACTTGCAGAGAAATATGCAAGAACTAAGGAAGGAGAATTCAGAAATAAAACAAGCTCTGGAAGGACTTCAAAACAGAATGGACGAGATGCAAGAGACCATTAATGGACTAGAAAACAGAGAACAGGAACGCAGAGAAGCTGATGCAGAGAGAGATAAAAGGATCTCCAGGAATGAAAGAATTCTGAGAGCTGAGTGACCAATCTAAATGGAACAATATCCGCATTATAGGGGTACCAGAAGAAGAAGAGAGAGAAAAAGGGATAGAAAGTGTCTTTGAAGAAATAATTGCTGAAAACTTCCCAAAACTAGGGGAGAAAATGACCTCTCAGACCACAGAGGTACACAGAACTCCCATGACAAGGGATCCAAGGAGGGCAACACCAAGACATATAATAATTAAAATGGCAAAGATCAAAGACAAGGACAAAGTATTAAAGGCAGCCAGAGAGAAAAAAAGGTCACCTACAAAGGAAAACCCATCAGGCTATCATCAGACTTCTCAACAGAAACCCTACAGGCCAGAAGAGAATGGCATGATATACTTAATGCAATGAAACAGAAGGGCTTCAAACCAAGACTACTGTATCCAGCACGAATATCATTTAAATATGAAGGAGTGATTAAACAATTCCCAGACAAGCAAAAGTTGAGGGAATTTGCCTCCCAGAAACCACCTCTACAGGGCATCTTACAGGGACTGCTCTAGATAGGAGCACTCCTAAAAAGAGCACAGAACAAAACACTCAACATATGAAGAACAGAGGAGGAGGAATAAGAAGGGAGAGAAATAAAGAATCATCAGACCATGTTTATAATAGCTCAACAAGCGAGTTAAGTTAGACAGTAAGATAGTAAAGAAGCTAACGCTGAACCTTTGGTAACCACAAACTTAAAGCCTGTAAAGGCAATAAGTACATACCTTTCAATAATCAACCTAAATGTAAATGGACTGAATGTACCAATCAAAAGACACAGAGTAATAGAATAGATAAAAAAGCAAGATCCATCCATATGCTGCTTACAAGAGACTCACCTCAATCCCAAAGACATGCACAGAATTAAAGTCAAGGGATGGAAAAACATATTTCATGCAAAGAACAGAGAGAAAAAAGCAGGTGTTGCAATACTAGTATCAGACAAACAGACTTCAAAATAAAGAAAGTAACAAAAGATAGAGAAGGACATTACATAATGATAAAGGGCTCAGTCCAACAAGAGGATATAACCATTATAAGTATATATGTACCCAATACAGGAGCACCAACATATCTGAAACAAATACTAACAGAACTAAAGGAAGAAATAGAATGCAATGCATTCATTCTGACAGTCTTCAACACACCACTCACTCCAAAGGACAGATCCACCAGACAGAAAATAAGTAAGGGCACAGAGGCACTGAACAACACACTAGAACAGATGGACCTAATAGACATCTACGGAACTCTACATCCAAAAGCAACAAGATACACATTCTTCTCAAGTGCACATGGAACATTCTCCAGAATAGACCACATACTAGGCCACAAAAGGAGACTCAGTAAATTCCAAAAGATTGAAATCCTACCAACCAACTTTTCAGACCACAAAGGCATAAAACTAGAAATAAAGTGTACAAAGAAAGCAAAAAGGCTCACAAACACATGGAGGCTTAACAACATGCTCCTAAATAATCAATGGATCAATGACCAAATCAAAATGGAGATCCAGCAATATATGGAAACAAACAACAACAACAACACAAAGCCCCAACTACTGTGGGATACATCAAAAGCAGTCTTAAGAGGAAAGTATATAGCAATCCAGACATATTTAAAGAAGGAAGAAAAATCCCAAATGAATGGTCTAATGTCACAATTATCGAAATTAGAAAAAGAAGAACAAATGAGGCCTAACGTCAGCAGAAGGAGGGACATAATAAAGATCAGAGAAGAAATAAATAAAATTGAGAAGAATAAAACAATACAAAAACCAATGAAACCAAGAGCTGGTTCTCTGAGAAAATAAACAAAATAGATACGTCTCTAGCCAGACTTATTAAGAGGAAAAGAGAGTCAAAACAAATCAACAGAATCAGAAATGAGAAAGGAAAAATCACGACGTACCCCACAGAAATACAAAGAATTATTAGAGAATACTATGAAAACCTGTATGCTAATAAGCTGGGAAACCTAGGAGAAATGGCCAACTTCCTAGAAAAATACAACCTTCCAAGACTGACCCAGAAAGAAACAGAAAATCTAAACAGATGAATTACCAGCAACGAAATTAAAGTGGTAATCAAAAAACTACCAAAGAACAAAACCCCGGGGCCAGATGGATTTACCTCGGAATTTTATCAGACATACAGGAAAGACATAATACCCATTCTCCTTAAAGTTTTCCAAAGTATAGAAGAGGAGGGAATACTTCCAAACTCATTCTGTGAAACCAACATCACCCTAATACTAAAACCAGGCAAAGAACTCACCAAAAAGGAAAACTACAGACCAATATCCCTGATGAACGTAGATACAAAAATACTCAACAAAACATTAGCAAACCAAATTCAAAAATACATCAAAAGGATCATACATCATGTCCAAGTGGGATTCATCCCAGAGATGCAAGGATGGTGCAACAATCAAAAGTCGATCAACATCATCCACCACATCAACAAAAAGAAAGACAAAAAACACATGATCATCTCAACAGATGCTGAAAAACATCTGACAAATTTCAACATCCATTCATGATAAAAACTCTCATCAAAATGGGAATAGAGGGCAAGTACCTCAACATAATAAAGGCCATATACCATAAAACCACAGCCAACATTATACTGAACAGTGAGAAGCTGAAAGCTTTTCCTCTGAGATCGGGAACTAGACAGGGATGCCCACTCTCTCCACTGTTATTTAACATAGTACTGGAGGTCCTAGCCATGGCAATCAGACAAAACAGAAATACAAGGAATCCAGATTGGTAAAGAAGAAGTTAAACTGTCACTATTTGCAGATGACATGATATTGTACATAAAAAACCCTAAAGACTCCACCCCAAAACTACTAGAACTGACATCGGAATACAGCAAAGTTGCAGGATACAAAATTAACGCACAGAAATCTGTAGCTTTCCTATACACTAACAATGAACCAATAGAAAGAGAAATCAGGAAAACAATTCCATTCACAACTGCATCAAAAAGAATAAAATACCTCGGAATAAACCTAACCAAAGAAGTGAAAGACCTATATTCTGAAAACTACAAGTCACTCTTAGGAGAAATTAAAGGGGACACTAACACATGTAAACTCATCCCATGCTCGTGGCTAGGAAGAATTAATATTGTCAAAATGGCCGTCCTGCCCAAAGCAATATACAGATTTGATGCAATCTCTATCAAATTACCAGCAACATTCTTCAATGAACTGGAACAAATAATTCATAAATTCATATGGAAACACCAAAGACCCCGAATAGCCAAAGCAATCCTGAGAAAGAAGAATAAAGTAGGGGGGATCTCACTCCCCAACTTCAAGCTCTACTATAAAGCCATAGTAATCAAGACAATTTGGTACTGGCACATGAACAGAGCCACAGACTAGTGGAAAAGAATAGAGACTCCAGACATTAACCCAAGCATATATGGTCAATTAATATTTGATAAAGGAGCCATGAACATACAATGGGGAAATGACAGTCTCTTCAACAGATGGTGCTGGCAAAACTAGACAGCTACATGTAGGAGAATGAAACTGGACCATTGTCTAACCCCATATACAAAAGTAAATTCAAAATGGATCAAAGACCTGGATGTAAGTCATGAAACCATTAAACTCTTGGAAATAAACATAGGCATAAACCTCTTAGACATAAACATGAGTGACGTCTTCTTGAACATATCTCCCCAGGCAAGGAAAGCAACAGCAAAAATGAACAAGTGGGACCATATTAAGCTGAAAAGCTTCTGTAAAGCAAAAGACACCATCAATAGAACAAAAAGGAACCCTACAGTATGGGAGAATATATTTGAAAATGACACATCCGATAAAGGCTTGACGTCCAAAATATAATAAGAGCTCATATGCCTCAACAAACTAAAAGCCAATAATCCAATTAATAAATGGGCAGAGGAACCGAACAGACAGTTCTCCAAAAAAGAAATGCAGATGGACAACAGACACATGAAAAGATGCTCCACATCACTAATTATCAGAGAAATGCAAATTAAAACTACAATGAGGTATCACCTCACACCAGTAAGGATGGCTGCCATCCAAAAGACAAACAACAACAAATGTTGGCGAGGCTGTGGAGAAAGGGGAACCCTCCTACACTGCTGGTGCAAATGTAAATTAGTTCAACCATTGTGGAAAGCAGTATGGAACTTCATCAAAATGCTCAAAACAGACTTACCATTTGACCCAGGAATTCCACTCCTAGGAATTTACCCTAAGAATGGAGCAATCAAACTTGAGAAAGACATATGCACCCCTATGTTTATCGCAGCACTATTTACAATAGCCAAGAATTGGAAGCAACCTAAGTGTCCATCAGTAGATGAATGGATAAAGAAGTTGTGGTATATATACACAATGGAATATTACTCACCCATAAGAAGAAAACAAATCCTACCTTTTGCTGCAACATGGATGGAGCTTGAGGGTAGTATGCTCAGTGAAATAAGCCAAGCGGAGAAAGAGAAATACCGAACGTTTTCACTTATCTGTGGAGTATAAGAACAAAGGAAAAACTGAAGGAACAAAACAGCAGCAGAATCACACATCCCAAGAATGGACTAACAGGTACCAAAGGGAAAGGGACTAGGGAGGATGGGTGGGTAGGGAGGGATAAGGGGGGGGAAGATGAAGAGGGTATTAAGACTAGCATGCATAATGTTGGGTGGGAGAAAGAGGAGGGCTGTACAACACAGAGAAGACAAGTAGTGATTCTACAGGATTTTGCTATGCTGATGGACAGTGACTGTAAAGGGGTTTATAGGGGGTCCTGGTATAGGGGAGAGCCTAGTAAACATAATATTCTTCATGTAATTGTAGATTAATGATAACAAAAAAAAAATGGAAAGGGGGATTACTCCCTGATAGGATAAAACTAACTGTAAATCAACGATTAATGCATGCTTTAAATATCCTTAATTTTGATCACTTAAAGGGTGTCAGATGATCGGCTGTGGAGGTACATTTTTCTGATAATATTCCTTGCTCTTAAAAAAAAAAAGCAGTTCCTGTGTGGTGACCTCCAATGAGTTCTACACAATGGTATAAAGTGCATATCAAAGTGTGGGCAAAGGGTCTGTTTGTGTTTATACAGAGGATCAAAGCTTAATTTCTCCACCCAGAAAATGAACTAAGATACAATATGAAGAAGATCTTCCAACATCAGCACTCTCTGGAAGAGTCATACCAGAAGATGATCATCAAAAAACCTCAACAAAGATCCAGGCGCTGCTACAGTTGTAGCTGCATTCAATCCACCGGTTCCTGGACTTGCCATGGGAATGAAGAAGGAGATATCTAAGCTGGCCTGGGCATACAGTAAAACAACAAATTTGACTGGATCTATACTGTTGGAACTCATCCAAGAATTAGGAGAAGTGCAAGTTGTAGCACTCCAAAATCTTACAACTACAGACTATCTACTGTTAAAAGAACATATGGGATGTGAACAGTTCCCAGGAATGGGTTGTTCTAATTTGTCTGATTTCTCTCAGACTGTTCAAGTTCAGTTGGACAATATCCATCATATCATAGATAAATTTTCACAAATGCCTAGGGTGCCTAACTGGTTTTCTTGATTTCACTGGAGATGGCTGGTAATTATAGGTCTGCTTTGGTTATGTAACTGTATTCCTATTATGTTAATGTGTGTGCGCAATTTAATTAGTAGTTTAAAACCTATACATGCTTAAGTTACTCTACAAGAAGATATGTCAAAGAAATAATCAATCTTCCCATGTTTTCTTCCATCTGCTACTTCTATAGCTTTTCTTCTTCCTTCCTAACTACATCCCTTAAATAGAATTCGTGCCTTATATCGAATTTACCGAGTATCATAATTCTTCCAAGTGGTAAAGATACCTCAAGACAAATACTGGGCATAAAAGCCACAGGGCATAAATCTGCAAAGAAGTAAAAAGCTAACCTTTTCAAACAATATTTCTTCTCTCTCACTTACTAACTTTACATTTCCCTGTATGGTCCTGGAAGATGACTGGTTAGCCAGAGACGGGTAAGATTCCTCAAGGGAGGAACAACCTAAGACAGGCACAGTCGCAGGGGGGTCATCAGGTGAGAAACTGGGTATCAACAGAGGTGAGGCTTAGAACCTCACCACCCCTGTTTTGAGAGAAACCTTCTGCATCCGTGGATGTTTTATTGCCCTTGTCTAGCTTGGATTAACACTTAGTCTACAGGCTCACACCTGATCATCTACTTTTGCTCTCTTACAACACTAAACTATGTTTTCTACCTTTATCTTGCATCTACCTACCACTTCAGCATTTTATTAAAAAAAATAATAATAATAATAATAAAGGAGAAATGTGGGATTCACATATAAATCAAGTATAAAAATCAAACAAGTATTCATATTTGACCTGATTGTTTATAGTTCATAATGCGTGATCAAAACCGTAAGTTTCTGTGATGACTGCCCTTGTACTGTTCACCGTGTAAGAACTTATTCACTATGTAAGAATTTGTTCACCATGTAAGAACTTGTTCGTTATGCTTCAGAAGATTGGAGACTGTTGAGAATTAGGCTTGGGGTGGATTAATGATTGTGCATTGAGCATTGACTCCCCTATACAGAATTTTATTGTCGTTAACAACTATTTGATCAATAAATATGAGAGATGCCCTCTCAAAAAAAAAAAAAAAAAAGGTGGGCCTTTATGGGGATTCTGCAAGAGTTATGAGGAGGGAGGTTGCAAGGTGGGAGTTTTGATGTAAGTTTTGAGCCGGAAGTTTATTGGTTTAGTTCTAGTGAAGAAACTGTAGCTTTCGTAAGGAGACATTTTTGGATGCTTTACATGTTCTCTTACTGGAAAAAATGTTTCCTGAAGAAAAATAGCTATTTTTGGCTTGGTCTCACATATGTAGGATTCTATGCTTGGTTTTAGTTCAAAGAAAATAAGATAATTTAGATAAAAATATGTGAGACATAAAATGTCAACATTTACACAATATTTTATACTGAATGTTTTTCTCCCTGAGTTATAGGAAAGAGAAAATGAGTACCAAAAAATCAATTCCAATTTTGTTCTCTCTTGGTGTAAATATTTCTTTCAATATAGATATTGTAAGTAGATAAACAAAAAACACACACAAAGGAGAATCACACTGAGTTGCCGCATCACTTACTAGGTGTGAAGTAAGAGGGCAAGTGCTTCATTTCAGTTAGGCTTACTTAGTTGCAGACAACAGAGTTTAACGTAATATTTTTAAACAGGAAAGGATTTCTTACAGTGTATTAATTTTCCTACAACATTTCTAGAAAGATCAGATAAACAAAATTGGATGCTATATTGTTAGTAATGAAGTATCCCAACAAGCCTTTAGGGGAAATTTGTAGAAATTAGAAAAAGATTTACCTCTGAGCAACACAACTCTATGAGCACATAGCTTGGCAAAGGCATACAGCAGGATTAACAGCATGGCCTGGATCTTATACAACAAGGTAGCAATCCTGGAATAACTTAGCAAGACGTACCCAGTTGTAACTCAGACCGACCTAGTGGAAACCTCACTGAGTTAATGCCTGCTACTTAAACCTGTAGAGCATCAGAGACAGAATAACAAATTCTTAGGTACAACTACCCTGAGAGAAACAAATGCTTCTAGCACATCTTCTCATGTGCAGCTACCATGGCACATTACTCACTTCTGCCTTCTACCTCACGTGGATACATCTGCTTGGATTAACTGAGGTTACATGATCTTTTGTATTACTAGGAATACAAAAATTGACAACTTCTACTGGCAGGTGTCATTTTAGCCTCATGGTTAGGCAGGTAGTCTTGGGATTTAAGCAAGCGTCAATTAAACCTCAATATTTTGAAGAATTTCTTTCTAAAGTTTTTTATATATGTTCCTTACCAGTCAAAATTCACTTCCTCTTCTGTTATACAGCAACTTAGAAAAAAAACATATATCCAATTTCACAGTTAATGAGCTCTTTTTTCAAATACTAAAATGGAACATTAATACCCTTCTGTTGATAACTGATAGGACAATTATGAGAAATCATCAAGGGTATGAAAGAACTCAACATCATCACTGACCAACATGATCTAATCAACATTTATAGACCACTCTACCCCAAAAGAGCAAAATAAACATTTCCAAATACTTATAGAATTTATAACAGGATGTAATACAACCACAAATTTAAAATCATTACAATCATGCAGTGTGTCCTGTCCTGTAATCACAATGGAATCAATATAGAAATCAGTAACAAAAAATAACAGGAAAATCTCCAAACATTTGGAAGCTAAACATTACCCTTCTAAGTAATCCAAGGGTGAAATACATCTCAAGAGAATTTTTAAAAATTCATTGAACTGAGTGAATATTAATACACAGCATTCTAAACTTTTGAGACACAGCAGAAGCAGTGCTGAGAGAGAAATTAATGGCACTAAGTACATATATTAGAAAATAGGAGTAGTCTTAAATCAGTAATCTAAGTTCCTACAAGAAGCTAGAAAAATACCTCACAGAAGAATTAAAAAAATATGACAGCAAAAATCACTGAAATTTAAAACTGATAAATAATAGAGAAAGAACTAATTTGGAAAGACCAATGAAACCGACAAATCCCTAACATGGCTGACAGGAAAAGAGAAAAAACATAAATCACTTATATCAGAAATAAGCTGCTGTGGATATTGCTATAGATTCTATAGACATCAAAAAACATTTTTCCACTGCACTTATTTTTAAAAATTTGCTTTTAAGTGGACCCATGCAGTTCAAACCCATGTAATTCAAGGGTCAACTGTACATATTGTTTTTTCCTACAGATACACACCTATGATGAAGTTTAATTTATAAATTAGGCACAGTAAAATATTAACAATAATTGGTAATAAGAACTGTATACTGTAATAAAAGTTATGAGAATGTGGTCTCTCAAAATATCTTACTGTACTCTACTCTTGTTCTTGTGATAATGTGAGATGATAAAATGCCTCTGTGATGAGGTAAAGTGAGGTGAATGATGTAAGGATTCTGACACAGCATTAGGCTGCTTTGACATTCTGACAATAGGTCAGAAAGAAGATCATCTGCTTCTGGACAGTGGTTGACCATCATAACTGAAACCACAGGAAGTGAAACCTCAGAGAAGAGAAGACTGCTGTATTTCTAAATATTTGATTGCATATTAAAGTATATTTAACCACATTTTACTCTGCTAGAACAATAAATTAATGTAAAATCACTTTTGAAAGTACCTATAGCTTTAGAGGAGAAGTAGATTTATATTGCCCTTAAAAACTCTAGATATTGACTAAACCATGAAAATATTAATAGTGTGCAAATGTGGTCACCTAATTAGACATATTTGCATGTTCATTCAATTCAGTGGGTCACTTATTAGTCAGTAAATTGTTCAATTGGTGAGACATACTAACTATCCCATTACACTAGGGCTCCAATGTTTTAATTTACTGAAAGTAAATGGTAAGTTAATTAAGTTTTTGTAGGATTTAAGATTGCAGTCTCACAATGTATAAATGGAAGTGTCCAAAGAATGTGAAACCTAGTACTTTAATTAGAAAAAAAAGGACTTGAAAATCTTACTATTGCTTAGAATAAAACTTAACTCTAAAGGTTGTTTAAAGTAAAATCAATATGATCTTTTATTTTTAAATGTCTTTCTCTAGAGTTCTTTTATCTGGACCTTTATATTATGTTTTCTTTCTCATATATAAGGTATTTACTGGAGTCTATTCTTCATAGAATTTAAACAAATTTAAATTGATAGACACTTGCAGGGATAAAGTCCTTTTCTAATTTGTGAGACTCATGTTTTGAAGAAAATGGTATTAAAGAAAGGTTTTAAAATAATTATTCTTTTCCCTCACATACACACTTTTACTAATCACATATAAATTGAAAGTGGTTTCCTTACAGGTAGGAAAGCCTTTGGCAAAACTGCGATTAGTAACAGTTTGTCATGACTTGCCCCAGATATTCCACATCCCGACTGCTAGAACTCCAGGTTACTTAGTGGTGGTCAGTCCAGCACTCAGCTTTTACTGAGCTCTGACGCTAGTCCCTCACCTTACTGAGTCCTTCACATACACTTTATTCCTCACAATCCTGAACTATAACATTCCATTTGGCAGAAGAAAACTGACACTCAGATCAAGTAATTTACCTAAGAGCCTCTGTCTAAAAATGATAAAGCCGGTAATCTAATGAAATATGTGTAGATGCAAAACCTGAGCTATTTCCCCCTGCCCTATAGTTTAGGGGTTCTCTGTCTTATTTCTGTGAATCCTATTTAAACTTCTAACTGATAACTAAAGCATAGAGGACAGAGTTTATCTCTACTGAAATAAAAAAGCCTTACAACAGTCTGCCAAGATGAGCTACTATGGATTCCTTGAGAAATCATGTCCTTTCCTGACTGGTCTGCCCATTTCATCTCTTCTGATTATGATACTCTGTCTCCCTGGACTTCTAACTGAAAATCTACCCCAGTTTAAATTTTTAGTAATTCAATTCTTAAATGAAAAATACAATCTTCTTTTACTGGGCTCTTTGCCCATAATTGATTATAATATCATAACACTGTGTCAAGAACGACTCATCTGTAAGAGGGCTTTCCTAGGGATCCTGAAAAGTTAGGGACACTTCCTTGTTTGCTATCATTGTGTCCTAATGACAAACCAAATGGTACTGTATGGATGGTTAAGTGAAAGAACTGGGGGAATCACAAGTCCAGTGAACCAAGCTATAGGAACTGTAAAGAGCAAAGGGTGGTTTTATACTTTGATAAAGGGGTTCTTTCACAGAGGCTATGACAAAGGGGTTTAGGATGCAAAAACTTAATCTCTGTAATAACTCACTAACAATTACTCTGAGATGAAATCACCAAAATTAGCAGAATCTAAATACTAGGAAAAATACGTGCAGAAAATGAATCCCATTTATGGAATCATCTTCAAGTAGCCCATTCTAAAGAGCTCTGTGTTGCCCAAATGGTAAACTTTATTCTTTATTCTGTCCATGTATTTACCACGTCAAACCTTTATCTCAAGAAATGATCTAATCGGTTCATTTAGTGGAGGATATAAATGACTGATAGGACCTATTATTTCCCAAAAGGGTATTTAGATTTCACTAGGGAGGAAAGGAAAACGGGAAAAAATAAAAATAAAAAAGAACCTATGTGGGATTTCAACCTCAGAAAACTGAATTAGGAGAGTAGCATTTCCAGTTTTTATGAAGTCACTCCATCTTTAAGAAAAGGTCAAAGTTACTTTTTGTTTAATTAAGCTCACTTTTTAAAATGTTTTCTTCTCTTCATCTTAGGTTGCTCACCATTTCTGTCACCATAAGAATCTAAATCTATCCTCAGAAAACCATCTGATAAGTTGGTTGCTTTAGAGCAGTGGACCTCAACCCTTGCTATATGTAAGAATCATCTATAAACTAATTTATCTATCTATCTATCTATTGATAAATCCTAACATTTCCCTAAGATTAATTAATTTTTAAGTAGTTCTCTTCTTGACTATAGGCCCAGACCTTCCTTTTTTTTGAACATTTTAGAAAACTTGTAAATTATTTCTCTGTCTCTTCAAGATGGAAGTCCTTTTAAAAGCCTCTTAACAGTTTTATAACTCAAGAATGTCTTTCGCAAGGACCCAAAGCCATCTCTTGAATGTAAGCACCAAGGAAGATAGTGCCCCCATTTCCAGCAGCATCAACTTAACCAGTAGAGCGATTTTTGGGTGGAGATGCAGTTATAATGGCCCTGACGTCACATATTATATGGAACAAGTAGGCAAGATCCTTTGTGGCAACTTATTTTAGTTTCCCACAAACCCCTATATATAAACTAGGCATGAAAATTATATAAGTCACATATTTCAAAGATTTTTTTTTCTGAAAAGAGGCAACATGTAGTGAAAAGATTGGAATTCAGACAGTTAGAGCTCCATTACTACTTTGCCACTTGGCTGTAAAACCTCTGTGAGCCAAATGACTAAAATGCTATTGAAAAATGTTTACTCTAAAGCACTACAGAAACATAGGTGATGCTGATGAATGACTGAAAAGATATTTAAATAATTTAATATTTTTCAAAAAAAAAATGATGTGCCATATACTTTAAACATTGCTCATGTATAAAAAGAAACCAAAAAATAAGCTTACCCTGTCCACCATTATGACCATTCAACTAACTAGTAGAGTTTCTAAAAATAGAAGTAAAGCCATTGTATGGCATTTAATCAGTGAAGAGTTCTGGAGTACAATAAATATCTTTGAACTTCCATACAAATCAATTATAATCCAGAGGATTAGCTACTGACAACTATAGGGAAATGAATATTGAAAATTTCAGTTAACATTAAAAGTGATCTTGCAATGTGCATTCCTGTATAGAAAAACATCATAATGTAAACTGTAAAAACAATGAAACTTGTCAGAATGAATGAGTAGCTATCAATGGTTCAGCAGATAAGAAAAAGTTAGAACGTTGCTGCTTGTTACATAGTAAAGAACCATTACATGCTAACACATTTGTTTCTGCTATTATGACAAATTAAAAGAGATCACTAGAAGCATAAAAGCATTAACATTCTGGCAGGGAGATTTGGATGTAATTTGGTACATTAAATAAATGTGTAACTCTATCTAGAAACATCTTTAGGGAAACACAAGTGTTTATATGAATCTTGTGAATATCACTTAGAAATTGTTTCCTGTTTAATAATTCTATAAATATATTTTCAATAATTTTATATATATGAATAATTTTCAATAATTCAATAGGTACTTATAAATAATACATTCAAAACACACTTTAAGCCCTAGATCACATAAACCTTATTAAAAGGAGCTAACTGTAAAAATTCTTAGATATCATACCTCTTGAATTTAGTTATGTTTAGCATGATTAAGATTGCTATTTAGAGCCAAACTTTTTCAAGTATAATATGAAATTGAAGGCCCATTAAAGTGGCATCTCTTCAGTGGTTAAGTGATGATGATAAGGGAGGAGAATAAATTATTAAATAAATTTCGCAGTGGGAGGTTAAAGAAATTTTTTTCAGGCCAAATGTGAAGCTATTGCTTGGCACGTTAGCTAATGACCCAAACTGTCTGGCTTTGAGTCTGATTCAATACTATATTGTCAGCATTCTCCTCTCTTGCCAGTACAAGAAACAAAGCAGTTCTCTAAAGAAGGAATAAAAATAACCAAGTTGTTTCCTTGGTCAAACATTACATTGTCACTGGGTCTCCATGGTCAAAGTAAAACAAACAGTTGATACAAAGCTGTGAAGGACAAAGATAATTTTCTAAGAGCTCATTCCAGTGACATGAATGACAGAGAGTTCAGCAGTAAAAGATATTGGACTTTAGACACAAAGTAAGTTTCTGCTCTATGTATAGTTTGAATAATAACCAAGCTCCTCCAGAACAAAGTAGGATATTCTACTTCAAAGTAATAAGAAACATTAATGGATCTTTCAAAGATTATTGTGTGAGTAAAACTGTGGCAGGAGGAGGAATATTATTTGATTAAGAAAGATTCAACACATAAATACCACCAAGGCAGTACCTTAGGTATATTTCCCCAAGCCTGAACTACTCAAAGATCAATTTTCTAACCTTTCAAGCATCATATAATGTGACTGTTACCTAGTATTCTTTTACTAGGGAACATCCTTTGAACTGACATAGATAAATACAAGTCAAAGTAAATTGCTTACATTACATAGAAATGCTTAGAAATAAAAGATTTATCAAAAATTTCCAGGTAGCTGAGGAAGTGTTTTTGGCCTCAGTTTCTTTATGAATAAAATCATTGGCTCTAAATCCACGACTAGCCCCAAAGTCCTAACATTTTATCATGTACCAGTGATATCAGATAGTTTGTTTTCAATGTGTTTTTCTATTAGACTTACAGAAAAGCCATGAAGATGGTATAGTTCTCATATACTCACACCCAATTTTCTATTATTAATATCTTATAGTACATTTGTCACAACTAATGAAAAAGTTCTGATACATTTTTATTAATTAAGTAACCCCTAGAAAAACACATTGCCATGTCTCCTTAGCTTCCTTTGTACTATGGCGCTTTCTCAGACTTCCCTTTTTTCATGACCATGAGACCAGTTTTGAGGAGTATTTTGTAGACAATTTCCCTTTGTCTTATGTTTCTTCATGATTAGACTGAGGTTATGGGTTTTGGGAAAGAAGGCGCAGATGTGAAATGTCATTGTTATCACATCACATGACGGGTGCGTAATTGTAACATGCCTTATGCTGCTGATGTCGACCTTAACCTGGCTGAGGCAGTGTCTGCCAGGTTTTTCCACTGTAAAGTTAGTCTTTCCCCCTTTCCTACCCTGCATTCTTTGGAAATAAATCCCTATGTAAAGCCTAGTCTTAATAAGTAGTGAAGTTATGTTCTACCTTCTTGAGGGTAGAGTAGATACATAAATGTTTTGGAATTCTTCTGCCCTAGGGGATTTGTCTCTTCTTCCCCATTTGTTTGTTTATTCCTTCATTTCTTATCAACATATGGACTCAAGGATATTTATTTTATACTTTGGGTTATAATCCAATTCTACCTAATCTGTTTTGTTGCAAAAATTGTTCCAACTTTGGCCATTGGGGATATTTTAGTTGGTTTCTGTGCCCCTTTGACATATTCCTATTATTGCAGTGCTTTTTCTATTGAATATTTTCTTGCTTTATGAACTTACAAGATGCTCCAGGATCATTTTATTTAGTCCCTGCTCCAGTTTTAGGATTAGTCATATCAAAAGGGCTCCAATTTCTTTTTACTGCAGAAGAATACTAGAAACCAAGATGTAGGGGCTTGTTGTCAGCATGCTTTTTAATATTTTGGATGATTCAAAAGAGATCTGAGAGATTTTCATATTGAATTATATTTATATTAAGATGGAAAAAGCAGATTATGCCAGATTACAGGAGATCTTGAATGCTTGGCAAAAGATATCGGACAGGGAATTATGACCTATAAAATGTCCAGGTCTTTTTTAATGAAGCAGACAAATGATATCATAAAAAAACATACTGACTAATAAAACAAACATTATGGCCTTATGAGTTAAACTTGAAGTATAGATGCATATTTAAAACAATTGAACAGTCAACCTGGAAATACGTTTTACTTGAGTAGAGCTTATTGCCTGCAAAAGAGAATAACTATTTGCATAACCTCACTTGTCAGTTTTAATTTGATCATTCATGCATTCATTAGTTCATTAATTTATTTATTCACATTTCAAAAAACTATCTGTTTGAACATTTATTTATCCATACCTTCACTGAGAACATAATGGTTGCTTAGAAATTAGATGTGAATTAAAACAAACAAAAAGTCCATACTCTTAACAAGCTTATACTCTAGTGAAAAGACACAAAAACAGAACAATACTCATATGGCAGATGCTATGAAGTTGGATGACCTAAAAAGAAAAGATGCAGTCTGCAGCTAGAAAATGATCATGGAAAATCAAGCGGTCATACTGCACACCTTCAGCTTACATATGTTATGTGTCATAAATATCTCAATAAACTGGAAAAAAAAACAATTGTGGGAGGAGGAACTCATTTGGAAAGGATGGACAAGCAAGACTTCTCTGATGATGTCACATTGCAGCAAAGACCTAACCAGTACATGAGTCTTGCTGCACAGCATGTGGAACAGTAACTGCAAAAGCCCTGACAAGGGGGTCCGTTTGTCTGTTTGAGAAGCATGCCAGAGTGGACAGCAAAAGGAAGAGTTCTAAGAGGTGAACCAGATTAGCAAGCCGACCACTGAGAGATCTATTAACCTTTGGAAGGATGTTGGATGTGCTCCAAGTGTGATGGGCAGACACTGAAAAGATTTCAGTAGAGGAGCAATGTGATTATATTTCTATTTTTAAAGGATCACTCTGGTTCCTGGAAGAAGTTTCTAGAGATGCAGACAAGGGGAAGCAGCTAGTACATTTAGAGAGTAGCTGCAATAACCCAGGCAGTAAATAATAAAGGGTTTAATTAGTGATAAAGGGAGTGAAAAGTATTCAGATGCATAATTTATAATGCGTATTTTAAGGCAGGAATTGTCAATGGTTTAGCTAAGAAATAAAAAAGAAAGGGAGGAGGCACATTCTTTGGCCTGATTCTCTTTCCTAAAATGAGGAAGATTAGGCAAGAAGCGGGTGTTGAGGATAGCATCTCCGATGTGCCAGCAATGCCGCCTGACCCCACACACAAAATGGTTAACCAAACACACACAATAATTTTATCGGATGGCACTTACAATCTAGAGACAGCTACTGGTATTTAATAACAGGTTAGTGAATAAGTAATAGGCAACTATGGTAAGAAGAAATAACTGGAGGACAGTATCATAATTTAAATCAGGAAGTTGAAGATGCCGCTTTGAATTGTTGAGCCCTAGCGAGGTAAAGATGGGAGAAAGGTTATGATGAAACTTGTGAGGCAGCAAGGCACATGACTAGAGGAAGGCAAGCATGGAAGATGAGGCAAACATGCACACTCAGTGGAATAAATCAGAAAGACTCACTGCATGTGTTTTCATGTGGGTGCATTTAAGATAGCATGGGTGCATGTGCATGTGCATAGGGCTGGACAGGTGACTGGAGCCTTTACTTTGTTTTCTCTAAGCCAGTGAGTCTAAAAGAACTGTTAAAAGGCCCTTTAAAATTCGCTTATGTATATTCCTCACTTAAAACTCAATATTTTTCCTTTCCTTTCTCATTATCCACTACCTATCTAATTCAAATAGTAAATGATACTTACCATGATCATTCATGTGTTCTAGATACAAAAACTCAACATGAATGACTAAATAAAATAAATATCTCCTTGTGGGCTTCACTATTCTGTCTCAAAATAGCCGAGTATGAACAAACGTGGTCTAACCTAAAAGACAATAACTAAATGAGAATTTATATTTTCTTGATTTTTGCATGTGCTTCTGAATTAGGTGTATTTCACCATGATTAAAATCTAATCCATTAAGCTGACTTATGTATTGATTATTGTTGCTGGTATTATGTCAAATCTAAAGATTTGGTAACAGTTTATGGTATGCTTTCTATAAGGTTTATCTGCTTCTCTTGACTGTAACAGGATCGAATCTCAGCACACAAAAGTGACATGAATCTATTTTTAAATTCCTCTTGCAAATATGCCTTTAAAATGGATGTGTAAGAAAAGTCCTCCCTTATATAACACCTTTCAATTGCTGACACCTTACAGCCATTTTGCTCATTATATCTTAAGTCAAAGCTCTGCTAGACAACTCAAAGCATAGTAAAAGTGTCAGTCAAGTTTCTAATCATAAAAATATTCCATTTGTGCAAGCTTGGCCTGGACTATGGCACACACTTCACAGGTGTTGCTGAGGCTGTTGGCATTACTCAGAAGTGGCAATAATCAAAGCCCGTGAAAAGATGACATCTTCCCTTCTCATTGGTGTTTTCAAGAATTTTCTTGTTTTACTCCACTTCACAACTCAAATGATGGATTGTGCTTTTCACAGTTTATATATAACATTTGTTTTTCAGAAACAAAGTGGAATCTTGTTATCCAGTTTTCACATAGGGATGGAGTGTCACTTCGGTGATGATTCTTGGAAAGCAATGCCAATTCAAATCTCCATGTTCATCAGGGTGTGTGTAGGGAGAAATAAAAATACATATGTATATAAATAGTCAAGCCAAGATCATGCTCTTATCAAGGATTCTAGGAGAAGATTAGCATAAAAATCTGGATATCTTGCATTATAGGAATAGCAATCAAATCTAACTTCTAGTAGATTCTAATAGAAGTTAGATTCTAATAGAGAAGTGTCCTCAGAGATATTTCTTCATATTTTTCTTTGTGCTCAGTGGATTATTTTGATTTTTGAATGCAAAACCAATCATAGTTTAGGCCATGAGATAAATAACAAAAATAATTAAATGTACTCTTTTTTTTTTTTTAGTGACAGCTTCATTTAGGGGAATCTCTGGGCCTTGATAATGTCAAGGTACATAGAGGGCTATTCTGGTATTCATGCTTTCTGTGAATAGACACAGATTTATTTTTTCCATGTCCAATCTGTATGCCTTTGGTCTACCTTGTTTTACTGCATCGACTACGAATTCCAGTGTGATGTTGAATCCATGTGATAAAGGAGAACTTTCTTGTCTTGTTCCCTATCTTATTGAGAAAGCATTCCATCTTTACGATTAAGCATTTTATTAAATGTAGATTCCCTTCTATTCCAAATTGCTAGGGATTTTATCATGAATGGATGCTCAGTTTTGTTAAATTATTTTTATTATATCTTTGAAGATGATTAATCATATTTTCTTATTTAGTCTGTTAATATGATCCCAACAGTCAATTTTCAAATCTTGAACTACCTTTGCTTTTGGCTAAATTAGTTTTTCCTTCTACTTTCTTAAAAGTTCAGATTACTAATTAAGATCCTTATCTTTTCTGATTTTAGCATTTATGCTATAAATTTAATCCTGAGCCATGATACAGTTGCATCTTACCAATTTTGATACTGTGTATTTTTATTTTCACTTGGCTCGACATGGTTTTTAAAAAATTTCCCTTGACTTTTCCTTTTTGACCCATTGTTTATTTAGAATTGTTAAATTTCCAAATATTTTAGGAGTTTCCAGGTATCTGTTAAAGATTCTGAGTTTAATTCTATTATTTTCAGAAAATATCCTTTGCATGTTTTTTATTCTCTGATGCCTTTAAATATTTTTTTAATATGATCTATCCTTGTGTATGTTTTATGTGTCCTCATAGAGTGTTTAATATGTTCTTGAAAATAACGCTGTCATATGAAGTCATCTGTACATAGCAATTAGATTATAGTGTTTGATTGTATTGTGTAGATCTTCTATTTATACACCAATTTTCTGTCTTCTTTTTCAGTTAATTTCTGAAAGAACAGTGTTGAAGTCCCTAGTTAAAACTGGGATTTGGCTATTTTACCTTCCAGTTCTAACAGTTTTGCTTCAGGTAAGTTCTATTGATAGATAAAGGCCTGTTAAGAGCTGTTATATCTTCTTTGACATTTGACCCCTATATTGTTATTTAATACTTGTTTTCACCCCTAATAATTCTCATTGCTCTGAAGTCTACTTTTTCTGATATTAATGTAGATACGTCAGCTTTCTTTTCATTTTTTAAAATATTTTTATTGTGGAATACACACACACACATACAAACATATATATGTAACATAAAATTTGCCATCATCATTTTCAGTGAACAGTTAGTTCATTGATATTAATACATTCATAATATTGCATCACCACCATCCACCTCCGTAATTCTCCTCATTTTGTAAAACTGAAACTCTATACCCATTAAACAATGAACCCCATTCTCCCCTCTCCTACCTTCTGACAACCACCATTCTACTTTGTCTCTGTGATTTTGACAACTTTATATGTCTCATACCATCCTTTTATTTTTACCTATCTTTACATCTTAATCAGTTTTTTTTAGATGGTTTAGACAGTGTATAATCAGGTCTTGCATTTTTTAAAAATCAAATTTGACAATCTGTGTGTTTTAATCGGTGTGTTTATATAATTCTAATTTACTGTGCATATTGATACGATTGTATTGAAATTTACCATCTTGCTGGTTGTTTTTATTAGTTACATCTGTTCTTTATATATTTTCTTGTCGTTTTATGCCTTTTCATAGTTTGAACATTTTTTATGATTCAATTTTATCTCCACTGTAGACTTACATTTTATACTCTTTTCAAAAAATGTTTTAATGATTGCTCTAGGATTTAGAATGTACATTTTTACTCAATCAGTGTCTATCATAAAATAATATTATAACCTTTGACACACAGTATAAAGACTTTACACTATAGTCCCAATTCCTACCTTGCATGAGTGTTAACACTTTTATCATATATGCTTACTTCTATAAATGCTATAAACTTGTAATAAATTTTTGATAATCTTACTTTAGATAGTCACTTACCTTTAAGAGAGATTTAAATAAAAAAGACTTTGATTTTATCTTTATGTATGTCATTTCAGTGCTTTTTATTTCTTCATGTTAATCCAAAATTCTGTCCTGATTTCACATTACCTTTTCATGAAAAACTGTAAATGTTCTTGTAGTAGAACTTGTTAGCAATGAATTTTCTCAGGTTTTGATGGTCCAAGACAGTCTTAAGTTCTCTTTCATTTTTGAAAGATATTTTGATTGGATATTCTGGATTAATAGGTTATTTTTTTTCTCTTTCAGCAGTTTAAAGATATCATGCCATTTCATGGCTTGCATGCTTTTTTTTGATGAGAAGGCTATGGGTCTATGGTAATTATTATCTTTGCTTAGTTGTAATGTGTTTTTTTTTTTTTCCACTGTGTATCAAGAGGTAAATTGATTTTAAGCTCAATAGGAGGCATATCATTCCTCCCTTAGGGCTTTTAGTGTGAGGATTGGAGTTCATCTGGTAAGAAATGTGGCTGGGTTTTAGGTTTATTGCTGTATGGTGAACCTCAGTGAAGCACAAATTTGAAGTTCCTCCACTTACCATGAATTTAGGATACGGGTGCATTTGCCAGTGGAGTTTTCTCAGTCACCTTCATCTTCAGCTTTAACTGCTTTGTTTTCAGCATTAAGGAGGTTTTATGCTCATGCAGCTCTCTTGGCAGTGTTCCACTCTTACCTTTGATTTGGTGTTTGCTAGCTTAGTGTGGGGAGTAAATCTCTGTTGTTACGGTTAAACCACAAGCTTAGGTAGGTGCTGTGATCCTGAGTATCAGGGGTGTGACCTTCTCAGTGGCCCTGAACCCTCCTGAGCTAAAGTTCTGGGCCCTGCATGTATTCCTGATCCTCCTCAGGGCTGAAGTTACTTTCATTTGTTTCCTTCAGCTGCAATGTGTTTTCACCAGACTCCTAAAGGCAACAAGGTATGTTTCTTTTACTCTGTAGATTAAGGATTTTTTTCCCTAGAGATGTGTCAAAAACTGGGGAAAATCAGAAACTGTACCTTGCTGAAAGCGAACATGTTACACTGCTTCACTTCTATGGATGCTGGCAGAAAATGCGCGAATCCTGGGCCAAGGACAAGAGACCTTTGCTCACGACAGAGCAGGGAGCCTGAGCTTCATGGCCACATTAATTCCTTTCGCCTTCCTCGCTCCTGGGTCCCATGGGGCAACAGTGTTGGGCTAGGCAAGGAACTTGAAGCCTTGGGAGCTACAGTGATTTATAAGGGGCTGCAAGCAACCCACCCTAACCTTTGTCCCATTAGAACTTGTATCTCTGTTAAGCTGACAGCAAACGTATCTGCCTTCTACTCTTGAGGGAGACTATCTTCCAAGGCTGTTCACTATGCAGATATTAGAAAAATAGTCTAGAACAAAAGGCTTTCTGTGTCTCTTCTAGCAAAATGCATGAAAAGAACGAGCCTCTGGAAAACTGCTTCTCATCAATAGGGAGAGAAAAGAGAAAGTTTTTGGACATAATTTAGTTTCTCTTTCCCTGCAGCTGCAGTTCCTTACCCATGAAGGGAGCTTTCTCGGGAATCTTGCTAAGGCAGATCTTGCCTGCAGATCTGTGGCCAAAAAGCCTGCAAAAAATTACAAACACCCTTTATATTTGCAGCCTCCAGGGTTTCCACACTCTTCCCTTAGCCTCCAAGCAGTTTCCATACACTTCTTAGCTATTCTTGCTGCTTTTCCTTACTGATTCGGCTTTGACTGTTTCAGCCCCTAGTCAGCACGTGTCCGCATCCTGCATCTCCCCTCCCCTGACTGCCTCTCAGTCTACACGCTAGTCGGCTGCCCTGCAACTTATCTCTCTGATAAGCTGAAGAAAGTCTGTGAACTCCCAGATGTTATGGCTGTTTTGCTGTTATTATAAGGGTGGGAACACAGTCTTTCCAGTTCAGTGATGAAACTCAGTAGAAACTTCATATCCAGTTACTTCAGATTGTTCAAAAAGCCATTGGTCCATTTAAATCTACATATACTCTATCCCACTGGCAGAGTGTCTTCAAAGAACATGAAAATGAAAATCTACCTTTAAGTTTTAACTTTTCAAAAAGTGTTACTATGTATTACTAATACCCAATAAACGTTATATTTTCAGGAGTTTTTAAAATCTATCATTATGCCCAGACACTCTCCAATTTACAACACTTCACATTTGCTTATTACTTAGCAGTCGCCAGTAATAATCAGTGGCCTGGAACCCAGGCTATGTTTTCTCACATAATCAATGCTACTATGAAATTAGTCAACAAAATCCTATCAATTTAGAGTTATCTACCCCTCTAGTAAAGGAACTAACATTCTGTCCTTCTAGTTAGATAACTCACATGCCAAAGACATACAGTTTTTACCTTCTACACCGCCCACATCACTTCAAAGCCTCCTTGATACCATAATAAAGGAAAGCAGTATCTGGGATTCCAGTCAAAGGAATCAGACAGCACAGGGCAGAGTGTTGGTCTTACGGACGCCAGGGACGGCTTGAGGAGAATAGCTTGATTTTGCTTGTGACACCCTTTCTCAAAGGAAAGGGTGAACCAGGAGAAGCTTGGATGTAGGTATTTTAAAATACATGCCAAATGTAGAATCTTTTTGTTGCACGACCATGGACAAATAACTTAATAATTCACTGTGTGAGAAAATGAAATGTAAATGCAGAGAGAAGAAAATGAGCCCATATTAACTTGTAACATATAAACAGTAATAAATTTAAACATAGAAAAATAAAACTTGCATTTAAATATTATGATTAAATATGTCCATAGCGAAAGACCTAGAATTAGGCCTATCGTTTTCCTTACGTTTTTTTTTTTTACCTTAGAAATGAATTTGTTTTCTACTTGCAGCAACCTATTTCCTATGACTTCTACAAGGAAAATATAGCACAATTCTTGGTACTGATTGTCAAGTTTTTAAGAATGTGCCCACTTGAAGTAGCAATTTAAGAGTATCTATTTTCCATTTCTTGAATTTTGATGGTAGCTACTTGATTTCTTAGGAACATACTTTTTAAATACTTTATTGTTTTCTTTGTGAGTAGTTTATTTTATCTATTTTGAAGAATAAAGAAAGAAGGCTTGTGATTTTTCAGGGCTGATAAGCCATCATCAAAGAAAGCTTCATGAAAAGAGAACCAGAGTAAGATCTACTACAATTTTGTCATAGATTTGAAGTTCTACAGAAGCCTGTGAGAGACAAAAGTTACTCCAACCTTAGCAATCTGTCACAGCCAAAGTTAATTGATCTGGAACATATGGCAGCAGAAATTTACAAATCAAATATCACCTTTCCAACATGATAAGGCTATCGCTCTTGGTGACTATAAATAACTGTGACAGATATGCTATTAGGTTGCATATTATTTCATTATATGAATGTTTGTGACAAAAATAATATTGATTTTTTGTGGGACTTTAGATATCTACTTTGCTTGATGTGAGTGATAAAGCCTTGTTTTAGGATAATTTGAACCATGCTAAGCATATTAACAAACTGAATGGGTGATAATATCCACACCACCACTTGTATTAGTTTAAGCAAGATAAGTATATTTCAGGAAATACTAATTGAACAGCTAACAAGATACTCAGCTAAGCAGAACTGCAGATTCAAGGACCGTTGAGGTGAATCTGCATATGAAGAATTCATGGTGAGTATATAAGCCAATAATGAAAGCAAGTTTTTTTTTTTACTGGTACAAAGTAGGTTTTTTTACTGGTACAAAGTAGGTACTAATTGATACTTAATTTAGGTATGTAGGTTTTGATAAAATAGGTAGAAAATGCTGCAGAGTTTAAGAGTTGAGATTCAACAACTTTTTACGGAAAAGGAGTATCTGACATAAACTTTGAAGACTTAAGCAGAAGATGAGATTCTGATGGATGTGGACAGTGGGCATGAAAAACCAAAGTGGATATGAAATGGCAAGAGAAGTGACCAAGAAAATGGGAAACCAGGATCACGGAAGACACTCTAGTGTGAATGAGGAATCTTCTAAAAACAGTGACATGGAGCGGGGTGAAGGTTAAAATCTTGAAAATACAAACTATACCTCATTGAATGCCTTCTTATCTGTCACTATGCCTAACACACAGCAATAATTTAAAAAGTCCGGAAAGACAAAAAGTCAGAACGAATGAAGGAAAGGAAGAAGGCAGGAAAAGGAAGGAAGGAAAGGAGGAGGGAAGGTGGTTGGAAGACTATAAAGTTCCTTGCAATGGTAGGTAGGGCTGGGTATGTCCTGACAGATCTTCAAAAGAGAGACTGGTTATTAAGTGGGAGCAGCAGCACAAGTTTTGAGACTGAGGAGAGGGTGGCATGGAAAACACTAATGTTTTCTCTTGGCAGGACTATCTGAAAAGGATGACAGAAATAGCCAATGTTAGAGAATATACAAAGAGACATCCATTAGAGAAATCAAGTTTCAGTTATTGAAGTGAAATAATGTAAAATGATGGAAGTTCTAAACATGGGGTGATTAACTCTGTCTCTTTTCCAACTGAGCATTCATTCCACAAAACTATCAGCTACACCGTCACACCTGGCAGCTTGTCTTGAACCCATCCTCAGCAGCTTGTTAGGTCAGTCCTCTTTTTAACTAGCAAAAAAATATTTAAACATTACAATACCCTAATTGCCCCTAAAATGACATTACTGACTAGGCTGAATATTCAACTTTCTGAGACACATTATTCAGGAAAGACCCATGAAAGTAAGGGTGGTGATTTAGCCTCTTCATCATATATATGTGAATTATTTCTCAAATCCAAAGATGACTTATCATCAATTCACAGGTGCCACACCATTTGTTTTAAGAAGAGTATTTGTAAGGTAAAGAAAATGCTTTGACATTTGGGTACTTTGACATTTGCCATTGGTATTAATGGTGCTATAAATTGTCATTCAGAATGCCATTTTGTCCATGGAGTGATCCTTATTAATTACAAATATTATGTAATCTGCTTTAGATGTGAAAGGTCATGTGTTCTTTTTACTTACCTTGTGATTAAATCTACATCAGCACAGAAGCAGAACCATTATAAACTCAAATGTGAACTTTAAATAGGATTTTAACCTCAGGGATTTGCATGTCAGAAAGAATTTAAATCTATTGAGAGAATCAGGAATGATATATATATTCTGTAAGCAACAGCATTACCTTTGCAAATCTCCTGTCTCCCCATACATACTAAAGAAAAAAAAGATAAAAATATTCAGATTTTATTTGAATATGGGAGTTTTACTTGAATATGTGATTTAATAAATGCAAATAGAAAAAAAAGTTTCCTATGGTGTAAGAATATGAATATTTAATAAGTCCCTTTTAAAGGAGAATTATTTGACATGATGTATTTCAATACTGACAAAGGGGTTTGAGTTGAAAAATGGTTCTAGCTAGAAGTAGACAGAGCTTCAGTACTTGGAAAATACTGCTCTATAGCACTTCGCATTTATGCAAATTAGAAAACACTTTCTTATGTTCATATTTTCTTTAATGTTCTATTTTCTGCTATGCATGAGCATCCAAGATATTCATGCTTATTTATTTTGGATGCTCATGCATATTTATTTTGGGTTAGTTGACCTCACTATGTTGACATAAGAGTTTCATCCTTAATGTTGAAAAACACAGTAGGGTTACACGTAAACTCCAAACTTGGTGCTAGATTTTTGGAAGCACCTGATGTTTATATTTAAAGGTCCATATTTACTTTCACACATAGGACTCCATTTTTTTTATCTCCCTCTTGTGTTTTCTGTAAAATATTTGAAAATGATTTTTTATTCAGTCATTCTGCCTCTAGTATTTTTATAAAATTGCTCTATTTTTATTTTTAGTAAATAGAGGACTACCTAAAATATTCCACATACATAGAGAGATGTAGAAGAGTGGCCTATGAAGGAAATTTAGAAATCATCTAGAAATTACCATGTCTTAAGCACAAGGAAAATAGGGCCAAAAGTGTTAATTGGAATTCAAAAATTATCTTTTTTAATATTCACAATAACTAAAAAATGGCATGATGGGATCTATATTTGGTTATTTTTTGCACTGACAAGTTGAGTATATGCTATAGAACTAATTAGTAGTTTTATGTGCTTATTTTGCTACCTCCCATTAATATCGTTGGATTTTCTTTCTAATGGTTTTGTTAAAAACAAAAGAAATGTAACTTCATAAAGTACCTCATTTGATCAATCAAAGGGAGAACCAGGATCGAAAGAATTTGCCCAAAAGTTGGGACAATTTTCTTTAGTGACTAGTAAAGAGTTTGACTTTCATTCAGAAAAAAAAAAAAGGAAGCCATTGAAGTATGTTAAGCAGAAAAGTGGCATAATGTAAATTACACTTAAAAAGGATCACTCAGGCCATTTTGTAGCAAGGAATACAGTCAGGAGGCAATTTTCAGAGGTGATGGCTGATCTGACAAATGTGGGGGTGGCAACATTGGTAAGATTCTGCGTGTATTTCAAGAAAACAGTCATAGGATTTGCTGATGAGCTTGTTGTTGGCAAAAAAAAGGAGATAAAGTTAACATAGATCAATGTGATAAAGAAACTCTTAGGCAATAGAGATATGTGTTATATACCCTATTAACAAGAAGTCATCTTGGCCTAGCAATATGAAAAAAAGACAATTTCTACATGTAAAGAAAGACAGATGTCTAAAGGGATATGTAATAAGCAAATTTAAGTAAAAAATGTTTGTACATGAGAAACTGTTAATGCAGAAACTCTCTGTAATTTGTGTATATCAAAAGACACTCAGCTGGTTAAATCTAAGTGTGAAAGCTAAGAGTGTAATACTAGGACAGTAGCTGTTCATGTGTAGATGCAATTCTAACGATGAGGTTATATTCACTGTCAAGTGTGAAGTACAATTACAGTATAATTAGAATAAATTTGTGTTTCAAAAAATAATCATAATCCTTTTGCATGTAAATCACTTATACATCATGGTCTAGATTTTTATGAACTAATTCTACTTTTTCCAAGATTTCAAGTTAAAGAATCCCATTGAGAAAAAAATTCAACTACAGTGGCACCAAAGGACCAAAAAAATACCACTCTGACAAAAAAAAAAAAAAGACCAGAACTACAGGCAGCTGATCTTCTGGGCTACAGAAAACACATGCATGAATGATGTCATAATAAGAATGGTCTCCAATTTAACTTTGGTGTTGTTTCTTTTGCATTCTTTGATTTTATCAGAGACCTACTAATGTAATTACACAGAAACTAGCCTGAACAGATAGACTAAACAAACTGGTCATTTTTACAACAAATTAAGCGTAACTTTTTCACAGGCTTATTATTTGCGCATGTAGGAATAGAAGAAGATGGATTTAATATTTAATGAGCAAATAGTGTATAACAAAGGTTTAGTGTCTTAGTTTTCACAACAACCCTATGTCTGTTTTTGTTGATATATTTTGTTGACACATTTGATCTCCATATTAAGATGAGAAAACTATTGATGGAATCCAGAGACTTAAGTCAATTCTTCCAGTTTCCTCTGATAATAAACGGTAGAATCAATAGCCAAAGCCAGTGGAGCTCCACATTTAGCGTGTCCACTGTGAAACCTTCTTTGAGTAATCTTGGCTAATTAAACAAATTAATTTTCCAGCCATGGAAGTATTCTGCCCACATAGATAACCAGAAAAAAAATATTATTTTGATAGTGAGTTCTCCATTTATTTGTTATTCTTAGAAAGAATGGGCAACTAAATTGTTTAATTAAAAATGAAAAATATCAGTAATTATTGAATAATGATATTCTCTTATTTTGCTCCTTATCCTCTGTTTATGCAGCTTGAAAAAATTAATTTATCCTTACCTATTTTATCATATTCCCGATGATATGTCGAGCTGGATGATTTCACTGAGCTGTTCATAACATTATGTGCTACCTTCCTCTTGGGAATGTACTTTTGTCTATAATTTAATTACTGAGTTATCACACATTTTCCATGCATATGTTCATAAATTGGATCTATTGTCAATCATCTTTTTTTTTGTCTGTGACAGAAAAAAATCTACTTCTGCCATATGCTGCCAAATAATTTTTCTTCTTTGTTGGCTTTAGGATTACAGGAAGTTGTCTTTATTGTTTGTCACTGTTTGCAAACACATTTGGAAACGTTGCTATTTGTCATTTGCACAAGACATCAGAAAAGCCTTACTTGTTGGATAGTTCTCATTCCAGGAAAAAATAATTTAAAATGATGGGTGGAAGCTAAAATTAACCTTAGCTTAGTTTCCTATTTTCCTTATTCCTAAATGATTTTCATTCACATCTTTATTAAAGGCTTTTTCAACATTCAATTTAAACTACATTTAATCCACTATGACAAGTTCTAGCCAAATATTCTAAAAAATATAACTTACCAGAAACAGCTTTCATTCTGTATTATAATAGTTGTGGGATGTTTTTATACAATTCAAACCCAAACACCTCAAGTTTTAGCAATCTGACTCTCAGAGGTAAGGTTTTACTCTAAAACTAGAGTAAAGTTTTTATCTTTTAACATTTCTTGTCAATAAATAACTATTTAATAATAATATACATTGCTTCAGGGTGACAGCACTGTAAAGAACATTTCTTCCTTTCTCTGCCTTATCTTCTAGGTCTGCGTGAGATCATTAGCCTCTGAGGCCTTAATAGGGAGACTGATGAAGCTACTGAGTCATTTAATTTATAGCTTTTTCAGATAGTGCATGATATCATCTAGTATTATCTATTCAATTCATTACTCTAGTCACTTTTCAACCTAGTCACTTTATAAAATTGTATCTGACTCGAAATTGAGTCTAAGAATTTAGCTGCTGTTACATATGTTGCAGGATTCTGTAAAAATGTTTGAGAGTTCAGGGAAAAAATGAGGCTACAATGCTTCAGGTTAAAAACTGTAGTTTTGACCTTACAGTATAATATAACTTCCTTATCAGAAAACCAAAGGGTCATTTCAACACAAGGTTAATGCTAAATGAAAATATCAGATTTTGAAATAGCTTTTTAGAATTGTAGTTTACTGGGACTGGGTTAAACATGGCAGGCTATAACTAAGGGTGAAAACCACCTATGAAGGAATTTCAACATCTTAAAACTGAAGCAGCTATGGTATGACTGGCTCTGAGAGAATCTTATATTTGCTGTATGAACCTCCTAAGGGTAATTTTGGTCTATTTTTGTTAGCTGTTCTTGACACTATACTATATACAATGAACAAAAATCATTATCTTCAAAGCAGAAATAATTACTTCAATTTGATATTTGAGACTTCCTCTCAGAGAAGAAGAGATCTATTGCTTGGGATAATGTAGCTGGAAAGATCATCTTAAGCTTGTTATTTAACTTGGCACTCAACATTTGTTTAAATAAGACGATTTAACTAAAACCCCAGTAGTGACTCTGCATCAGAGAGTTTATTGCAGCCACATCATTTTTGATCCACATAGAACACATCCTTAGCTTTTATTCCATCAGCTTATATTGAAGGATACTAAATACCATCCCCACGAAACTCTTCGTTGTATTTACCGTAGCACTGTTGTTAAGTATGTCACTCATTAACTGGAATAGTGTCCTCACTCTGTGACCTGTAACAGCCATTTCTCTCATAAAGCACTGCATTTCTTATGAATTTTGTTTAATCTAAAGGTAACTTCTAGGATATATTTTGCATATTACTTGATATTTAATCTATAAATATTCTATTGTTTTCCTATTCTCCATATTCTTATTTTCTTTGCACAACTATGTACACTTAAATCTTTTATATGCTTTCAAAAATTTATATTGAAAGAATTATGGCATAGATGGCAGTATAACTAAAGTATAACTAATAAATAAATAGCAATTATAATATGAAGAGCTTTCAAAATTTAGTCTTTATGCCACTCATAATAAAAATTAGGACCTATTATTCTTAAAAATAAATCCTTTTTTTGGACAGCCCAACCACTGAATGCCATGGGCCTCTTGATTTGTCCAATTCAACAGCTCTTCACTAAAATACAAATAAACAAATACCATTGAAGTTAAGGGGAATTTAAATATGGTTTGCTTCCTGAATTCATATTACTTTGAGATTTAGAATGCTTTTTAATATTCACCTTCTTTATCTGCAGCATATAAATAATGATAACCTGCCAACCAGGATTGCTATGAGGATACTAAGGTAATGATCTGAAAGAAATTTACTAACAGTAAAGTAAGAGTCAGTCAATCAAAAGCATTTTTGGTGACTATGGGTTAGTGATCATACTAGGATGTGCTGGGTATACACTGGTAGACAGACAGACATAGTACTCTCCAACTGTGACCAACAGTGAAGGAAATGTAAATATATCACTAAATATCTAATTACAAGTTGTGATAAATCATATGAAAGGAAAATAAAGTGATTGAATGGCTACAATATCCTCTCCAAGAAAAAAATGACACAAAGTTTGATACCTGGTAAAGGAGAAAGAGATAAAGGTGTGAATATTCTAGGCTAACTGAACCACATGCGCAAGACTGACACATGGAAAAAGAGCTTGCCATGTATGGACACTGATAAAATTACCAAAGTTAAGCAAAAAGTGGTGTATGTCTTCTTTGGTGACGTGCCTGTCAAGATCTTTGGTCCATTTTTCAGTCAGGTTGTTTGTTTTCTTATTTCGGAGTTTTAATAGTGCCTTGTATATTCTGGATGATGGTTCTCTATCTTTTGCAAACAATTTTTTCCCAGTCTATGGCTTTCCTTCTGTGAAAATAGAGGAAACCTCATTTATAGTGGAGTTGGGAAGCCCTGATAAGGGTCATATCACTCTTTGCAGCCTGTACAACTAGCAGGCAGAAGGAAGGTAAGAATTATCTTGACAAGGAAGTACATTTTCCACTTAGGAATTTTATCTCCTGCTTTTAGGAAAAAGAAGCAAGATCCCTCCTTGCCTTAGCAACGAAGCACTACCCCCTGATTGTAGACAGAGAGAAACTGGCAAAACCTCAAACTCTTACTGTTCTCCAATGAGCTTCTGTTCAAAAAACTCCCCAGTTTCCTCCCAAAACCTAGTAAAAGCTGACCCTCCCTTTGACTCTTTGAACTTGCCTTGTGGTTGGCCATAGTTTACTTGTCCTCAACTGTAATTCCTCTGCTGTTCCTAAATAACCCATTTTGCTAGTGAAATAACTGGCCATTTTATTTTTAAGGATGATGCTTCTCAGTCTCTTGCTGTTGTCTCTTACAGAGCAGAAGTTTTTAATTTTAATGAAGTCCAGCTTATCAGTTATGTTTTTCATGGATCCTGGCTTTTGTGCTGTTTCTCAACAGTCACACCCAAGGTCATTTAGGTCTTCCCCGATGTGATTGTCTAGGAGTTTTTCCATTGGGATGTTTTACATTGGAGTGACATTATCAGATTTACGTTTATAAAGATCATACTGGCTACTGTGCAAGAACGTTGTGAGCACTAAAAACATTAATTCAGGGATACAAACCAAGGATCTATTACAACTCCACAGGCCAGAACTGATGGTAACACACGAGGATGATGACGTTAGCGGCAAAGTCATGTGTATTTACTCTAAATTTGATGAGAGGCTAGAAGTAGAAGTTTTTCATGATAAAATGTATGTTGATGCCTAAAAAGGATGAATCACCAAAATTGGCTTTTATGTTATTGTTTTGATTAATTGCATAGATTATGAAAGACTGGAGGAATAAACAACTAAAATCAAAATGGGAACCGTGATATAGTGGATCACATTTTACCTACTTTTTTAGACTTAAATGTACTTTAATTTAAAAAAGCAAGTTTTACTTTTAGTGTCTTGTTGGAAATACTGTTTCCTATATATTGAGCACTGCTGCTGAATTACATTATGGATTTTCTTGGTACTTAAATTCATCGTAGTAAAATCTTGTTACATTCCCAATGTCACCTGCAAAAGAGAACTTCTAAAGAGTGAAGTAGACTCTTGCTTTGTTGAGGGAAATCAATTATTTGATTCATGACACATTTGAATTTTTACACTTTAAAAGCAAAAAATCAGATTACATAACAGTGCTATAAAAATGTGGAATATATAAAAAGAATATATGAAAAATATCACTATATGAATATAAAATCTATATTTTAGGAAAAGGAAACAAAGCACTCAGAAATAATAAATAACAAACTGTTAAGAAAAAGAGAATTCAGAAAACATGAAATGATAAGAATAAAATAGCTATCAAAAAAGAAAAACAAAACTATAAGGATATTTTTCTATACATTTATATAAATATTTTTGAAAATCTGGATACATTGGTAATGTCTTAGGAAACTATAATTTACTAAATATTACCCCACCCACAAGGAAACTAAGGTATTTCCATAGAAAACAAACAGGTGATGTTGTCAAAGAGCAGCCCCCAACTCAAAATTATTTTACAGCTAAATATTGCTAAATGTAAAACCCAAATAATCAAAAGGGTACAGAAAGGTTGGAGAAAGCAAGTACAACAACTTCTGCTCTATGAGAGCCAATATTAAGAGAAAGAGAAGTATCATCCTCAAAAATAAAATGGCCAGTTATTTTACTAGCAAAGTGCACTATTTAGGAATAGCAGAGGAATTGCTGATACCAAGATGGCACAAAGAATCATTTTTAGCATTCACTTCTCTTATGTAAAATTAAAAAAAATACTAACAAACAGAAGACAAGATCCCATCAACAAAAACATACCATGATTAAATGAGATTGATTCCAGTGAAGGTGTTTCAACATTAACTACAGTGGCTATTACACAGTTTTCAAACCAAGACTTTTAAAATGAGTTACTTTTCCATTTGTACATGCATTATATTATATTATATATTATTATATTTATATACTACATAAGTTATACCTGTATCAAGAAATTCTCCTTTGTTATATTATAAATCATTATTTAACTTTAAGATTTAGACCAGCAAACCATCCAGAATTTATTTCTTCTCTATGTACGTAGCAAATTAGGTATTTTTCCAATAAACTACAAAACGTCATTTAAAAAAAAGTCTCTGTCAGCACAAGAGGAATAAGCCAGGTCTATTTTGAGCAAACTAGTAGCTAATTTTTCATGACGGTACTTACAATGTATAAAAATGTGTAATTGTATTTGATCGCTACAGTTTTTCTTTCACCACTAGATTCCAGGCTAGATTTTTTTTTAATTCATTTTATTATCATTAATCTACAATTACATGAAGAACATTATGTTTACTAGGCTCCCCTCTTCATCAAGTCCACCCCACAAACCCCATTACAGTCACTGTACATCAGCATAGTAAGATGCTGAAGACTCACTACTTGTCTTCTCTGTGTTGCACAGCCCTCCCTAAGCACCCCCCGCCATTATACATGCTAATCGTAAGGCCCCCTTTTTTTTTCCTGCCCTTATCCCACCCTTCCCACCCATCCTCCCCAGTCCCTTTCCCTTTGGTAACCGTTAGTCCATTCTTGGGTTCTGTGATTCTGCTGCTGTTCTGTTCCTTCAGTTTTTCTTTGTTCTTATACTCCACATATGAGTGAAATCATTTGGTGTTTGTCTTTCTCTGACTGGCTTATTTCACTGAGCATAATACCCTCTAGCTCCATCCATGTTGTTGCAAATGGTAGGATCTGTTTTTTATCTTATGGCTGAATGATATGCCATTGTATATATCTACCACATCTTCTTTATCCATTCAGCTACTGATGGACATTTAGATTGCTTCCATTTCTTGGCTATTATAAATAGTGCTACGATAAACATAGGGGTGCACCTGTCGTTTTCAAACTGGAGTGCTGCATTCTTGGGGTAAATTCCTAGAAGTGGAATTCCAGGCTCAAATGGTATTTCTATTTTGAGCTTTTTGAGGAACCTCCATACTGCTTTCCACAATGGTTGAACTAATTTGCATTCCCACCAGCAGTGTAGGAGGGTTCCCCTTTCTCCACAACCTTGCCAACATTTGTTGTTCTTTGTCTTTTGGATGGTGGTGATCCTTACTGGTGTGAGGTGATATCTCATTGTGGTTTTAATTTGCATTTCTCTGATGACAAGCGATGTGGAGCATCTTTTCATGTGTCTGTTGTCCATCTGAATTTCTTCTTTGGAGAACTGTCTGTTGAGCTCCTCTGCCCATTTTTTAATTGGATTATTTGCCTTTTGTTTGTTGAAGTGCATGAGCTCTTTATATATTTTGGATGTCAACTCTTTATCAGATCTGTCATTCTCCCATACTATAGGGTACCTTTTTGTTCTATTGATGGTGTCCTTTGCTGTACAGAAGCTTTTCAGCTTGATATAGTCCCATTTGTTCATTTTTGCTTTTGTTTCCCTTGCCTGGGGAGATATGTTCATGAAGAAGTCACTCATGTTTATGTCCAAGAGATTTTAGCCTATGTTTTCTCTAAAAGTTTTATGGTTTCATGACTTACATTCAGGTCTTTGATCCATTTAGAATTCACTTTTGTGTATGGGGTTAGACAGTGGTCCAGTTTCATTCTCCTACATGTAGCTGTCCAGTTTAGCCAGCACCATCTATTGAACAGACTGTCCTTTCCCCATTGTATGTCCATGGCTCCTTTATCGTATATTAATTGACCATAAATGTTTGGATTAATATCTGAGGTCTCTATTTTTTTCCAGTGTTGTGTGGGTCTGTTTTTGTGCCAGTACCAAACTGTCTTGATTACTGTGGCTTTGTAGTAGAACTTGAAGTTGGGGAGCAAGATACCCCCACTTTATTCTTCTTTCTCAGGATTGCTTTGACTATTCGGGGTCTTTGGTGTTTCCATATGAATTTTTGAACTATTTGTTCTAGTTAGTTGAAGAATGTTGTTGGTAATTTGATAGGGATTGCATCAAATCTGTATATTGCTTTGGGCAGGATGGCCATTTTGATTATATTAATTCTTCCTTGATAAGAGCATGGGATGAGTTTCCATTTGTTAGTGTCCTCTTTAATTTCTCTTAAGAGTGTCTTATAGTTTTCAAGGTATAGGTCTTTCACTTCCTTGGTAGGGTTTATCCCTAAGTATTTTATTCTTTTTGATGCTATTGTGAATGGAATTGTTTTACTGATTTCTCTTTCTATTAGTTCATTATTAGTGCATAGGAAAGCCACAGATTTCTGTGTGTTTATTTTGTATCCTGCAACTTTGCTGTATTCCAGTATCAGTTCTAGTGGTTTGGGAGTGGAGTATTTAGGGATTTTTATGTACAATATGATGTCATCTGCAAATAGTGACAGTTTAACTTCTTCTTTACCAATTTGGATTCCTTGAATTTCTTTGTTTTGTCTAATTGCCATGTCTAGGACCTCCAGTACTATGTTGAATAACAGTGGGGAGAGTGGGCATCCCTGTCTTGTTCCCGATCTCAGAGGAAAAGCTCTCAGCATTTCGCTGCTCAGTGTGATACTGGCTGTGGGTTTATCATATATAGCCTTTATTATGTTGAGGTACCTGCCCTCTATACCCATATTGTTGAGAGTTTTTATCATGAATGGATGTTGAATTTTGTCGAATGCTTTTTGAGCATCTATGGACATGATCATGTGGTTTTCTTCCTTCTTTTTGTTGATGTGGTGGATGATGTTGATGGATTTTCGGATGTTGTACCATCCTTGCATCCATGGGATGAATCCCACTTGGTCATGGTGTATGATCCTCTTGATGTATTTTTGAATTCTGTTTGCTAATATTTTGTTGAGTATTTTTGCATCTACATTCATCAGGGATATTGGTCTGTAATTTTCTTTTTTGGTGGGGTCTTTGCCTGGTTTTGGTATTAGGGTGATGTTGGCTTCATAGAATGAGTTTGGGAGTATTCCTCCTCTTCTATTTTTTGGAAAACTTTAAGGAGAATGGGAATTATATCTTCTCTGTATGTCTGATTAAATTCTGAGGTAAATCCATCTGGCCCAGGGGTTTTGTTCTTGGGTAATTTTTTGATTACCACTTCAATTTCTTTGCTGGTAATTGGTTAGTTTAGATTTTGTGTTTTTTTTTCTTGGTCTGTCTTGGAAGGTTGTATTTTTCTAGGAAGTTGTCCATTTCTTCTAGGTTTTCCAGCTTCTTAGCATACAGGTTTTCATAGTATTTTCTAGTAATTCTTTGTATTTCTGTCGTGATGTTTCCTTTCTCCTTTCTGATTCTGTTGATGTGTGTTGATTCTCTTTTTCTCTTAATAAGTCTGGCTAGAGACTTATCTATTTTGTTTATTTTGTCAAAGAACGAGCTCTTGATTTCATTGATTTTTTCTATTGTTTTATTCTTCTCAATTTCATTTATTTCTTCTCTGATCTTTATTATGTCCCTCCTTCTGCTGACTTTAGGCCTCATTTGTTCTTCTTTTTCCAATTTTGATAATTGTGACCATAGACTATTCATTTGGGTTTGTTCTTCCTTCTTTAAATATGCCTGGATTGCTGTATACTTTCTTCTTAAGACTGCTTTCGCTGCATCCCACAGAAGTTGGGGCTTTGTGTTGTTGTTGTCATTTATTTCCATATATTGCTGGATCTCCGTTTTAATTTGGTCATTGATACATTGATTATTTAGGAGCCTCCATGTGTTTGTGAGTCTTTTTGCTTTCTTTGTACACTTTATTTCTAGTTTTATACCTTTGTGGTCTGAAAAGTTGGTTGGTAGAATTTCAGTGTTTTTGAATTTACTGAGGCTCTTGTTGTGTCCTAGTATGTGGTCTATTATGGAGAATGTTCCATGTGCACTTGAGAAGAATGCGTATCCTGTTGCTTTTGGGTGTAGAGTTCTATACATGTCTATTAGGTCCATCTGTTCTATTGTATTGTTCAGTGCCTCTGTGTCCTTACCTATTTTCTGTCTGGTGGATCTGTCCTTTGGAGTGAATGTTGTGTTGAAGTCTCCTAAAATGAATGCATTGCATTCTATTTCCTCCTTTAGTACTGTTAGTATTTGTTTCACATATGTAGGTGCTCCTGTGTTGGGTGCATATATATTTATAATGGTTATATCCTCTTGTTGGACTGAGCCCTTTATCATTATGTAATGTCCTTCTTTATCTCTTGTGACTTTCTTTGTTTTGAAGTCTATTTTGTCTGATACTAGTACTGCAACACATGGTTTTTTTCCCTATTGTTTGCATGAAGTATCCTTTTCCATCCCTTGACTTTTAGTCTGTGCATGTCTTTGGGTTTAATGTGAGTCTCTTGTAAGCAGTATATAGGTCGGTCTTGTTTTTTTATCCATTCAGTGACTCTATGTCTTTTGATTGGTGCATTCAGTCTATTTACATTTAGGGTGATTATCGATAGGTATGTACTTATTGTCATTGCAGGCTTTAGATTTGTGGTTACCAAAGGTTCCAGGTTACTTTCCTTACGATCTAAGAGTCTAACTTAACTCACTTAGTATGGTCTTACAAATATATTCTAAAGGTTCTTTTCTATTTCTCCTCCTTTTTCTTCCTCCTTTATTGTTTATATATTAGCTTTTAAATTCTGCACTTTTTGTCTATCCCTTGATTGACTTTGAGGCTAGTTAATTTAATTTTGCATTTGCTTCATAATTAGCTGTTCTACTTTCTTTACTGTGGTTTTATTACCTCTGGTGACAGCTATTCTACCTTAGTAACACTTCCATCTATAGCAGTCCCCCCAAAATAGACTGTAGAGATGGTTTGTGGGAGGTAAATTCTCTCAGCTTTTGCTTATCTGGAAATCATTTAATCCCTCCTTCTAATTTAATGATAATCTTGCCAGATAAAGTAATCTTGGTTCCAGGCCTTTCTGCTTCATGGCATGTAATGCATCATGCCACTCCTTTCTTGCCTGTAGGGTTTCTGCTGAGAAGTCTAATGTTAGCCTGATGGGCTTTCCTTTGTATGTGATTTTATTTCTGTCTCTGTCTTCTTTTACCAGTCTGTCCTTATCCTTGATCTTTCCCATTTTAATTACTATGTGTCTTGGTGTTGTCTTCCTTGGGTCCCTTGTGTTGGGAGATCTGTGGATCTCCATGGCCTGAGAGACTATGTCCTTCCCCAGATTGGGGAAATTTTCAGCAACTACCTCCTCAAAGACACTTTCTATCCCTTTCTCTCTCTCTTCTTCTTCTGGTACCCCTATAATGCAAATATTGTTCTGCTTGGATTGGTCACACAGTTCTCTCAATATTCTTTCATTCTTAGAGATCCTTTTTTCTCTCTGTGTCTCAGCTTCTTTGTATTCCTCTTCTCTAGTTTCTATTTCATTTACTGTCTCCTCCACCATATCCAACCTGCTTTTAATACCCTCCATCATGCTCTTCAATGATTGGATCTCCGACCTGAATTCATTCCTGAGTTCTTGGATGTCTTTCTGTACCTCCATTAGAATATTGATGATTTTTATTTTGAACTCCCTTTCAGAAAGAGTCACGAGGTCCATATCATTTAAATCTTTCTCGGGAGTTGTATTAACAATTTTACTCTGCATAAGGTTCCTTTGGCGTTTCATGTTTGTATATGGAGCCCTCTAGTGTCCAGAAACTAGTCTCTGGAGCTTCTCAGTCCCTGAAGCAATGTCGGGGGTCACAGGGGAGCGGTACTGGTGCCCCGTTCACTGAGGTCTGCTCTTTTCTCCAGGTATGTGTAGTCTGATGCCATCCTCTTTCCTGTTGCTCTCTCTGGATTAGTTGCACCAACTATATTTTCTAATTGTATCATTTTTAGGAGGAAGCCTCTGTCTCTCCTCTCATGCTGCCACTTTTGCAGGCTAGATTTTTAGAAGTCACAGAGCAAAGACTCTAATTCACTGTTTATGACCTCTGCAATGAATCTAGTAACTGGCATATAATAGTGCTAAACTAAAATTTGTTAGATGAAATAAATAATTTTATATTAATGTATTGTTATCTTCTGAGTTATCAATCTGATAACATGTGATGTGCATTCCTTGATATATACACATAGAATCAAAACACATCTGTTTTATTATCAAGTATCTTAGATTTAATTACATACTTCTTGATTCAAGAGTAAAATGATATTTTATCTGATAACACAAAAAATCACATGCAGAAAAATATTGCTAATGATTAAAATGAAATTTGAAGGAAAGGTGTCAGAGCAAAACACAGGTGATCTCATGTAATTCTCCCATGCAGACAACAGCTGTTTCTCTGATATTTCAAAATAAAGAGAAAAGATAGGTTATGAGTAATTTAAAACTTCCAGGCTTTTTAAATGCCTGAAAAAAGTAAATCAATGAAATTTTACCATCTTAGTCTGGTGTTCTTTCTCACAAATTATCAAAATGTCCTAGGTCTTTTCAAGAAAGTCTACTAATTAAATAATTTCTAAATGATAATATCTCAGTGAGGTAATCTTAAAACACTAATGAAGTGTTTTGTTACAATTTTGAAAATCATATATGAGGGTCTTTCATAACTTTGAAAAATACATTACTGAATTCACAAAAATTTTAAAAACTGTACATCATACTGATCTAAGGAAATACTAACTACACAGGGATAAATGTATTGCATTATTATGACAATTTCATCCACAGTAGTTTCATGGAAAGAATAACCTCGTGTAATAACTGACATTCACCTTAAAGTTATTTTCAGAAATAAACAAGACTGATGGGGCAAGGTGCCCCTGTCAACATGGTAGGATGGAAATGGCACTGGCTTTACAATTAGAGGAACTTGGCTCCATAACAAACCAGCTTTATGAGGCAAGACACCCTTGTGATTTCACCATCTGAAACGTTATTCTGAAGCCTTGCAGGGTTATTGTGAAGTCAGTATGTATTATAACCATGGGAAAAAGGCTTGCTGAGAGAATGATGTTGTATAGTTGAAAGTGCCGAGCAGAACAGAAAAAACTCTCTTATGTGTTAATTTCTCTCCTTTCCTTCTTTAGTTCTGTCCTCAGTGACAAAATCATATTTATTGCTTCTTAATAAGAAAGTACCCTTTTTGGTGCTTTTAGTAAGAGTGTGTCTTCAAACTGATGTTTACCTCTTGCAATTACAATAATGGCAGTATTAATATTATTTGGAAAAGGATAAAATTGATAGCATTAGCACTTAAACATAATGGTCAGGTTTACCAGCCAGTGACCGAAATAATAAAATCACATTTATATTAATTTTCTGAAGGATTATAGAAATTTGCCTTCTTCCAGAGTCCCCGGTTATTTCAAAGAGTCTACCATGGTTGCAATCATTGGATTCTGAGTACAATTTTTCAGTTTTCTGTTGCAAGCCCATCCTAAAACTACAGTGTTACTGTCTTTTAGTTTTTGTTAATGATCCTAGTGATGAACTTATTTATTGACTGGGAAATAATTTTAATGAGAACATCACTGGACCCTGTGACTAATAATAATGATGGCTAATTTTTATAGCAGAAATCTACTCACATACTGTCATTTCATTTGCTATGCTGACATCTAAGTAAAGCTGTTGTGAAATTCTCAAAGCCTCTAAGTCCCCGATTTCATACAATGATAAGTTGGCAGGGCCTAAATTAAACATAATTTTCTGAATCTAAGGTGCTTGGTAAAACAAACAAAAAGCCAAAATAAAAAAAAAACAAAAGCTCTACAACTTTAGGGTAATATTAGAGAATAGGAAAGGCTGCTATACTCCAGAGCCTGAATGAAGTTTTAGGAACTTGTTTCCAGTATGATCCAGGTAGGAAATCATGCTCAGAGAATTGCCAATAATTTATTCTTAGAATGGGGAAAAAAAATGGTAAAGTCAGTTATAGACAGAAGCAAAGACACAAATACTCTCTCACGGAGAAAGGTGTTGGTAGCTTAGATGGTCAGTAAATATGTGGACTCAAGATATGAGAAAGTGAACCTAAATGGTAAGATGTGGGAATAAATTCATGAGGCACACTCAAAAAGGTCAAAACCTGTGAAATATCAAGGTCTTTTGCATTTTTCATGCATATTAATGCTAACCTTGAAAAAATAAGCAAAGTCTTTTGGATGAGAAATAGGTTTAGACCGATTTGGGGTCAGAATTGCTTTGTTTATCATATTTTTTTCTTGATTTCAATACAGTCTTATATTTTAAAAATTAAAAAGCCTTTTTATTTAACACTCTGACAGTGATTTATTTCTGCATAAGGGATTTTTGGAAACAATTAGAAATGCCTTCCTATGGAGTATTACATCGTTTTTTGTTGACTTTGGCAAGATAAAAATAAAAGTAACCAGAATTATATATATCCCAGAATTTATTACCAAGAGCTGTCATGCACATAGAAGTCTCTTTGCACAAAAGATACGGGAACATAATGCTCAGATTTTATGCATAGTCACAGACAACCTTAGTTGCCATTTCAAAAATCTTTTAAGTGCTTATTTTTAAAAGCCAGGCATCTAGTTTCCTTAAAATTCAGTTTCATTGTGTATACTATCATCTTTACAATGGCCATTTAAAAATATTCTTTGCTTCACAACTCAAGAAATACTAAAGAAGAAAAGATGAAAGTGAACTGTGAAAGCCAGTAACATTTTTTTCTATGTTTATTCATTTATTTTTGTTAGTTAAGATTATCTGAGGCACCATAGAACCTTAGAACTAAAAGAGGCTCTTTAGATAGAGAAGGAACAGGGGGGTTAAAAGTGCAATTTGTAAAATGGCCAGACTGGGGCAAGTCAAAGACAAACTCTTCCAACATTTTGTGGCCAGCACAAACCTCATTACCACATTTTTCTCCCTTGATTTGAACTGTTTATTTTTCAAATTTCCTTTCTTAAAAGTGAAGTTCTATTACAATTACTGATGTGAGACTAAGCAAATTTTGAATATAAACTCTTTATGACTTGCTCACTCCCCTTTCAGGAAATAATCCCAAAGTCGTGTAACAGTAAAGAGAAATGAGAGTATACCTCTACTCCACCTGAGCTTAACTCCAAGGGAATTTACCACAATACATTTTTAAAGAAAAAAAACAATAATAATTTTCAGTTAAAGCATACTTTTAACTACCATAAATTTAATTATCTTAGTTGTCCAGGCAGATGCCACAAATATTACCCAGTAACTACTACAAAATTGTACTTAGGACTTAGAACCTACAGGCAGTCCCAGAAAGGGAAGGGCTCAAGCAGGGAGTTAGGAGCAGGAAGAAGGGAGAAAAGGGTGGGGTAGTTTGGGGCTTTTATTTTGGCTCTGGGCTGGAGCCAGAGTGGGATTTCCCGTCTGCGGGCAGCCGCTGCTGTACTTGACATTCCCGCCCTCTCGCAGGGTCAGTGGTGAGGGCCTTCTTGGTTGTAGGGCAGTCTGGAAATGGGGGGGTGGGGATCTAAAAACTGTCAGTGTTCAAACATCAACAATTCAATCAGCCTGTTTAATACAGAAGTACATAATTACCTGAGCAAAATTGGATTGCTCTGATGGAAAATTTTTAAAAGTTCCCTATGTGCGTTCTGCACCCAATTCTGATGTGTGTGTGTGGTGGGGAGAGGCTGCTTCTTCCACACCAGGAAGCAATTCTCCGGACACCAGCTGGGTGCCCCCCAAGTCAGTTCTGACACCATCTACCTGGAGACAGAGCCAGAGCCCACAGGTTTAAGGCTCAGTTCCCACAAGACTGCCCCTCAACCTCCACTTCAGATGCCAGGTGCAAGTTCAGGTTGTTAACCTGTACTTCTGACTAAGTTCCAACAACCTCTTCCCTGGGTTCAATTCATTTGCTAGAGTGGCTCACAGAATTCAGAAACATTTTATTTACTAGATGGAAGGACATAATTCAGGAATAGCCTGGTGGAAGAGATGCATGGAAAAAGTGTGGGGAAAGTGCATGGAGTTTCCTTTCCTTCTCCAGGGCACCACTCTCCCAGCACCGCTTCCTACATTCACCAACTCAGGACCTCTGAGAACCTGTCGTTTTGGGTTTTGATAGAGGCTACATTACATAGGCATGGTGGATTTCATCATTGACCATTGGCAATTGATTCAATCTCCAGCTCCTCTCTCCTCCCCAAGGATCAATGGGACAGGACTAAAAATTCCAACCTTATAATGACAAGGTTGGGTCCCCTGGCAACCAGCCCCCATCCTTAGGTGTTCTTAAAAGCTACCTTATTAACATAGCAAGACACCATTAAGCTCTCATCACTTAGGAAATTCCAAGGTTTTCAGGCACTCTGTGCACCTAAACTGCAACGAAGATCACATATCACATTCCTTATTGGCCTGTCACGGCCAGGGAAAAAAGTAAGTGTGTCCTTCAACTGACCAGTCCAGCAATCACGCTTATCAATTTGAAGGTCCCATACTGCCCCATAATATTTTTGTTTCTATGTATTTGCACATGGTTCTGCATATTTGTTTCTTCAGTTTAGAATGTTTTCTTTGTCACTTTCTAAACCTACCCTCCTTCCTGGCCTGGTATAAAAATACCTGGTTATAAAACTTACAAGAAATGTGTAAGATCTCTATTTCAAAAAGATAAAACTCTATTGAATAGTATCAAAGAAATGATGAATAAATTTGAAAAATTCCACCAATGTTACTGGAGAATATTCAATATTTTAAATATGATATTTCTACATAAAGAATTTGTCTTTAAAAGCAATATTTTTGTATGTGGTAAAAAATATGTGTATAGAAAGAGAAATAGAGAGGAAGAGCTCACCTGAAAAATACAGTCAAAATATCCCTAATAAAATGAAGAGTAATGGTGACCTGGGTGTTAGGGGTAGAGTTTTCTTAATTAACAGAATTGGGAATAGATAGACATATTAAGGAAATGGAATCAAAGTCTATTCCACATACAGGTAAAAATGTAGTAAACAGAATTGTCAGTTTTTAATCAGTGAGGAAAACATGATGATTTAATAAATGTGAATTACGACTTCATATATTTTACCAAAGTAAATAAATGCCAGATTTATCAAATATGTGAATCTAGTAAATAAGCTAAAGGCACTAAAATAAAGCATGGGTCAACTTTTATCATAACATTTTAAGGAAAGTCTTTTCTATTATGGCATGGAAACTAGAAGTCATAAAAGTAAATACTGATATATTTTATCATACATTTAAAACATCTGTACAAACATGTTGAAAATAGAAAGAATAAAATATATTTGCCAAGTAATTTCTAGAGATATGGTTTAGTCTCTAATAAACCAAGAGCTACTGCAAATGAAAAAAAAAATGTTTTATCATATGGGAAAATGTTTAAAGTCTCTAATACCAAAGAGATATAAGTCCAGCATCTCTTCTTTATCGACATTAAGATTTATAAGCACAAATAATTATTATAATAATGAGATTCAACCAAGATACAGGAAATGGATATTTGAAAAGCTCTTATAAATCAGTTCCAGTGCTCTAGAGAATATTTGGTGGTATGTATCAATAAATTCAAACCCTTGATTCAACAAATCTATTTCACTCAGAAACAGTAGAGGAAAAAATATTGATATTAGAGTATTAACTTCAGTGTTTTCTACAAAAGTGAAAATTTATAAATTACTTTACATTATCAGGAAACTGGTTAAATAAATGAGTGATGTGTACAATGGAATATTATTCAAATACTAAACTAAGGATGTGTACTTGTAATTAAGTTAAAGTTATTTGGGGAAATACTGTTGAAAAAAACACAGAAGAGCTTCTGTCAGAACAGGCCATTTACATACTATTTCAAAATACTTACCATTTTATTTTAATCTAAGCATAGAATTAGCCTACATGTTATCACTGGTCATGTCTCCATAGAAGGATTGTGCTTGATTTTTGCTATCTACCCTTGGCACCACAGCTCTGTGTGTCCCAGGATGACTTATATAAACATTTTGTGCTTCAGATTTCTCATCTCTCAAGTTAGACTAAGAATAAAACTTATTTTATAAGACTGTTTTGAGAACTTGATAACACAGTCAATTCAAAACATGGTGCTGTAGCAAAAACATGCAAGCAAGCATTTAATTTACCCTCAATCAATAGTATCTCCTACTATTATTATTACTTTGCACTAACACTTGACTTTTTTACATGGGATATATATCACTTTCTAATAATCAAAAAGCTATTTTATAAAAATAAAATGAAATTGATTAAAAATCTGAAGAAAAAGAAACAGACTCAGCGTAAGTGTAATTTATTTTATGGACCCTTTTCTGATCTCTCTGGATATTCATGCACCCCTGGCCAACAAATTATTCTCTTCCATCTGAGACGGTATATGAGAAATTGAACCTGATAACTTGAGGGCATCTGTTACAAGCCAGGCACTTCGCTAAGCATTAAGTGCATTATCTTATTTAATCTTCAAAGTAACTCTCTAAATTGGGAGATGTATTACTATTTTACAGATGAGGGACCTCTTATATGCATACATATAGCTTCTAAGACTTTGACCTGGATCCTTTTGATTTCTAGGAATAGGTTGCCAAGTCTTAGCACCTGAACACATACTGGGCACATGATAGATTTTAAATATGAATAATCAAACTGACTAAATGTATATATTCTGCCATAATATTGAAGGGAGTGTAATCATTTAGGTATCTCTATTTTATTCCATTAAACTCCCGAATGCTTGTCTTTTGGCTTCTCTCTTCCAGATGAACTTGAGTACCATTAATTTATTTTAAAGTGTCTGGAATGACATTTAGATGGCATATTTTCAGTGGATTTGAAGGAAGAAGAGTCCACAAAGAACAATCAAATGATTGTTTTCAAATTCTGCCCTCCACCAAGCAAAACACATAGAACACATTTACTAGTTAAGAGTTTGGGCCACTTGGAGAATATTCTTGGGGAGATAAAGACAAGGATCTACAGGTTAGGCTCACCTTTAGGTGTGCAGCCTCGAAGAGGGTATGGCTGATGTGCTGCAGTTTTAATATATTCCTCCTCCATATAACATCCAGGTTATATTTAACATTCTTTCAGCCCTTCTGCCCAGCATGCTTTACTTGCCTGTGTATTTCTATTCTTTTCCTCTAGTTTTTCACATTTTCTGTCCCCAACCATTATGTTTCTAGGTCCATGGGCATAAAATCTTTTCTAAGAATATAGAACAAAAGTGAGTTATTAGCTTTGTCTATTTGAATAAGTTTCAGTATTTTATGAATTGTTCCCCAGTCTTCTTACTCAGGCTCTGGCTCTGGCTTGTGTAATACCAAAGCAGGTGTGGCAGGCTAATATTTAGATAAAATCAACCAGTGCTCATTTTTCTCAAAATCTCCTATATTTTTACCCACTGTTCAAGGGGAAAATAAGCTGCATATTATTTTAGTATTATCTAGGAAAAAAATGTGTTCCTTAAAAGAAATGAAAGACAGGAAGGAAGGGAGGGAGGGATAAATGGAGGGACGAATATGAAGAGAGGGCAGGCAAGGAGATGGAGGGTCGGAATGAAGGGAGGACGGCAGGCATGAGCAAGGAGCCCGCAGGAGCTCTAAGGAGATCATGATAGATGCTTAGTGCCATGGGGGATGGAAGGGAGATGAGAGCAGGATTAGTGGAATCCATTAGATTTTTTTTGTTCTACTTCTTAGGCAAAATTTTGTAACAGCAAGACACTCTCTTCCCACTACACTCCCCCACCCAAATTTTTTATTATTCATCTAGGCCAGGCGATCCAAAAGATTTCAATACCTTAGGATGACATCAAAGGAGCAGAGATATCCCTGTACCCCAAAGATATGTCACAGAAGCAGCAAGAAGAGGAAAAGGGAAAAGGGAAAAAGCCCCTTCTCCTGGAAAAAGCCAGAGATACAAATGAAGGATCTTGGTTTACTTCTATGAATAAATGTCTTGGATTAGAAGTACATACTCCCCTCCCTATTCAGAGCAGCTACCTTATCAATAAGGGGCTCAAAATAGATATGAATTTGATTTTTCCAAAAAAAAACAGGATGTTGTATATCCTGCGTAGCTGAGAGTCATGCCCACTTAACCTGAAAAAAAGTAAGTAGTAAGCTTGATGGATCCAGAAACAAAGACTCACTACACAGAGAAGTGCAAGTGGTTGACACCCTCTGCAGGGCTTTGGGTCAGCTGCCTCAGTTAGCAGTGTCCTTTGCACATGAGCCACTCTTTGATTTACAGATTTATCGTATCTGGACAGATAACATAGTTTTCATAATGTAAGAGTTCCAAAGTGACCCAAGAAAAATATAACAACACATTATTTTTAACTAATTTTTTTTTGAAGTAAAGTTAATATACAATACTATATTGGTTTCAAGTATGCAACATAGTAATTCAACAGTTATCTACATTATTAATCCTTACCCCCACTAGTGTAGTTACTGACAACATGGAAAGATGTTACAGAAATATTGAATATACTCTTACTCTCAATGCTGTACTTTCATCCCTACGACTAATTTATATTATGACTGAGATTTTGTGCCTCTTTATCCCCTTCACTTGATAGAGTAGGCAGTTAGATTGACACGAGTAGGAGGACAGAAAGGAGGGTGGAAGATCACCCATCTCCACCCAGAGGCAGCCCTGTCTCCCTCAGGCCAACCCCTTCTGTGGTTCAGCAAAAATTGCTAAGCCAAAGATTCAGGTCACTAGGGCTTTCCCAATTTTGGAGCATGTGCACTTCAGGAAGTCCTTGTCTGCTAATGACCCTTATGTCATTATAATATCATTTACATGATGGTTTTGGCCCCACCATGGGTTTCACTTAGGTGCTCATGGGAAAAATGACAACACAAACTTGTGCAAAATTGGCGGAAGGTGAGGAACCAAGGCAGATCCAAACAATGATGTAAGAATGACAAGATAGCCCAGGGGAGAGCATATAAACCCCATAAAAAGACATAGTGTAAAATTCAGTGGGCAACTACCCAACCTCAGGGTCAGCCCACTCCTCTGTCTTTGGAGTGTACTTTCCTTTTGCCTTGCTAAATAAACACCCTTTGCAGCTTTAACTCTCTAGCACATCTCTCTTCTTCTTTAAAATAAAGTTTTTTATTGAAGTATAGTTATTATACAATACTATATTGGTTTCAAGTATACAACATAGTGATTCAACAGTTATCTACATTGTTAAATACTCACCCCCACTAGTGTAGTTACTGTCAACATGGAAAGATATTACAGAATTATTGACTATATTCACTATACTGTACTTTCATCCCTGTGACTAATTCATATTATAATATATAATTATTTTTAAAATAAAAACTGAACAAATTCTTTTCTTAGAGAAGACAACAAAGGAATTCCACAATCTGCTCACAGATAACACACCCACCTCACCCACCCACCCCATCCCTTCCCCATGGTAACCACTAGTCACTTCTTAGTGTCTATGAGTCTATTGCTGTTTTGTTAGTTTAGTTTAGTTTAGTTTAGTTTTTACCACATGTAAGTGAAATCATATGGAATTTGTCTTTCTCTGCCTGGCTTCTTTCACTTAGTATAATGTCCTCTAAGTCCATCCATGATAACAACACGTTTTTAATCATGACAATTATAGTAGCATTGTGGGACTATGTATCAGTTTTTATAGTCAGTATATTGAGCTTTGAAGCCCTGACTGTAATATATAGATGGCTTCAAATAACTAAAAATACATGGCTTACTTTAAGGAATTTATTGTACTTCACACAGCGCTTTAATTTTTACTAAATTTTAGAAATGTTCTTCTGGTGAAGTCACCTAAATGTCCCTGTTAGTTTCTGACAACTCTTTTCATAGGAAAGTATATCCTTAGAAATTATTGTTTGATTAAGGAGACAACCTGTTGTGGTGATATGGGCTCTATTTTTCCTTTTAGAGAAACGAATGATTGTTGACTTGCAAAAATCTCATTATTGTTTATTGTTTAACAATTTGGGAAAGACTGTTGTTATGTTAACTCGTGAGAAAGAACATAAAAATTTGTTTTGTTATAAAAATGAGATTCATGAATATGCTTGATGTATTTCAGTTGTTTACAAATAAAAAAGAATTTTAAAAAGACACCTTGTCCAATGTAAAACATAAAATCTTGGGATATTTTTTCAGCTTTATTGAGGTATGATTGACAAAATTGTAAGATATTTAAAAGGTACAACATGATGATCTGACATATATATACATTGTGAAAGTAAAATCTTGCAAATTGATGCCAGTAAATAATATGCTACATTCCTCTGATTCTGTGTCATATTTATTTTCATATTTTAAGATCATAAACTAAGACACATTTTACATGCAATTGGCATCTTCCAAATTTTTTCTTAAGGCAACAGTTGTGACATAGCTGTCAAAGATGGCACATGTTCTCAAAACTGCCAGCATTAAGGCTTACAGAGTGAGTAGCTATGACTTTGAGGAAAATCTTAGAGACAAGAGCAGACCACTGAACACAGGAGAAAAATAGTATGGAGAAGAAGGGATGGAAGTTGTAATTTAGAAATGTGTTTGAAATAGTCCTAAAGCAAGAATCAAAAGTTCTCTTGCTCAGCGTAAGTGTAAATGAGATTAAGAACCGGATTCCTTTAAAGTGTTACAATGCCAGTATTCTTGCTGGTACAGACTTATGTAGGAAAAAACTGACATCAGTAACTCTGAGTAGCAAACATTTGACTCTCAATGTGACAAGATTTTGGAAATGCCTTATGCAAGTCATTATGCTTGCATTTTTCTGTTTCTGTGTTTTCACTCAAGTGATGTTAGATAAAGTCTACATTTAAAGTACAGCATAGCTTATATGATATGTATAAAATAAAACTACAAATAATATGAAAGCATTGCATCCACTTATTTATTTTTTCTTTCCTTAGTGGTATATCAGCAATGGAGCTGCCTAGAATTAATTGTGTCCTAGATTTGATGAAATATAAAATATGTGTCTCTATATAAGACAGAGCTAAATCAACATAAGCATGCCTCTTTGTATATTCATACCAACTATTTACCTACATATAATTATGCTTGTTAGCCTTCTTTAAATTATTTGGTAACTTTAGACATGTATTTAAAAAATTCTCTTTGATGTATTACTATAAACACTATAGTCAATAAAAACTGGAAGTAATACTACATACAAAATATTTAAGCTTTAAAAAAAATTTTTTAAGTAGACCTGAAGCTTCTGAAAACTAAACATATTGTATAGGTTTATCCAGAGTCTTCTTTGCCTAACTGCATATTGTTTCATTAAGAAAGATTGATGCCAAAAGGAATCCAGTTCAGAATGTATTGAGCACCTGGTATACTTAGCATTTAGCAAGGGTTAAGAATTCCCAGATGAATATAGAACATAGAGTCCCTGATTTAAAAAATGAACTCAGAAACTGAAAGTGGTAATGAGGTGCATCTTCCATATTTCAGTGTGATAGAATGGTGTACCAACTAGCTGTGAAAAAGGTGCTGCTCAATATCAGATGCAGAACTATAAATTTCACTACAGGAAGAGAGAAGAGTTAGTGAGAGTGGGAATTCAGAGGGAATGTTAAAATGAAGTCAGGCGTGAATGATGAGTTGGATTTCACTGGGTAGCAACATGCAAATGGTCATTCCTGTAAGGAACATAAATAAAGGCAAGTGTGTGTGTTGAAGGAACAATTCATGTAACTGGCACACAACATATAAATCGAGAATTTTGTATCTGAGTCAGGAAAAATACTCACATTTTTAAGGGATCCGAATTTGGACCATTTAACATTTTCCTCATTGTTCTTAGTAGAAATTTTTGTTAAACAGGCATTTTGGGCATGATTTACACTTTTAAATATTTACTTATTTTGCTTCCAAACTGGACTTGTTTTTAGTTTTGTTATCAGACCCTTTATTATTAATCATTAAAAGACCATTTATGTTCATCAAATAGCCAAAATGACAGTCTAACATTGGTGAGTATGTGGAGTGAAGATATATTGTGAGTATTGCTATTGACTAGGTAAATATCCACTTTGGAGAATTCTTTAAGTATATAATGAAATTAAAGTTACATGTACTTTTTTATAAGTGATCATTATTAACACAAACTGTGAGGATGACTAGGAGGAAAGCCAGGCCACTCTGAAAGTCAAGTTAGAAATTAATTGCAGTAGTTCATAGATGAGAACCTCAGGCAAATAATCAGAGAACTGCAATAAATTTGGAGAAAGGGGTATACTAGGTATTCAACAGAAATTTAGAAGACTGGAAGGTAATAGTGGCTGACTGTTTATGCAAGATGAAGATAAATTTCCCATCATGACTTTCAAAAGATATTTTTCTACAACCTAGTAAAAAATAATTCCTAGTAAAATTTTAATTCCAGTAAGAAAACTTAATTCCCAGTAAAAACTCCATTTATTTCATAGTTCTTTAAGAAATGCATATTTCTTTAACATGAATTACCCAGATGGTTGTCACTAGTCTCTGCTTCATTTTTCCAAGTCTATAATACATCTTGGAGTGCTTTCAGTATACTTTGTAAAATAAGTTCACAGCAATAAATGCAATTTTATGCTGCCATTATCTGTGATGTAGAGGAAAACTTTGGTGAGAACATAGCTAAACTAAATGTTAATTATAATTATAAATATATTTGAATATAAAATACAAAATACAACAGAGACAGCAGCTGAATTTTCATAGAATTTTTCTTTTTCTTCACATCAATATATTTTCAGGTAAGGTTAGCTGTTACTAGGCTACTTTTTAATGGATAAGGAAAATAATTCCCTTAGAGGCTGCATCAGTGAGCAATAGCCTCAAACCATCAGTACAGGGTGAATCTTAGAACTAGAATTCAGTTTTAATTAGACACTATAAAGCATTTGTTCAGCTAACTCACATACATGGTACTATTAACAGTACATATCTATCCTATGGGCCAGAACTAACTTTCATGAGGTTCTGAAAATAGGTCTGAAATGATATCTTTATTTATATGGGTTGCTATTTTATGCTACTCAGGTATGTATGCATTTTATTTTCCATAAGAGTAGAAAAAGGTCACAAATTAGCCCTTGGTCATTAGATGTGTCATTTTGAGTTACATTCACATATAGAATTTATTATTATATTTCATACTTAGAATATCATTTTATTTTAATACATTTTAATAAAACTGCTTTTGCAAGGTACCTTTCTGTGAACAAAGGCTAATTAAACGTCTAAGTAATACGATAGTCAATTTCTAGTGTATTTATTTCTGAGTCCCTTCGGGCTTCTAATTTCATTTCCTAAGACATAATGTTTTCATCATATATGGACATTTTATTTGATTCAGCAAAGTGCATCTTTATTATAGCTACTGTTTTCCCATTGGTGATCTTGGACTAGTATCATGGATCATTTGATTGTTTCCATCCCTCTGAGTAAATAAAAGTAGCACTCTATCTCTCAAGAAAACTCATAAACCTGACTCTTTTAAACGTGAGCTCATCCTATAAATCTCTTCTAGTCCATTGCAATCTCCTACATTGTTCTTTTAGATTGATAACTGTATACCCTCAACATCAGTGAAAATAAAAGTTGCAATGTGTACTTAAAGAATGGTTTTGAGAGATTTAGTTCAAAAATTTATATTCATATATTGTTTGATAAAATAAATGCCATGAGAAGTGCCACTTCTATCATTATAAGCACACTTGGAGATGTCTCAATAAAGTGACTAAAGGAAGTGCTTTGACCTCTCTGGTTTTGTGAGAAGGAAAGTGCTTTAAACTATTTTCTACTACCCTTGTATTTAGGTTAAGTAACAGTTAAAGACATTTTAAAGGATATGAGTTATTACAATCCTTATCAAAGTTCTCCACAAACAAAACCTACATTTGAAGCTCACTGTGAGTCACCTAGATTAGTGATCCCAGGAAAATGACTTTCAACCACAGAGTGCTGAAGAGATCTCCTATTTTGCTTTTGCACTTAAAAAATCTGGATTTTCAATTATGACGACAATATGAAAGGAATTACATGGTTCAGGACAACGCTGACACCTACAGTCATCATCTAAGAAAGGCTCAGTTGATTAGAAGAAGGCATGTATAGTCACTTCTTGGGATTACAATGCATTACAGACAAATGTGAAATACACTCCATCATTCATGTTCAAAAGTAGATATTTGCAACCTTCCCAAGAGGTAGGAGAGATTCTCAAAAATGTTCAATGGAAGTTTGGGCCAACATCTATCGGAAACTAGCAAAGGAGGAATTGCCAGAACAAATACCTTTCTCTCAGTTAAGGAAAGCAGTGCTGCCTGATTTTCTGGTTTTAAAACTGAAATATCATTCTTCACAAAAACTTGTGTTGGACTTCTTTCACTGCAACTTAAGAAGTAGTAACTTTAGTGCTATTTACAAGGTTAACTTGAGAATATACAATATTGCTCAAACCTATCTCAATCTATTACTGTATTATTGAATGAATGGGTATATGTATGTGTGTGTTTGTGTGTCATGTGATTAGCCCCGGATTGTTGGCTCTTCACTCTTTGGAGTTTACTGTATTACTTCCTTACATAAAAATTACGTTTCTAAATCTATTCTAACTAAACTCTGTCTCTGAAATACAGGGCTCCATATATATGTGTTTTTTCATTTATGGAGTACTCACACTTGGCACTGTTCATTGTGAATGTCAGACACTTCATAAAGGTGAATCAGAGCTAATAAATTATATCTAATCATATTCTATATGTTTTGAAAAATAAGGCATTCAATAAAATGTTTATGTTGAATTCTTCTTTTTTTTATTTTGGGATCATTAATCTACAATTACAGAAAGAACATTATGTTTACTAGGTTCCCCCCTTCACCAAGTCCCCCCCACATACACTTTCACAGTCACTGTCCATCTGCGTAGTGAGATGCTGTAAAATCATTACTTGTCTTCTCTGTGTTGCGAAGCCCTCCCCGTGTCCCCCACGCACTACACACGCTAATCGTAATGCCCTCTTTCTTTTTCCCTGCCCTTATCCCTCCCTTCCCACCCATCCTCCCCAGTCCCTTTCCCTTTGGTAACTGTTAGTCCATTCTTGGGTTCTGTGCTCCTGCTGCTGTTTTGTTCCTTCAGTTTTCCTTTAGTCTTATATTCCACATAAGAGTGAAATCATTTGGTACTTGTCTTTCTCCGCTTGGATTATTTCACTGAGCATAATACCCTCTAGCACCCATGTTGTTGCAAATGGTAGGATCTATTTTTTTCTTATGGCTGAGTAACATTCCACTGTGTATATGTACCACTTCTTCTTTATCCATTCATCTACTGATGGACACTTAGGTTGCTTCCATCTTTTGGCTATTGTAAACAGTGCAGCGATAAACATAGGGGTGCATCTGTCTTTTTCAAACTGGAGTGCTGCATTCTTAGGGTAAATTCCTAGAAGTGGAATTCCGGGGTCAAATGTTATTTCTATTTTTAGAATTCTGAGGAAATCCATACAGCTTTCCACAATGGTTGAACTAGTTTACATTCCCACCAGCAGTGTAGGAGGGTTCCCCTTCCTCCACAACCTCGCGAACATTTGTTGTCGTTTGTCTTTTTGATGATGGCGATCCTTACTGGTGTGAGGTGATATCTCATTGTGGTTTTAATTTGCATTTCTCTGACGATTAGCAATGTGGAGCATCTTTTCATGTGCCTGTTGGCTATCTGGATTTCTTTTTTAGAGAACTGTCTATTCTGCTCCTCTGCCCATTTTTTAATTGGGTTATTTGCCTTTTGTTTGTTGAGGCATGTGAGCTCTTTATATATTTTGGATGTCAATCCTTTATTGGATCTGTCATTTATGAATATGTTCTCCCATACTGTAGGATACCTTTTTGTTCTATTGATGGTGTCCTTTGCTGTACAGAAACTTTTTAGCATGATATAGTCCCACTTGTTCATTTTTGCCTTTGTTTCCCTTGCCTGGGGAAATATGTTCATGAAGAAGTCACTCATGTTTATGTCCATGAGATTTTTGCCTATGTTTTTTTCTAAGAGTTTTATGGTTTCATGACTTACATTCACGTCTTTGATCCATTTGGAGTTTACTTTTGTGTATGGGGTTACACAGTGATCCAGTTTCATTCTCTTACTTGTAGCTGTCCAGTTTTGCCAGCACCATCATTTGAAGAGACTGTCATTTCCCCATTGTATGTCCATGGCTCCTTTATCAAATATTAATTGGCCATATATGTTTGGGTTAATGTCTGGAGTCTTTATTCTATTCCACTGGTCTGTGGCTCTGTTCTTGTGCCAGTACCAAATTGTCTTGATTACTGTGGCTTTGTAGTATGCTTGAAGTTGGGGAGCAAGATCCACCCCACTTTATTCTTCCTTCTCAGGATTGTGTTGGCTATTCAGGGTCTTTGACGGTTCCATATGAATTTTGGAACTATTTGTTCCAGTTCATTGAAGAATGCTGTTGGTTGCCTCGAATCTGTATATTGCTTTGGGCAGGATGGCCATTTTGATGATATTAATTCTTCCTAGCCAGGAGCATGGGATGAGTTGCCATTTGTTAGTGACCTCTTTAATTTCTCTTAAGAGTGTCCTGTAGTTTTTAGGGTAGAGGTCTTTCACTTCCTTGGTTAGGTTTATTCCTAGGTATTTCATTCTTTTTGATGTTATTGTGAATTGAATTGTTTTCCTGATTTCTCTTTCTATTAGTTCATTGTTGGTGTATAGGAAAGCTACAGATTTCTGTGTGTTAATTTTGCATCCTGCAACTTTGCTGTATTCCGATATTAGTTCTAGTAGTTTTGCAGTGCAGTCTTTAGGGTTTTTTATGTACAATATCATGTCATCTGCAAATAGTGACAGTTTGACTTCTTCTTTACCAATCTGGATTCCTTGTATTTCTTTGTTTTGTCTGATTGCCGTGGCTAGGACCTCCGGTACCAGGGTGAATAACAGTGGGGAGAGTGGGCATCCCTGTCTTGTTCCCTATCTCAGAGGAAAAGCTTTTAGCCTCTCTCTCTTCAGTATGATGTTAGCTGTGGGTTTATCATATATGGCCTTTATTATGTTGAGGTACTTGCCTTCTATGCCCATTTTGTTGAGAGTTTTTATCATGAATGGATGTTGAATTTTGTCGAATACTTTTTCAGCATCTATGGAGATGATCATGTGGTTTTTCTCTTTCTTTTTGTTGATGTGGTGGATGATGTTGATGGATTTTCGAATGTTGTACCATCCTTGCATCCCTGGGATGAATCCCACTTGGTCATGGTGTATGATCCTATTGATGTATTTTTGAATTCAGTTTGCTAATATTTTGTTGAGTATTTTTGCATCTACGTTCATCAGGGATATTGGTCTGTAGTTTTCTTTTTTGGTGGGGTCTTTGCCTGGTTTTGGTATTAGGGTGATGTTGGCTTCATAGAATGAGTTTGGGAGTATTCCGTCCTCTTCTATGTTTTGGAAAACTTTAAGGAGAATGGGTGTTATGTCTTCTCTGTATGTTTGATAAAATTTCGAGGTAAATTCATCTGGACCGGTGGTTTTGTTTTTGGGTGTTTTTTGATTACCAATTCAATGTCGTTGCTGGTAATTGGTCTGTTTAGATTTTCTGTTTCTTTCTGGGTCGGTCTTGGAAAGTTGTATTTTTTCTAAGAAGTTGTCCATTTCTCCTAGGTTTTCCAGCTTATTAGCATGTAGGTTTTCATAGTATTCTCTAATAAATCTTTGTATTTCTGTGGGGTCCGTCGTGATTTTTCCTTTCTCGTTTCTAATTTTGTTGATGTGTGTTGACTCTCTTTTTCTCTTAATAAGTCTGACTAGAGGCTTACTATTTTGTTTATTTTCTCGAAGAACCAGCTCTTGATTTTATTGATTTTTTCTATTGTTTTATTCTTCTCAATTTCATTTATTTCTTCTCTGATCTTTATTATGTCCCTCCGTCTGCTGACCTTAGGCCTCATTTGTTCTTCTTTTTCCAATTTCCATAATTGTGACATTAGACTATTCATTTGAGATTATTCTTCCTTCTTTAAATATGCCTGGATTGCTACATACTTTCCTCTTAAGACTGCTTTTGCTATATCTTACAGAAGTTGGGGTTTTGTGTTATTGTTGTCATTTGTTTCCATGTATTGCTGGATCTCCATTTTAATTTGGTCATTGATCCATTGATTATTTAGGAGGATGTTGTTAAGCCTCCATATGTTTGTGAGCCTTTTTGCTTTCTTTGTACAATTTATTTCTAGTTTTATACCTTTGTGGTCTGAAAAGTTGGTTGTTAGGATTTCAATCTTTTGGAATTTACTGAGGTCCTTTTCGTGGCCTAGTATGTGATCTATTCTGGAGAATATTCCATGTGCACTTGAGAAGAATGTGTATCCTGTTGCTTTTGGATGTAGAGTTCTATAGATGTTTATTAAGTCCATCTGTTCTAGCATGTTGTTCAGTGCCTCTGTGTCCTTACTTATTTTCTGTCTGGTGGATCTGTCCTTTGGGGTGAGTGGTGTGTTAAAGTCTCCCAAAATGAATGCTTTGCATTCTATTTCCTCTTTTAGTTCTGTTAGTATTTGTTTCACATATATTGGTGCTCCTGTATTGGGTGCATATATGTTTATAATGGTTACATCCTCTTGTTGGACTGAGCCCTTTATCACTATGTAATGTCCTTCTTTATCTCTTTTTACTTTCTTTATTTTGAGGTCTATTTTGTCTGATACTAGTATTGCAATACCTGCTTTTATCTCCCTGTTGTTTGCATGAAATATCTTTCTCCAACCCTTGACTTTTTATGTGTGCATGTCTTTGCATTTGAGGTCAGTCTTTTATAAGCAGCATATAGATGGATCTTGCTATTTTGTCCATTCTATTACTCTGTGTCTTTTGATTGGTGCATTCAGTCCATTTACATTTAGGGTGATTATTGAAAGATATGTATTTATTGCCATTGTAGGCTTTAGATTTGTGGTTACCAAAGGTTCAAGGCTAGCTTGTTTACTACCTTAGTCTCTGACCTTGCTTATTGAGCTGTTATAAACACAGTCTGATGATTATTTCTTTCCCTTCTTTTTCCTCCTCCTCCATTCTTCATATGTTGGGTGTTTTGTTCTGTGCTCTTTTTAGGAGTGCTCCCATCTAGAGCAGTCCCTCTAAGATACCCTGTAGAGGTGGTTTGTGGGAGGCAAATTCCCTCAACTTTTGCTTGTCTGGGAATTGTTTAATCCCTCCTTCATATTTAAATGATAATCGTGCTGGATACAATATCCTTGGTTCAAGACCCTTCTGTTTCATTGCATTAAATATATCATGCCAGTCTCTTCTGGCCTGTAAGGTTTCTGTTGAGAAGTCTGATGATAGCCTGATGGATTTTCCTTTGTAGGTGACCTTTTTACTCTCTCTGGCTGCCTTTAATACTCTGTCCCTCTCCTTGGTCTTTGCCATTTTAATTGTTATGTGTCTTGGTGTTGACCTCTTTGGATCCTGTCTCTCGGGAGTTCTGTGTGCCTCCGTAGTCTGAGCAACTATTTCCTCCCCCAGTTTGGGGAAGTTCTCAGCAATTATTTCTTCAAAGACACTTTCTATCCCTTTTTCTCTCTCTTCTTCCTCTGGTACCCCTATAATGCTTATATTGTTCCTTTTGGATTGGTCACACAGTTCTCTTAATATTGTTTCATTCCTGGAGATCCTTTTATCTCTCTCTGCATCAGCTTCTATGTGTTCCTGTTCTCTGGTTTCTATTCCATCAATGGCCTCTTGCATCTTATCCATTCTGCTTATAAATCCTTCCAGAGTTTGTTTCACTTCTGTAATCTCCCTCCAGACATCTGTGATCTCCCTCCGGACTTCATCCCTTAGCTCTTGCATATTTCTCTGCAGCTCCGTCAGCATGTTTATGATTTTTATTTTGAATTCTTTTTCAGGGAGAATGGTTAGGTCTGCCTCTGCAGATCCTTTCTCAGGTGTAACTATCTTGTTCTGGACCAGACTTTTTTGCCTTTTCATGGTGATTGCAGTGGCTGTAGGTAGGTTGCGAGTGTGTCAGCTCGGAGAAGAAAGTCCTTTCCTGCTTGCTGTATGCCTTGCCCTTCTTCGCTGCCTCTGACAGCTACCTGCACTCCTGTAGCAGCCACTGGGTTAATCCCCTAAGCTGCTGTGGGCGGGGTGTCCATCAGAGCAGCGTGGAGCCCTGCGGGGAGTGACAGGCATGCCAGGTGCACTCCTCCATGCTAGCGGCGACCCTGCCTGGCAGCTTTGTGGCAGCAGCGGCCTTTGGGTCTGGCCCGGGTGGCTGTGCATTGGGCCTGGATTCCAGTTGGCTCCTGGGGGTGCGTCTGCTCCCTCTGGCTCCGCTGCCATTGCACGTGGGGCTTTTCCGCAAAGTCTTCTACTGGGCTCTGGCTTCACTGCTGCCGGTGCTCCCAAGTCGCATCCGGGCTGTTTGGTCCCGCTGCTATGGGCTAGCCCTGTGGCACACGGATCTGCTGTTGGTTCCTTCTAGCGCTTCCACCCCTGGCACGCGCTCCCACTCTCCTGCTACTGGGCCCATGTGTCGGGGTCTGCTACAGTTGGAGGAATGGCTGGCAGGCTGCCTAGTCCTGTGAGGGGCTTCAGGGCTGCACTGCCTCCATTTAGGGTGCCTAAGTTTCCCCGGTATTCCCAGCTGCCGGGACGACTTCATCCAGCTATGGGGTCCCTGTCTCTTTAAGACTTGCAGAAGGCACTTGCTTTTCTTTTGTCTCAGGGGCCCCGGTTGCGGGGACCTGCCCACGGGTTTTGCTTTTCTGTTTCTCTAATTTCCAGCACCCTGTGCACTTTGTGTCTGTGTTCCGGGTGCGGATTTCTAGAGCTGGTTGTTTCTCAGTCCTGGGCTTTCACTCCCTCCCTGTTCTGACCCCTTTATTCCCGCCGGATTTTGGGGTGGGGGAGTGTTCGGGTCCTACCTGGCCGCGGCTTGTATCTTACCCCCTTTGTGTGATGCTGAGTTCTTGCAGATGTAGATGTATCCTGGCTGTTGTACTGCATCCACTGGTGTCTCTTTTAGGAATAGTTGTATTTATTGTATTTTCATAAATATATATGTTTTGGGGAGGAGATTTTGTCTGAACTACTCACGCTGCCATCTTTCCGTGATCCTCTGTTGAATTCTTCTTGAATGTAATATTGGGAAAGCAAGTAGTTTGTATAATTATCAAATATTAATCACTTTGAAATAAGAATATAAGTTTGGGAGGGTTACTGGGAAGTTAGTTTGGTAACTTTAAGGCAGAAACTGGAACTCCTAAGTCCTACAAAACATGCTGAGGTGAAATCCAAACAGTTGTGAGCTCATGGTTCCAGGTGGCCTCTGACTGTTTGTAAGACATCCAGGGAGCAATACCTTTCATCACATCTATACACTCTGGACACAAAATTTCCACACTAAAATTTTTGCTAGATAATATGACAAATAATCTAACTGATTTGTAGAAATTTTTAAGTATATAACTCAATTGTTCTTCCTTTTATTGAAAAAACACAAAGGTTTAAATATTGATTAGGAAGAGCAAGAATATTTGGAGAGTAATGTTACTGTGCAGTAGGCAAACTATCCAGCACTAAATGATTGCCAAGTGCTTTCTGTGTCCTTATACTTTGGATACTCAAAAGATCTGACTTTTACACTGTCCTTTTTAGCAATTATCACAAATAAATTGCAGGTGTCATGTAATATCACTAGGTTCCATGGAGAAAAATATATTTTCTTTCTCAGGAAAATCCAATTTTGCATTTCTTTTTTAAAGTTGATTATTCCCCTTCAAAAATTATTATTATCTAATAATTATTATTCTTGGTAAAATATAATGCCTCTTCTAATTATATCTACTCTTTTGTGTCAAAAGTAAAAGGCCTTCATCTATAATGAAATGTTATTCCTCTGGACAAGCTGATTCATGGCACAATTACTTCACCATGCTAACCGACAAGTACATTTCTGACATAATTTGGGAGAGTAGGTGAGATTTGGCAATATAAAACTTGATAATTAGAGAAACACTAGGAGCTCAATTTTGCATGAATTAATTTGAAAATTAATGAAAGTAGTTAAAATGTTAAGGTTAAGTATGCAATAAGTAGATCTATTTCAATGGTTATTGGGTGTGACTTCTTTGGGAAGTTTTAAAGTTATGTTCTTAAAGTATTTTTAGGAAGGGAAGGCCAGGGGACTATGGTTCATTACCTGAAAGGTACATACTTTATAATTTATTATTTTCCCCTTCCTCATCCCCACTAGACATCTATTAAAAAGACTAAAGTATGGGAGCAAAATTCTAACACAATTTTGTTGTTTGTCTATAAATATTTTTCAGTACTGCCATCAGAACTAGGCCAGTCTCTTTTGCTTCCCAGGTGGGAATCTCAAATGTCTTAATGTAAATGGACAAACCCTTGGTCCTTTGTTTCCCCTGTGAATAAAGGGAGCATGTTGTGTTCTTTTCTTGCTTGAGTATGAGGTCTTGGTAACCTTATGTAACCTTGACTGCATATAAATAAATGAACTGAGGACTAGAGAGTGAGCCAGTGAAAGTCCATATGCAAAACTTTCCAGGTATTGCTAGCAGATCTTTCCATTTCCTAGGGCATGGCACAGGGAACTCCTGCAGTGTTCCCTCTGACTGACTCACTGACTAAATAACCAGGCAATTAAGCTTGTAGATCTTAGTTGAGTGAGTCTCTTTCCCCTACTGGTTAAGTGAATGTGCTCATAATTAATTCCATAATTCAAGGGGAGAAAATAGTGTTGCAAATTTCTTAGCCCTATATAAATCAATAGGATATTTGCAGGTGACAAACAAGGTAGAGAGGGCTGGTGGCATAGAGAGGGCAGATGACCAGCCACAGCCAGTGTTTGTACATCAACAGCAATGCTGTAACTACCACAGCAAACTGAACTGTAAAGTACAATTCATTTTTGGATTGATTTTCCATTGTCCTTAATGAGTCTGTTTGGGGAAGCAATTTTTCATCTGTTACTGTTAAACTTAATGTTATATAGTCCTAGCTTCAAAGTGTGTACTTGAGAGGTGTGTGTGTATATATATATATAGTAAACTTAAAGTAACAATAAAACTCTATACACAGCTAGGACAACCCGACAAACTCAGTTTTCCACTTCTTTGCTTCTGTCTTGTTGGATTACGCTACTTTGAAATGTGAAACGTCTGGGTTTCAGATTTTCATTTTCAAGAGCATCCTTATTTCATTTAAACTTTATCCTGGTCAAACATGCTGTATCTTATTCCCCGTTTTTTATTTTAAAGGGCTTATCTTCAAATATGGACCATGACCAACAGTGTGTTTATTTTGTAACACTACTCCTATGTAAACTGCTTACTTAAAGGGGATAAAAATATTTAGTTTTAATGTAGGCTTAAAGAAACAACTTATGTACTCTTTAATATTTATTTTAGACTGTATTGGAGCTTAATTAATTTTCTTTGATAGATAAATATTTTCACATAGATTTCACATATTTCACAATATAGATTTCACAATATTTCACAGTAATATTGCTGAGTAATTTGCTTTCTCTGGTCTCAGAGCAGCTTTTTGAAATGTCTTATAACTTACATATTTTCTCTGGCAATATGTTTTTTCACCATATTGGTGGACCATACATAGTTGAGTATTTAGCACTATTTGGCTACCTGGTGGTCGATTCAAGGTATTCTGTTACTGAGAAAAATAAATTCATAAAATAATTAGGACTTTCTTTGTAAATGGGTGCATTGGTGGGATGCCAGGATGCCTGTAATTTCATCACTTGAGTGTTCATACGTTTTGGTTGAGACTTAAAATCACTGCCTTTAGAAACATAGCTTAAAGTCTTAAGAGGAATAAGTCCACGTTTCTTAAACTAGAACACGAATCCCCCGCACCCCCCCTCCACACACACACATGCCAGGATAGGAGCATGTTGGGGGGTACATATAGAGAATAACTTGGCAGAATCTTCCCAGAATGGCAATTTTACTAAATAGTGAACAAATTTGAAGAAATATCATAACAAACATTCCTATATTGAGAATAGAGTTGAATGTAAAATGCACATTAATTTTTAAGTGAATCACTAGAAATCTCAAAATTTCTGGTTTTGGGAACCTTTGGATTGTGTCCCGTCCCCTAGTCCACTTCCCACTCATCTCGATCCCTGCCATTATAATTGTCCTGCAAGTGTAAATCACTGAGATCAGTAAAGTCCTAGACTGAAAATCCTGCAATGGGTTTGAGTCATTCTGTTTCTGTAAAAATTTGGGATTTTGCAGTATTTGTAAATCTTGTTCTGTTACATTCTTACTAGTTATCAACACAGTATTTATGGGCATTCATTAATGCTCACATTCTTTACAAAGGGATAGTCGAAGGCAATTGCAATGTGTTGGACATAAGCAGACCTTGAGATTTTGATACTCAATGACTTTATAAATCAAGGCAGCAGACAGAATAACACATATCAAAGAAAGGAAAGAACAAGAATGAGGAGGGAGATGGAAGGAGAATGCCTGGATATGAGGAGCTTTATGAACCTCAAGATGAAAAGAAACAACATATTTTCTTGAGCTGGTCATACTCCACTTGCAGGGCTGTGTCTGAAGGCACCTCTGACATCTGAGCAGGTTTCTATGCTCCCAGTTGATCCAAAAATAGGCACCCAATACCCAGCATGTAAATCTCTTACACAAAAACCTACAGGCTCACACACACACACATTTTATATAATTTATAAGAATCTTTTATTAAAATTAACAAAATAACCTATTTAGCCTACTATAGAAGAGAGGAAAGAAAGCACTAGGTCTTTTAAAGGATGTAGGAAAGAAAATTATCAACGGGGAGAAAATTACCAGTTAACACAAATGTACAGAAGACAACTGTGGTACCATGTAAAAGCTTCTTAATTTAATTCAATATTTACTGATTACCTACTATGCATGTGGTCCCATTACAAACCTTTCAGTCTCTAGAAACTTCACGCCACTTGTGTTTAGGGTTGGCTCTTTGCCTTCAGCTAAACAAAGGTAATTGTTCAAATACGGTTTTGTATCTTAGAGGAAGGGTGTTTTTAAACTGCCAGACAAGTCCACTCTAACAAGTACACAGTAGATCTCACTGTTGTTTTAATTTTCACTTCTTTAATTACTAATGATATTGAGATTTATTTTATATTTGTTGCCTTTAGGATAGTTTTTGTATTGAATTGTCTATTCAGATTGTTGGGATAGTTTTTGTTGAAATATTTGTTTTTTCAATTTGGAGTTTTTAGACAAAAAGTCTGTAAACCTCAGACATGACTAACAAACTGTAAACAAGGTATACATGTTTGTTAAAGATGAAAGGATAAGTGAATCATGGTATCCCCATACAGTGGAATATTCATCAGTAATGAAAGGGACAAATTGCTGATTCAGGCAACAACATGGATGAATCTTAAATGCACTGTGCTAAGTGGAGACAGCCAAATCCAAATGCTACATATTGTATAATTCCATTCATCTGACAATCTAGAAAAGGTAACAGAAGGAAACAGAAACAGGGCAATTGGTAGGTGTTACAAATTGGGAGAGAGAATAATAGAAGGAGAGTGTGGTGGGTTTGGGGGAGCAATGCAATGATTCTGTAAAGTATTGAAGTGATGGAAAATTTTGTGTGCATTCATCAAAATTCGTAGAGGTTTACACTTTAAAAATTTTCCTGAATGTAATTAAAAAAAGAAAGAAAAACAACCAGAAAATCTGGGGAACCCAAGATGGAATGTATAATGTTCAATTGATAGAGCAGAAAAATCTATGGAGAATGAAAACTAAATGCAAGTTGTTGCTTTAACTTGGATAAAATTAATAGAAAAATGACAAATTCAAGTAAAGTCTGTACTTTCTTTAATAGTAATGTACTGATGTTAATTCCATAGTTTTGATATTTGCACCATTGTTATGATATATGTTAATGTTAGGGGAAGCTGAGAGCACATTGGAACTTTCTGTATTATCCTTATATCTCTTTTGTAAGTATTTATTTCAACATAAAACATTAAAAAATATTGTTTTTACAAATTAAAAAATAACTTTTCTGATAGGGTTTGATTCTAGGGTATCTTTCCAAAAAAACTGTATAAATGATTTTCGACAAATATTTTTTTGATATAGCTATAAAGCAATGTCCAGAATCTATAATTCCATGAATATATTTAATTATTTGGAAATATCCACAAAATATTGGAAAAAGATTCTTTTTCCTCTTATACCTGCCATGAATCATGGGGGAAAAAGTTCTAAAGGTGATTTAGGGGTTCAAATAACAATTAAAATATGTTCAATGATTTTTCAGACAAATTCACAAGTTTATTTTTAGATAATATATGCATGCGACTCACTCTTAACAAAGCATTAACTACATAATTCGAGTTTTACAGTCATCTCATTCACTCCTTGTGTGTATATTCTTGACATGAATTTGCTTTATGAAAAGAAATTTAGTTGATTCAAATGACTTGTGCTAATTTGTAAAGCCAGCCCTAATTATGTGTACTACATCATAGGTTGAATATTTCATCTTGAAAGATGAAGTGCTTCCTACCACTAATAAACAAGTGAGAGTATTTCTGTATGAAAGCCAACAAGTTTCATGATGAAAGGGAAGTTGCATGTAAGAACTATTTACCTCTTCACCAAGCTGAAGGGAAGTTACAAATTTATTGCTCTGGTCTTATCATGAGTGACAATTACAGCAGCATTAGGAAGTACTTATCTTCAATTAATGTGGATGCTGTGGCAAATGCTATCTCTCTGTATCTAAATGAACTATTTTCCATCACATCTTTTTTAACATTTGAATTTTAAAGTCATATTTTTTCACCACTGGTTTAATAGTTCAACAAAAGAAGAAGTATAAAAGGAAAGCAAAAAACAGATCACAATGTAAATTCTAATCCAGTACTATGGATTCTTATTAATAGTACTAATACTAATAACTGACATTAAATTTAACCAGTCATTAAGTTGCTAGGCAGTAGTCTAACCTACACACATTATTTCAATCATACCTCATAACCACCATCTCAAGTAGATTCTATAGTAATTTTCATGTTACAAATTAGAAATCTGAAGCACAAGATATTAAGTAATTTGGTAAAGAGTATATAGATGAAGGTGGTAAACTGTGGGTTCAGAACTAGAGATCCATATTCTCATATATTCTAATTCCTGCTGGTTAATAGCTAAGAAAAAACTATGGTGATGTGCAAAGAAAATTACATTATTATATCATTATAATTATTATAATATGATATATAAATAATAATTAACATGATATATTATAATAGTATGTATAATAATATGTGCTCATCAACCATGTTGTTACTTTAGATATCATCAGAAATTTTCATATCACCTTTGGAAAATACATTTTTCAGCACTGAGTAGCAATAGAAGGATTTCAGTAAGATGTAATAGGAGTAAGTTTTTGCTTTGGGAAAATTAGATGGTGATATTTTACAGTAGGATCAAAGGGAGAAAGAGTAGTAAAAGACTGAATGAAAAGTAAGCTAACAAGGATTCCTGGACTGACAAAACCTTGAATTACAGAGGTATCAGGCAGAAAGAAAAGGCTGAATGAATGCAGAAGTGGATAATTAGAATGTGCATGACCTTGAACTGGAATATGATGGGAGAGGGTGATGGAATTACAATGCCCAGAGTGATACTGAAATTCCAAGCCTAGAATAAGAAAAGGATGATATAAAAATACAGAGTCCATTTGAGACATCCAAGGTTATATGATGAAACATTTGATGATTTGCTGAGATGACATATGTCAGAAAGAAAGCAGGTCAAAATGTAGGCCCCTGCAATAGTGATTTGACAGCTATTCACGTGGTGTTGGAACAGTACTAGAAAAATTATTATGACACTTGTTTTAAAAAATGACAGACTTTATTCAAGACTATTGCAACAGCAGAAAGAGATTAAATTTGCTTCTGAATACAGTAAAGACAGCTGGGGATTTGTAGCCAATAAGCAGAGTGAATGGGTCAGTAGAAAGGAAATTACTAGAGGAACTTGATTGGATATCAAGGATAGGGGATAAGGAACTTGATCATATATCAAGAGCAGGGGATTCTTCCTAAACTTAGCAGGATTCTTTGCTAGACTAGCCTCAGCAGGCCAATGTTGAGGGTTAGTTGAGAAGAGGGCTCAAAGAAGCCCTATACAGTTGGGTTAAAAAAGGAATCTGTCAATATATGAAGTCTTTGGAATCAATGAGTCTGCTATAAGAGATTATATGCAGACAAAAATAAAGCATTTAAGAAGTTGAAATAAAGGAATGTATATATAAGAAATGTAATGCTTACATACGGTAGAAACATAGGTAGGCATAAAATTTTAGGAGTGAAATGAGGGACTGATGTAGAATCATGAATACTAAAGGAGAAATAAGAGAATGATTAGTAGTAATTAATGAATGAGGATTGGAATATACCAATAAAATCATGAAGACAAATAAGAAAGAGCAATTCAATCTGAGACCTTGAAACTTCAAGAGAAATGATTCAGTTTTAACCAATAAAAGCCGACACTAAGTTGAGAAACTGATTTGTGCACATCTCAATGCCAGATACTATAGGGAATAAAATTTCCAACCCAGTTATTGTTATAATTAAGGCCTTTGGAAATCTTCTATTGTGCATTTCCTCTTTCCTTTCCCCATCCCTCTTACATCCTCAATTATAGACATATTTTCTATTTTTTCATGCTGTTTTCTCTGCCACAATTATTGCAATTTCCTACCCTCACCCATATCTTCTCAGTGAGGCCCTACTCATCCTTTGAGATGCAAGTCATACATCAGCTTTTCTGTGATGGTTGTCTTGTTCTCTTATTTAACATTAGCCTTTACCACCTCTACAACTGTATAAGATATTGGTCACAGTTTTTACCTTACTATTTATTGACTTTCCTAAATCTCCTACTACTGTGGATTTTTCAAGGGCTCAAGAATGTACTTTATTTGTTATTCCACCATTGAGAAGGCAGAGTTTGAATTAAATCAGATACTAACTGAGTCTTTGTTGATAGATGACATTGAAGAGCATGGTATGAAACAGAGGGTGGTGTGTATTTCCCTTGCCTTTGGTCACTCTCGAAAGGACAAGATGTTGAACCTGTCTGTTTTCCATCAGAACATAAAACTTTCTTAAGCCATCAAGTTACTGGATCCATAGGAAAGGATGAATAACTAAGGGAATGGGGATTTAGAACAGACAGCCATTAAACAATGAATTCCAATTATGCCCAGATCACTACATTTCATTTGCAGATACTAACTTGTTCACATCATATACTAAGCCCTATATCTTCTTACACAAATGGGTCATGTTTATTCAGAACTGACGACTCAAATAATAAGATATTTGGAGAAAGTTTACATCTTTTGGATATATGGATGCATAAACTGCTTTATGATAAAAGGCTTAGGAGCACTTAAAATTTAGATTTTAGATTCATAATTTTATTCTTATAGTTCAGCATTTAACATTTCAATTTATTGTGTGAGAGAAAATTCATCCAAAAATAACCAAGGTCTATGCAGACATCATTTGTTAGGAGGTAATGATGATTCAGTCTACCCTGGCTTTAGAGTCTCAACATTAACATGGGTGGGCATGCCTGGTTTGCTTCATCACTGTATTTCCTGGAAATATTACTCTCTGAAGACATTAAAGAGTTTATTAGAGAATTTGAAAATTAATTATCCAGTACAGATTAAATATATTTTGTCTTATTAAGTTGAATATAGGTACACGAATTATAAATTATAACTTCATAGCAATAATGTTGTTATTTGGCAATCTCTTCTCACTATAGTCAAACCACTAACTTTCCAGCCTCTCTCCCTTTCCAGCGTACTTGCTTCTCACTAACTCCTGCTACGCTACTGGATCTCATGAAATCATTGCCCAACACCTCCCCTCATTAGAATGCATATTTCCTAAATACAGAGTTGTACATGTTTTGTTCACTTCTACATCCCCAGCTTATAGAATATTGCCTTGCCAATGCTAGCTTCTCCATAAATATTCTACCAATAAATATTTATTCAATAATGTATGTCTTATATTTGTTTATGGTAGATCAGGTAGTTTAGATTGTTTCTGTGCATCAGTCTTGATCAAATAAGTATAGAGAATTCTTATTCCTCTCAAATTATTCAGTTGAAAGAATTTTCAAATATGTCATGAACCTATTGCTCTACTTACCTTCCTTTTTGTGGTGTATGTAGTAATGAAAATTCAGGAACCTTCATAGGTGTTGCTCGAGTGAGAACAAGCTCTATCAAACCATTGCAGAATGTCTTCTCTGAAGTCCTCTTTAGAGGGAGAGATTTTGTGTATTACCCAACTTTGGCTGGAAGACAAAAAACTCCTAAACTAAGCAATGTTTTGAAGATCTTTCCATTCTCCTCAAAGTCTTTTTATTAGAGTGCTTCTGCCTCAGTATTGAAATACACTTCCAACTATTTTTGCTGCTATAGGACAGTTAAAAACTGTGAATCCCTGGATTGCTTGGGCTTTGATATTGAACTGGGTCAGACTTTTTACTTTCTTTAGCATAATCTCGCACCTCTTCAGAATTCTCTTACCCTAATACAGTGCTCTCAACAAGTCTGTCCGCAAATACTTCTCAGTCTTGGCCTCCTTCATCAGGACAATTCACTGAGGGCTTAGCTGGTGTTTTGTTTTCTCCCAGGACTGGATAATGTACAAGTCAGAGGTATTTTTTTTTTGTCCTCCCAAAAAATGAAATTTGTCACTTTTAATATGAATCAAAGTTTTCTTGACTTGGGATATCATTGGAAACTTTTGTTTTGCAACATTATAAACCGACATTGCCCATACCACTAAGACAACTGTCTGGTCTTTCTCCAGTTTGGGTGGTAAAGAGTAAGTAGCTCATCCAAATGAGGGGAGAAAGCCTCATGCATCTGGAGAAAGCGAAAATGAGCAAACACTTAAGGAAAAAGTGAGCTTCCCAGAGAGCAGTACATAATGTTGGCCTGCAGGGTGCAGTGTTTTAAGATCGATGGAGAGGTTGACTCGCATGCAGCTCTGCTGCATGTTTGTGTGGTGGGAAGGCCACTGTTGGGGGAGCGGGGGTTCCTACCTGATGTGCTGAAATGATGTAAGACCCTAAATACTGTGACTACAAGCCTTGAAAAAATTTGCCCATATCCTAGCATGGCACAAAGTAAATGGCCCACTTCCTTCAAATCACCTTTAAGCATCTACAAATTCGCCAATATAAATTGAAGCTGGAGGTATCTTCCCCAAAATTTAAGACTGCTTAGTCTTTTTGGAGCTGATATAACACAAATAAAAGAAAAATTGTCACTAGTACTCCCTCTGTTTCCCAAATGTCTATGCTTGCATCATCTGCTACTCTGCCTGCCAATTACAAGCTTAGAGTTGGACTTACTTAGTTTTGGAAAATGTGGCCCTCTTGCTGAATGTTTTGGAACACTTTCATATCTTTCACACTCATTTTGGGGGCCATGTCAAGCCTCTATTAACTTGCAAATTGTCATGTTTCACTCTTAATTATATTATCCATTTTTTACGCATTTGATATCATTTTTGTTATATATGTTCACCCATTTTCATAAAATAGACACATTCACTCTTTGCCAGCCCACATTCTGACCTGGTTCTTAATTGAACATTAGCATAATTCGATTATTAGCATGTAGGTATGCTGATCTTTAAGACTAAAGTCTGTTCTAGTATCATAATGACATTTTATCGTAATCTATTATGTTAATGTATTCTGAATTATAATTAAACCACTATTAAAATTTGGCTTATAGCAGATCACAATTTGGGAGTGTTACTTCTTCACATCCCTCAGCCTCACTGAGTCATATCTCTCAGCCTTCTAGGATCCATCAGACAATTCAGTGAGGCAACACTGAGAAAGCCCTTTTATTTGTCTGAAGAGAGAAAATAAAGAATCAATAGAGATAAATTAGACACACTGAGGGCATGATGGTGTACATGTACAGAATTTCATGAAGTACAAGGGAAAGAAACTATATGTAATATGTTTTGAAATGCAATAGGTATTCAAAAAGATATTCCCATTTTTTTGCAGTTTAATGGAGCTGAGAAACCTGAGTTATGACAAAAGATAGAAAATTGTAAGTGAAAATACTTGTATGGGCAGCAGTGATATATGAAATGGGTCAAAGATAATTGCATGGATATACTGAACCAAAACTGTGAGGGTGTATATGTGTGTGTGTGTGTGTGCACACATGCACACATATGCTCGAATAGACTAGGCACCTGATTATCTGCCCCAGGAAGACTAAGAAAGTCTGAAAAAAATACTGGGAAAATGTTTGAAGGAATTATAATGGAAAGAGAATATAAACAGAAAACTAGGGAAATCCAAATAGCTTGGAGTTTACTTCACAATAACATACCACTGTTATATTCTTAACTGACAAACATGTACAGTAATATAAGATGATAACATTATAGGAAAAATGTAACTGTATTAAGGATATAGAGTAACTCTGTACTATCTTTGCAACTTCTCTGTACAGCTAAATTTTTTCCAAAATAAGAGTTTATTTAAAAATGAAATTTACAAATGTACAATAGTAAAGAACAGAAAGTGAAAATATTTTTACAAAGTAGAATAGGAAAAGAGCTGAAAAGTTTCCAAAAAATGTTAAGAATATTTAATGAGAGCAACAGGGAGTAGAGGCTACATTAAAGTCCTTTTATGTTTCCTCAGGTCCTGTAGATCACAAGACCAGCAAGATCATGGGTTAAATAAAGTAATGGGGTGCATTGCAGGAAGCGAGAAGGAGAGAGAAGGGAGTGAGCAAGGAGACGCTCTGCTTTCTTACGGAGCCATTCCACATGAGCACTGTCCATGAGAGAGGGAAGCAGTGGGGGCCACCGGTAAGGTCAAAGTTATATGGACATAAGCTCTCCTGGCATAACGTTTTTTCTAAAGCCCCATGAAGATGCAGAAGAAACCAGACTTGCATTAATGTTGTGTATGTGCCCTTTATTTTGGTGACTGACCAAGCCACAAGTGAAGCAGACCATCTCTGTCAATTACATGGAATAGAACCTGGACCTGCTGCCTTTTCTCCCCTATGTTGGTGCATTAGGATGTAAGTGAGCCCACACAAATTTTCATCAATAGAGGACTAGTTAAGTAATATATGATACATCCATACAGTGAAGTTCTATACAACTTACTAAAAACAGAGATGCAAGTTGATAATTATTCACCTGGAAAAATATTCACAATATTGTGGTAAGTAAAAAATATAGATTATAAAAGACTATTTATAAAACATAAAATCCATATCATCTATCTATCTCTGTATCATCTATGTATCATCTCTCTATCTTCCAAACAAAAATCTTGGAAGAATGTAAATAGCACTTATCTCCAGATAAATAGGTGATTTTCCGCTTTCTTCATTTTACTTTTAGAATTGTATAAATTTTTACAAAGGGCAACTTCATTAATGATCAAAGAGTCAATTTATTTCCACTTTGAAACATAATCATAAGTTTGCTCAGAGTAAGGCAGTTTTTAAGTCCCTTCAGATTCAGAGCTCATGCGATCTGGCAGTACTCCTGGTGATGTGTTATGTGGGATTTTTCCTTCCCAGTGATCCACGTCGCAGCAGATTTACTGCCCTTTGATGCCTGGAAAGCTTTGTCTGCCTTTCTGTAGGCAGCTGGTAAAGAATGGGAAGCAGCTGAAAAAGGATAGGAAGGAAGACATATGTGCATTTTCACAGAGTTTTCTCTCCTTTTTTTGGTGTTCTTTTTCTTAGGAAAGACCCAAGATTATAAAACCAGGACTTATCCTTTCATTTTTCTCTAGGACAGTGAGGTGCAAGCATCCCAATAACAAGTTGGATAGATTTCCTGGAAGACTGACTTACGAGGGGAATAAGGACCACCAGGATCACGAGAAGCTGCTGCTATTCCAAAGACTGTCCCATCAGGAATACAGATAGGTGCTCCAGATTGGTGATTTATTCTGGCATGTTTCCCGGGAGCCACAACTAGCCCCCCAGCCTGCTGATTCCCATTCATGTCCAAGTGTGGACACAGGATATAGCCCTCAGGTTTACAGTAGAACATTATACTTTGAGTTAGATGGATAGATGATAGATAGATGATGATAGATGATAGATGATTGATAGATGATAGATAGATAGATAGATAGATAGATAGATAGATAGATAGATAGATAGATAGATAGATAGATAGATGATAGATAGAGATAGATAGATAGATAGATAGATAGATAGATAGATAGATAGATAGATAGATAGATAGATAGATAGATAGATAATAGATAGATAGATAGATAGATAGATGACAGATAGATACAGAGACAGACATGGGAATTAGGAAAAAAAAACCACACAATTATTTCTTTTGGGAGAAAAAGGCTTATTTTTTCCAAGCAAAGAAATTTGCTTCTAGCATTTTGGTTCTCTTTGCCAGAGGGAAGTTTTGTGTTCTAGACCACAGAGCACTCACTTCTTAACCATGTCTAGACACAGGGGAGAATTTGTTTATGGAGGAAATGCACACAAAGTTGTCATGTGAGACGGGTGTTTTTAGTGTGAGGAGACAACCTACTTGCAGATTACTTACATGAAGAGATAACAGACACACTGTTCCTTATGGAAAAGAATATATAATATAAAGTTCATACCATAGAGAGGGCATAGGTGGCCCATTAGCACCAGCCCCTCTAGAGAGGACATTTAGAACCAAAATCCATTACACTTAGTCAGGCACTTTCTTGGTTTATGATGTGATTCAGAAAGTTGGAGGAAGTCTCTGTGCTGCCTCCTGGTGACAAATGGGCCCTGGTGATGCCAACTGTACTGAGAAGAATGGAGCACTGGACTTAGCATCCAGTAGGATTTGCCACAGTGAATAGCACTTGGGTCAGGTTCCCAGAGTTCCCCTCTACTTTCTAGGTGCTGGGACCCCAAGCTCCCCACTTCTATGAAAAATAATGGGATTCAAGCTCTAGAAAGAGGTTTAAGAATTGATGGAAGCCCTGGTATAATAACTTCACTTATTAATTTTTTAAATTATAGTGGCAGGCTAGAAGTTGGTTCCCAAACTTAAAAAATCTAAAGTAGACTTATTTCCTCCACTGCACTTGAGGAACCACCCACACAAACAACACTACATATAAAACCTCATTGTTCAGCCAAGTCAGATCATTTTTCCTAAAGCAAAATCAGTGAGATTGCAACAGAAATAAATTTAGTTAAGATTTCTCTCTGACTCTTGGTATGTTTACCAAAACATAAGTAAATAAACATATTTTTAAATGTTCAATATAAACACAAGCAAAGCAAGGCATTGTCAAAGGTATATGAGGTGTTAAACCTTCTAAATGGTGTATACAGATGGTGAGAATATAGAAATGTCTGTCTTGAACCCCCTCTTGGTGCCAGGACTAAAAGCCATGATAGCAGATTAACAAAATACATCAAATGTATCTTATCAAAGTGCTTATATTTTTTGACTAGATGATTACACTTCTGGAAATAGGCCTTAAGAAACTGGTCAGGTCAGAAATAGAAATGTTTTACATGGAAGATGATTTGTTTCTTTTGATAAAAAATAAAAACATCGTTTTTAAAAACATCTTTTAAAAACGATAGGGTGATGATTACATAATTTCTGCAATACCCACTACAGAAAAATATTATACAGCTTTTAAAAATGATGTTAATAGGGAATATGTAAAAACATGATAAAATATTTATGACATGTAAAATTAAAAAGCAGGATGCCAAGTTGCATGCAGGTTATGACTATCTAAAATGCACAGGATAAAAACTGAAAAAATAATGTATCTATTATGTTGGGAACAAGGGATTGTGTACTTGTTTTCTAAATTTCAGTAGTATTTTTATAATGTATAATGCATTTAAAATGAATAGTAAGCAGATTTTAGAAATTGAAAAAGGGAAAATGTAGGTTTACACTGTCAAGACCGCCAGAATTTGACTGGTTAAAATCCATGAGAAAAAAAAAAAAATCACATATCTTGAAATACATAAGGAAAAGCCAAAAATGTGCAAGAACTATATACAAATATGATATAGTATTCTTGGTGAAATTAAGGGACACTAAGGTAAATGGGGATTAACTATATTCATGGAGTGGAAAACTCAGTATTTTTTAATATGTCTCTTATCCCAAATTGCAATACAGTTTCACTGAAATCTCAAGAAAAAGCCTCAAAGGTTTATATAGTAAATTATCATATTCTTGTAAGACAATTTGTAGGCAGTTTCTTAAATTTATATTAAAATGCAAAGGACCAAGAGTAGCCAAGGCAGTATTAAGAAAGAAATAAAATTCAGACAACTAAACTAATAGATATCAAGACTTATTTTTAACTATAGTAATAAACAGTGTGCCTTAGCATGAAGATAAATAAAGAGACCAATGCAATCGAAGTTCAAAAACAGACCCATGCACATCCACCAAAAGACATATGACAAAAAGGCAGCCATAGTGAAGCAGGAGATGGGCAGTCTGCTGAATAAATGTGGCGGAGTCGGTTGGCTAACCATGTATAATGGGATGAACCTTAAACTCTGCCTTCTCATACAAAAGTATGTCTTCCAAATGGAGTAGAATTCTCAGTGAGAGAGACAAAATAATAAAGCTTCTAGGCATGAAGTAAAAAAATAACGTCATGACTCCTGTGTAAACAAAGACTTTTCAAAAACACTAAGCATAAAGGAAAACATTATAAAATAGACTATATTCAACTTCATAAATTCTACTCATTCAAGTACCCTACTAAAGCATAAAAATATTAGTCATGCATTGGACCAGATATTTATAATACATATACCTAACAAGTGACCAGTATTTGTAAGCCATGTCTAAATATCAATAATTAAAGGAAAAATGCGGTCAAAGACTTAAACACGCATTTTGCAAAGGAGGAAAATCAAATGTCTGAAAAATTAAAAATTGCCTCATCATCCCTACTCAGTAGGGAAGTGCAAATTAAAACCACGATGAAATATAACCACACACCTACCAGAAAAGTTACAGTTTTTAAAGTCAGTATTATTATTTTTGACAATCACGTGGAACAGCTATACTGTCATTTAATGTTCTGTTTTCCAGCTTGATTGTGAAGTATGGCTGACAAATAAAAATCATATATATTCAAAGTGGACAACATGATGTTTTGGTATACATATAGATTGTGAAATGATTATTACAATCAAACTAATTAAAATCCCCATCACCTCACATAGTTAGCATTGTGTGTGTGTGTGTGTGTGTGTGTGTGTGTGTGTGTGTGTGTGTGTGTGTGGTGAGAACACTTGAGATCTATTCTCTAAGCAAATTTCAAGTATATAATACATTATTATTAACTATAGTCACTGTGCTGTACATAAAGTTTCCTGAACTTATTTATAACTGAAAGTTTAGACCCTTTTACTAACATCTCCCCATTTCCCCCATTCCCTACCCCTGGTAATCACCATTCTACTCTATTACTTTTTCATATTTTTAACTTTTTAGTTTGACTTTTTAGACTCCACATACATGTGAGGTGATGCAGTATTATTTTTCTTTCTGTGTTTAGCTTATTTGACAGCATGATGGCCTCCAGTTTCCTCCATGTTGTTGTAAGCGGCAGGATTTCTTTTCTGTTTTCGAGGTTGAATAATATTCTATTGCATATATATACCACATTTTTTTTTCCATTCATCTGGTGATGGACACTTAGGTTGTTTCCATATCTTAGTTATTATAAATACCGTTGCAATGTAAATGGGGTATATCTGTTCTAGATAGAAATTTTATTTTCTTTGGCTGTATACCCAGAAGTAGGATTGCTGGATCATATATTAGTTCTATTTTTAAATTTTTGAGGAACATCCTAGTGTTTTCCATAATGGCTCTCCAATTTACATTCCCACCAATAGCGTATAAGGGTTCCCTTTTCTTCACATCTTGCCAAAACTTGTCATCTTTTGACTTTTTATTAATAGTCATCCTAGCAGGACTGAGGTGATATGTGGATTTGATTTCTATCTGATGGATCTGATGGCAGTATATATAGACATAATTTTTTGGTGAAATAATTTGTCACTATTTACCTATTTGACTTAAATAGTCTATGATCCAGAAATCATTCCCGGCAGAAGTGCCTGCATGTCACGGTTTTGGGTGACTGCTAGATTGGGGCGCCAGGAGGATAAAAACTAGCTGCCTGCTTTTATTTCTACTCCATGAAAACGCATTCTTTGGTGTTTCTGTTTAGAGCTACGAGGAAGGCAGAAGGTGCAGACTGGGAGAAGTTGGTCTGGCAGAATCCACAGGGAGGTGTACTGGGCTTGTCCCTTATGTGGCGATTCTAGTGTGCCCAGTTTGACCATTTAGCAGCCTGAACTTTCTAGCACCAGCCCAGTGCCACAGCCTCATGCTAGGTTACTGTAGTACGAAATAGGTGGCTTGCAGGGGGCTACATGTCCACAGGGAAAGGTACTGTGTATGTTTTTTTAATGTAGGTTACTGTATGTAATCTAAGATACTTTAGTAATAAGATACTGTTCAGTAACAGTACTAAACAGTAGTCTAAGATACTGTTTAGTAACAGTAATTTAGATACTGTTGTATGTTTTCTTAATTTAGATTACTGCAGTACGAAGTGGGTGGCTTGAAAAGGGCTACTTGCCCACAGGTAAAGATACTGTTGTATGTTTTTTAAATTTAACTAATTTTATTTATTTACTCAACTGAAGTACAGTTGACATACAATATTATATAAGTTTCAGGTGTACAACATAGTGATGCAGTGTCTGTAGGTACTCTTAATATTCCTCTTCCACAATTTGTATGAGATACCCTACGAGAAAAAATGAAGACATCTACAACCACACTCAAATGTTTCGAGTCAGTGACATTGCCCAGATGCCACGTGCTCTGCAAAACCTTAACCCAAGAGACCCCTCTGAAGGCTCATGGGCATGGCCCTTCCAGTCTGCAATGGTTGTTCTACTAGCTCCGGCTCAAAGGCCATGTTGGTTGCTCACATACACCAAGACATCTCCCACTCCATGCTTCACTCAGTTCCACTGGTGACTGACGACTCCAATACACTGAATATTCCCCTATCAGCAAGTCAGTGAGAAGGCATTTATTACTTCCTAATGCTCACATACTACATGTGACAGAGGCTGCAAGTTGCCAGTCTCCAAATTCATTCTCCTCTTCTTCCCAAATAACACAATGTTGCCATCTAGAATATATATAATATATGACAACATATCACAAATGAGATGTAAGCAGTAGTCTTATATGATATTTCCTGAAAGTCTCTTTTAAAGTAGGAGGGCTACACCACTATACCTGCCCCTCGTTTATTATATCCAAAAGGCAGAAAGATGAACTGAGGCTAAGCATGGATTTTAGACCCCAAAGCAACACATTAAAGATAGTAGATAGCAAAAAAAGGAAACTTGGTAGCATTATGATGACCAAGCCACCATTCTAGCCCAGAATTGCCTGCCCTAGCCCTCTTAACAGGAGAGAGAAACTCTAAAAGCCAGGTATGGAAGGGGTTCATATCTTCCATATGGGTTCAAGTGCAACATAAACTAATCTTAAATGTAGGTACTTACTCATGTTTATTTCGAAGGTCTTTCTATTCATATTAATTTAGAGAATATTCTTTGTTAACAAGGAAATGGAAATTATGCATGTTATTAATCCTTAGATGTCTCATATTATAAAATTCATATAATATATTTAAAATATATTAAAAATTAAGAAGGACCCTTTAAAAATCAAAGTTGAGAACTAGCTGGCATTATGTTATAGTAGTTGATTGAAACTCTCCGACATCTTCTGTGTTGTGTGTTCAGGCAGATGTCACCCAGATGTAATTTCCTCAGGGTGACAGTCTTTCAATACCAGTGTTAACACAAACACCACCAAACTCAGCTTTCATGGTAAATCCAGTCTAACCAAGCAGAATATGACGTTGCAATTCTGTTATATAATTGGTGGGATGGGAGAAGAGCCCTGTGTCCAGAAAGAGATGACATGACACAGGTCTTAGCATTTCCTCAAAAATCCCCAATTGACCTGTTCCACTCAAGTCTTTGTTACTGAACCCCAGTCTTAGGATTGCTCTTCCTCCTTCTTTAAAATGCAAAGTATATTCTTCTCTAGGAGACCTGGCACCACCCACTATCAAAAGATTTTATCACCTCTTTAGCCAATGTCTCCCTGTCGAAACTCATCTTCCAGGCTTCTAAAATAATTACTGTCACAAGGGTAATGAGAAATGTACTAAGTTAAACATTGAGGAAATAGGTGATTTAATTCCATGTGTATTATATGATTGTTCTTTTTCCTTACAAAATAGTAAAAGGTATGGGATGTTCGAGGAAAGGCCTTGTAAATATTTCTTAGGACTGGGTGATTCAAATTTTCCTTTGCATATGATGGGAAACGTACAAAAAACTCCTATAGCCAAGTTCCCAGAAAGACTGCTGGGCATTGTCATTTTCTAATCTTTTTTACCTCTCCATAGTCTTTTTCTTCTTTCCCTTAAATCTATTGCTTTACATATATTCCCCCTCAAAAGAGCTTGCCAAGCAAGGCATATTCTGTCTCAGTACACTCTAATTTTTAGACCCCTAAAGCAAATTCCTATTTGAAATTTCTAGTTGAAATTTATTTTGCCAGTCACTGTGGAAAAACAGGCAGGGGTAAAAAAGAATAAAAAGCTTAGGCAAGTTATAAAGGCTTTTGTGTTCTTATATTATCTGAAATTTTCCTTAGGGTTTTATCCTCGACATCCTTGATTGATGGTAATTGCAGGCTTCATTGACTTCTCGTTCTCTATTTTTATTAATGAGATTGCCATGCTCCGAGAAGTGCAGGCTGCATAGAGAGGCTCTGGAGGAAGAGATGCCAGAGAGCAAGGAAGAGACAGAGACAGAAGGCATGGAAGTGAAGAAGCCCCCTTGGGCTGGAGGTGGGTTCTACAGTCCCAGCTGCCTGCTCACTGTGTTGGAAGAACTGCGCACCCAAGACAATTCAAAATGTTTGATCCACAAATACATGAGGAAAATAAAATGTTTGTTTAAAGCCCCTAGTTCAGGGAGAGATTTTAAACAGAAATAGAAAATGAGAACAAGATAGTTACTTCATCTCTTGATGTACCAGTTTCCTCTGTGGTAATATGTCACTTGATGAGAATACCTATCTTAGAAGGTTATTGAGATCATTAAATAAGATTTACAAACACATACATACTGAGAAGAGAAAATTAAAAACCTAGGAGTTTTTAAAAAAAATCTATTATATATACTGACTATAACCATATAATAATTTTGTTGCTCTCATAATAAACATCCCTTGAAGAGATCAGTTTCCTCAGTGGTGTGATAACGGATAAAACCATAATATAAACCTGTCCACAGTGACATCCTACAGTAATTAACTTCAGAATTTGAGGTGTTTCCAGACTGGTGAACAAAGTTATGTGTGTTAAGTAATGACTCTTTTGAGTTTTTTTAAAAAGTACTTGTAGGAAGAAAGCATGACTCCAACTTGGCTTTGTAATGAAATACATTTTTGGAATTGTCTAAAAATTTTTAATTTATAAAGTGCCTTAATATTTTTTGATTTTTGCCAGGGTTAAAGACCTCTTGAGAAATCATCCTAATTTGTTTGCTATTTCAAGTCACTCATCCCTAATAACATGAGGGCATTAGAGACATAAACAGGAATTTCATACAAATCAACTACCCAACTAAGGAATTAAATAGCCAGTGGGAATCATAAGACTAAATATAACCAAAACAGCAAAATAACTCATTTTGATAGGTATGAAAAAAGCCATTGAAAAAATATTAATAACAGAAACATATGCCTATTAGTGCTTTTTTCACTTTATAGAAATATTAGCAGTAAAATATGTAATGTTTATATTCTTTATAAAGCATTTAAATAGCTGAATTCAATTTTACTTTTCCTATCTGACATACAGATAAAAGAAGAAAAGATCTTTAAATGGTAGGTTCGGTAGGATCAGAACAGCAAACTAAGGTCTCTATTTTTTGCAAGGGAATCTAGACAGAGTTAAGAGACTATAACTGAAAATGGGGAGAAAGGAGATGAGATATTTAAAAAGAAATAGCTTGAGATATAATATCAAAACCACACTGGAGTGGAGAACAAATCTTCAGATGGTTTTGTTGATTATGACTTAATGCTCAAGGGGATTGGATACAGAATAACTAACAATAATTCCAAAAGTTTCAAATGATCCTGCTACGTACTTATTTATATGCAAATTTGTTCAGTCATAACATAATATCTCAAAATCTTTAGGCTATGCTGTTAGAGCCATCAATATTATAGGCAATACCAAGGCATTTCATGAATGAGGAAGTTTCCTCAAACAACTGAAACAGTTGTTTCCTCAGTCATATGTCACAACCTGTACAAATGGAGTTTCCTCTGCGTAAAACATTCTTTTATCAGATATCTGTCTGATGGGACCCCTAACTCCATTTTCTCTCTGATTCTATTCATCAGGATAGGCTGAGCTATACTGTGGGAAAAATGAACACACACATTTTACTGCCTCAGTCTAGTAATGATACTTGACACATCGAATCATTTTTTTTCTAGTACTTAACACCTTATCCCTTCTCACTACACTAGGGTTGGGTATCTAGGGAAGCAAGGAAGTCATTGATTAGCATTACTGTTTCTTATACAGTCCTCTTTTTGACTGACCAAATACCCCACCATTTCCTTTCTTCCACATTTAGAACACTCAGTTTATCCCCAATGGAGATAAGCCAGTATTCCAGCCAGGTACCAAATCCACATTGAAGGCCAGGATCTAAGTGTGGTGTGTGGTAATTTCTACATCCAATTCCGCTGAACATCCTATAGGCTAAAACAAAACATCAACAACATAAACAACCCAGTTTTCTCTTCTCCCCATCCTAAATAATGCATAGTAGAGAAATGGGGTCAGATAATATGAAAAAGCAGAAACAAAACAAATAACGACAAAAACACAAACAACTCTGGAAAGGGGAAGAATGCGAGACACCCAGCAATTACTCGAGCAAGTACGGCAGTCCCTTACCGTGGGGATGTGAGGTACTTATTTTGCTCCTGGCAGAGCCATCCTTTCCACCGTTAACTGTGGCCTCACAGGCTCTCCCTTTCCCATTTATCCTCTTTAGCCACCTCTGAAGTGTGCTCAGGGAACACGATTTTCTTGGGAGCCACACAGTCTTAGTCCTCTCCTGCCTTACAAAACTGAAGTCTCAAAGGGACAAACTGTTTTTTCCTTCTTCCCCAATAAACTCTTTCTTGTAATTTACATACCCCTAGATAAGAAGAGTGCTTGCTATATGGTAGAAATTCAGTGAGCATCTTGTGGAGTTATTTAAGAAAATCATTCTGTAACTCAGAAAACAAGCCTGTAAGTTAAGTTTTGCTGTATTAACTTTTTAATAATAGAACAACTAGTAACAGCAGATCTAAATTTCAATGACATCTTCTTTAATACCTTGAAAGTTGAACTTTTGAAAGTAAAGAAATGAAAATAAAAGTTAAGCATATTCAGTGGGTTAGGTGGACAAATATTCTACCATAATGCATAACATCATATGGGAGCTATCCAGAAAAGCCCCAAAGTTCATTAATGTAATATCTGAGCATTAGCTTAACTAGCTGGTGGCTTTTTTCAGGTTTTTTCTCATATTCCAAGATTAGTTTTTTTTTAACACTGATACTATAAGTTCTTAAGATTTATGTATTTCATTAAAGTTTATCCAGCTTTTTAACTGAGAAAAGAGCACATAAAATTTATTGTAATGATAAAGAGTTCCTTATATAGTTGGCCTTGACATGAGACACTAATTTGTAACCGTACATCAACTCTACAAATGAATTCTGTAGAATAAAGTTTCCCTTGCACAGAGGCAACCAGCAACTCATTTCTCTAGCTGCCTTAACTTCTCCTCCTGCCATAATAAATCTTTGAGTTCTACAGGGACTCATTTTTCTCTTGCCCTTCTTCATTTATGTCAACATGCTTTCAAATTCATGCCAGCCTGTTTAGAGGCTTGTTTTGAGGATGACACATTTCTTATTCTTGCTGAGAAGAGTGTAAGAAGGTTTAATATAGTTCTGCATTCAAGATTAATGTAGTCGCCCGCCAGAAACTGGCTAGAGGTGCGACTCAGCTTTTCAGTGACCACTTATCATGAAACTTGGACACCATAATATTCACATAAATAATTCCAAGGAACAGAACGTCCATGGGAGCTTATGAATTTAAAATTTGCTCAACTATTTCCTTTATAGAACTGATATTTTGTGTTTATTTTCCCGACTTTCTTAATAATCATATTTCATAGTTGACAGAAAAACCACTATATGGCTCTATTAGCACACCGATTTTCACTTTCACCTATGACACCTACAGGAAAGGTTTAAGATACTGCCAGCCTTACATTATATAATGGATTTTCCATGGGTAAAATGAAATCGATTGGAAAGTTCTCAACTCTTCAAACACATTGAACAAGCTATTTTTCAAGGAAACATTTGAAAGAAGCCCACTGGAAAATATCCTACAGGGAGTGACTATTCAATTGAACTCAAATCATATATAGGGATATATATGAGTTTAATGCAACAAATAATTCTTTGACTTTACAATTTTATACCATTTATTTTATGCAAACATTTTAGATATTCCATGAGGTAAAAATCTGAGGACTTTTTATGCTGTACAATATCTGTCATGATATTAAGTTTAACTATCTTTCCAACTTATCCTGCCAATGACCTCATCTCCATTCCTGCACTGTACCCCTTTTTAGACTCCCTAAACATCCTGTGTTCTTTCATGTCAAAGACCTTTACATAATACTGCTCTCTGAATAGCATGCTCTTCCTCCATCTTCCATGTGATCAATGCCTATTTGGTTTTCATCTTCTATACTAAATGATAATCATATACATATCATCTAATGGGACTCTGCATACCATATTATGATTTGATTGCCTGCCTCTCCTATCCCAAGTAGATCTGCCTTCCTTGGAAGCAGTGACTGAATTTGACTAATTTCTTTATTCAGTACTTTGGGGACTCATTTTCTATTTGAGTTCTATAATGGGAAATAGGTATTTGCAAAGCTCTATGAAAAAGTTCAGCACAAGCGCAAGAAGATTCACCAAAGTTAATGAAAAAAGAATAGGACAACTATGTAGAATAGTTCCCAGCTCACTATTATAAAAAAGTTGCCTGTATTTGGTACAGATAAAATGACCATGGAAATGCAGAGCCATTCTTTACAATAAAATTTAAGAAAGTTTAGATGGAGGCAGATGACAGGGGCAAACTGGGAGAGAAAGGATATATAATGTATGAAAGGACATGGCCTCAGTTTTGTCCTCAATCCGGATTCTTTCATGATTCATTTTAGTACTACCTGGCTGGTGGCTGGATCTTCATAAGTAAAAGCATTAGGGTGGCAATAAAATTGAAAGTTATGTTTTGAATATCCATTTGTCTGATAAACTTGGTTTAGTAAACTAAGTTTACTAAATTTTCTTGGGATTAGTAACTGATATTTGAGAATCAGAGGATTCTTATTATCAATAACAGTTGAATAATTAACAATTATTCAAAGGTTAATAAATTTCTGCTACAGCTTAGGCATTTAAAAACACTTTCAGAAAGTATGATTCAGTAAACTGAATGAATGTTTCAAATGATGGCTTTTTTTCCCTAACTTTGAAAGAAAAAAAACAAGAAACTCACAATGATTTGGCTACTGAGATTATTCCTCTCTTTTTAGATGTTCATACTGTATAATGTATAGATATTATAGCATTTCAGACATAACATGATTCCTTTAAGCCTATTTGAATTCAAATATAGTTATATAACAATTTGATAGAAAAAGCCTTCATTACTTTTCATGTAAATCATGCTTCTCTTGGCACTAATCTAGTCGAAGCAAATCTTATATGTCAAGGTTAAATTGCTGAGACTGGGTTTTAGGGAGTGAAAACATTTTGTCCATACTGAGGTGTGTGAAAAAGGTCTGTGAAGACAGACTATGAATGAATGATAAATGGGAGTGAGAAAGGTGCTGACCACATGACTATAACATCCCCTCCAGCCCAACTAAACATTAGACAGGTTTCTTCCTGACTCTAGGCCCTGTCCTCCCTCTCTCAGGGAATGTACTACAGGAAACTTGCAATTGTAAATTCTATGTCTGCCCCTTGGAGATGTAAATCTCCTCTCAGTCTCTTCCCAGTTTTACAATCCAAGAATATCTTTATCAAGGACCTGAGAGTCATCTGTTTGAGGTGAAATTATTAAGAAAGATAGAGTCCTTATTCTCCAATCTGTGGCAGAAAGGTGCCTAATTTGGTTAATACCAATTAAAAAACACAGATGGACTACTCACATTGACCAACCCTAGCTAATATATGCTGTAGTAATAAACAATCCCTAAATATCATCAGTTTATCATGTCAAATGTTTAAATGTGCTCCACATAGCCATAGCCATCTAGGATAACTGCTAGAAGGAATGAATGGAGAACCATACCTCCAGGAAGAAGAGACAGGCATATATTGCACTTCACTTCATAGGTCAAGCAAACACATGGCCACACCTAACTTCAGTGACATAAATTTAATTCCTGCATGTTCCAGAAGTGGCAAGTCGCAATATGGCTACTATCCATTTTCACACTAAAACTTACTTTTTAGACTTAACTATTTTATTTTTTTAATGTAGAAGTTCAGTAAAAAGTATATATATAGCATATAACATGCATATAATTTTAACTTCTTAGAAATCTAATCTGACTTTCGAAACCCTTAGATGCTAGGGCTAACCATTCCATTTTGATTATCATAGTTTGAAATTCATGTAGCCTTAGTTTCTTCGATTTGAAAGTAAATATTAAACTGAAAAATTAAATAGGAACTTAGCATAATGGCTCTTGAATTGAGAAAGTAAATTTCATGAATTTTATTTCCATATATTTAGCTATTTTGACATTTTTAGACTATGACCTTTTCTAACAATGAAACCACTGACTTTTGATAATGTGGGGGTTACTTGTAATGCAGTTTACTGTAATTCTTTTCCATTTGTAATTCTAGTCCCATTTGTTGCTTGGAAAAGGAATCTAATTTTAGTGGCTTATAGATTTCATATCTCCTTTGTCCTTCTTTTTCCTACCTATATTAGCCATTTTGTTGGAACACAGGTTTGTGTCATTTCAATGGTATATGAATCACAAAAAAGTTCAATTTTATTCAGTGTACTTTCATTTTAACTTCTTATGAAAAATATCCTGAAATTATTTCAATTTTTAACCCAAGGAAACTAAGATTGCTGCTGAGTTTTAGGGCCCAGAGAAACTGTACAAGTATTCAGTCTAAAGTATTTCCTAATATTTACATATTGTTTTCCCAAAAGAACATAACCATATTCTCTGTTGCAAGTGAATATAAATACCCACACAGTCAATTCCACGAAAAAATGGAGGTCCTGAAGACTGAAACAGTCCGTGCTACTTTTCTAGTCATTTTTAATATTCTAAGTTATTACCATTATATAGACCCTTTCAAAGGCAACTGCTGTCTTCCCTCCCATCCTGTCTCTGTTAGGGCTTTACTCACATCACTGGCCCCTGGTTTTTAATTTGCATCCTTTACCTTGGCACTGGTGATTATCCCATCTGGCAGCCAAGTTCAAAACTGTCTAAATGCGTTTACCTTTAACTTTCCATTGCCCTCAAGTAGGTGCCCTGGCGCTCCTTCCCTTCATGACCAAACCTCACGAAAGAGAAATCTAAGGAGTCCCCTTGCCTGCATGTTCCCCTGACTGTGCGTGAGAGGTCTTCCTTCTCACCACCCTCTAATTAATACCCTATCGTTCAAAAATCTGCACCAAAATCCTCTCCTTAGGAGCACTAACAACCTCCAAAATGTCAAATGCAATGCCCTTTTCACTGCCTACATCCTAACTGGGGAAGCCTGACAATTTGGGTCAAGCAATTTAATTTCTAATTTTCACATTTCCATTTCAAGGAAATAACCTCCTATTATTTTCCACAGAGGGCATTTACTCATTACCAACATTTTCTGAACGCCATTACTAGTCATTATTCCCTTTATTCTGCTTTTTACACATTTTAACTCCCTAAATTTAATTGTCATGTAATGCTTCTTCCTTTAACAATAATTTACAGTGTGTTTATCTTGTTCCATAGATATATCCCTTCTTGATATACAGAAGCTTTGTCTGTTTATTTTCTTCATTTTCCTCCTTCACCAAAATAATACTGTTGCTTAATCCCCATCAGCAACTTTAACCTTCTCTCACACAAATAGGTTTTATTGTACTTCTCCTAAATTACAAACTGGAAAGATTTATTTCTCCAAATTTAGTTTCTTCAATTTGATAGTTGTCATTAGAAATGACATTATATTGACCCTTTCAAAGGCAACTACTGTTTTCCCTCCCATTCCATCTCTGTTAGGGCTTTACTCACATCACTGGCCCCTGGTTTTTAATTGGCATCCTTTACCTTGGCACTGGTGATTCTCCCATTTGGCAGCCAAGTTCAAAACTAGTGAGAAGTGTTTATTGTTATTTCAAAATAATACATTTGTTTGGAAAATCCTGCTAAACATCAGGACATTATTTTACAGGATAAAAGTGTTTTGAGTTATCTGTACATGTGGAGTCACAATATCTCTGAGAAATTCCAATGTTAATCCACACTGTCCAGTTATCTTACAGTATATCCTTTAACTCTTCTCGAGTCAGCAGGCCATGTTAAGATTCCCAGTTCCAAGATCAATTCAAGGCTTTAGATGTGTAATAAGTAAAATGCACATCTAAGATGTTAACTTAGGTTTTGTGTCTTTTTTGTTCCCTAGAAGCATTTTTCTAGTTCCTTGTTAGCTCTTAAGTTAGCAATAGTTTCAGAGTGTTAACTTAAAGGCTTATGGCAGACTGAAGAATTAGACTGCATGAAGATTTGAAGGAAATAAAAGATAGGACAAAGGCATTTATTGACACAGAGGAGTATCTTTAAAGAAGCAAGGAAAGAATTCCTGTATTTTCATTCTACTGCTGATAGACTATACAGAGGTTCTTCAGATTAGACAGACAAGAGTAGCGATGTTTTCAGATACTTCAGCATTATGGCTGTGCAATAATACTGGGCAGAAAAACTGGAGAGAGAGTAGAAACTAAAGAGAGTGAGGTTGGCTAGCCAAAGAATCCTTGCAAAATCATTGTATAGCAGCAGCAGATTTCAGATCTGAATGTGCATAAAGACTGGGTCAACACATAACATTAATATATGATCTGATAAACATATATACAGTCAGCAATTCCACTTTAACAACTATTGCCTAAAATTTGATGTGAGGCAGACCACGGAGTCCCCACATGAACTAGAATTTGTAATATTTAAAGTAGATAGGATGGACACAGGAATTACGTTTAATCATAGAGAGTGAAGAAATGATCAAAGTTGAGTTTGTGGACAGGGATTCATATACATCATACATGTATAGCCTTGAAAATATGAATCTTTATTCTTAATTAATAATCATGTTAATTGTCATTTAGGTAAATTGTACAAAATCAATACCAAGCTCTTGATTCCCTTTTACTTCAACTTAAATTTAAATTGCAAATTAACTCCATACACAAAAGTAAACTCAAAATAGATCAGAGACCTGAATGTAAGACATGAAACCATAAAAGCCATAGAAGAAACATAGGCAAAAATATCCTGAATATAAACATGAGCAACTTTTCCCTGAACACATTCCTCAGGCAAGGTAAACAAAATAAAAAATGAATGACTGGGACTACATCAAACTAAAAAGCTTCTGTACGGCAAAGGACACCATCAACAGAACAAAAAGGCATCTTACAGTATGGGAGAATATATGTGTAAGTGACTTACTGATAAGGTATTAACATCTAAACTATATAAAGAACTCACATGTCTCAAAACCCAAAAAATAACCTGATTAAAAAATGGGCCAGAGGATCTGAACAGACACTTCTCCAAAGAAGAAATTTGAATGGACAACAGGCACATGAAAAGATTCTCCACATTGCTAATCATCAGGGAAATGCAAATTAAAATCACAATGAGATATCACCTCACACCAGTAAGGATGGCCAACATCCAAAAGACAAACAACAACAAATGTTGGTGAGGTTGTGGAGAAAGGGGAACCCTCCTACACTGCTGGTGGGAATGTAAATTAGTTCAACCATTGTGGAAAGCAGTATGGAGGTTCCTCAAAAAGTTCAAAATAGAAATAACATTTGATTCAGGAATTCCACTTCTAGGAATTTACCCAAAGAAAACACAATTCCTCATTCAAAAAGACATATGTATTATTTGCAATAGCAAAAATACGGAAGTTACCTAAGTGTCCATCAGTAAATGAGTGGATAAAGAAGATATGGTACATATACACAATGGAATATTGTTCAGCCATAAAAAGAAAGCAAATCCTACCATTTGCAACAACATGGATGGAGCTAGAGGGTATTATGCTCAGTGAAATAAGCCAGGTAGAGAAAGACAAGTACCAAATGATTTCCCTCTTTTATGGAGTATAATAACAAAGAGAAACTGAAGGAACAAAACAGCAGCGGACTCACAGACTCCAATAAGGGATTAGTGGTTACCAAAGGGAACCAAAGTGGAGGGTGGGGGCTGGAGGGAGGGAGAAGGGGATTAAGAGGCACTATAATTAGCAATCACAATATAGGTAGGTCACAAGGAAGGTAGTACAGAACAGAGAAGTAGTGACTCAACAGCATCTTATTACGCTGATGGACAGTGACTGTAATGGGGTGTGGGGGGACTTGATAATATGGGTCAATGCTGGAACCACCACGTTGCTCATGTGAAACCTTTGTAAGATTGCATATCCATGATACCTTAATTTAATTAATAAATACATTTAAATTACAAATATAAATATGTATGAATGTATATTTACACATACATGTATAATTTAATCCTATATTCAAGATAGGCATTTGAGTTGCATATTGCATATATGATAACCAGATCTCAGGGATTCTAAATGGTTTATACAAATCACAGTATGGACAGGCAGGGTTCAACCCTGGCTCTATAATAACACACTCCGTTTGTTTTGCTGAGTCTATGACAGCACATACACTTGAAATAATTCATGAATTCAGTGAAATGAAAAAGAGTTGAGCTAGCTGAGGAGGCATCAGCAGGCTTGTCCACTGCCTGACAGCACCAGCTCTCAGAGGCAGCTGCCCGTCCTTCGAATGAGTGGGGGCACACAGCCTGCGGGGCCCTGAGCTCCGTGAGTGAGCACAACTGGGCAGCTGCCATTCCTGACGCTGGTGTGCAATTCCCCAAGAAGCGGGCCTAAGCTTGGACTGCCCACCTCCTCCACTTGCGTCTCATCCAGGCCCTAAAAAATAGAGGGACACAGCAGGGGAATGGCCTCCTCCTCCTCCTACAAAACAATCTAGCAGATGTCACTGCACAGGATGAAAAGTAGACGAGATTACCCTATCGCAGCCACCGGTGGGTTCCCAGTAACACCAAGACGCAGAGAAAGACGAAGGGCGTTTCCCTAAGCCCTTTGCTCTGCACTATTTATTTAAATTTCCTTATGAAAAATTTTTCATTTTGTTGATGATTGCTCTTGACATTTTTTTTAGCTTTTCAACTAATTATATTGGAATGGAAAAAAAATACATCATTAATAATAATCCATATCATAAATTCTTTCAGCCATATTTTCATTGTTTATGAATTGTAGCTGAAAATTAAGATATGACACCAGGAAATCCGGAGTGACAATTAAAATGCTTGGTTAATTGCAATACACACAAACATAAATAACACACACACACACATACAATACATACAAAACATTATGAGCTGAAGAGAGCAAAATTGTCCCCAAGCCAGTTATTTTTTAAAAGCAGAGGGCAAACTGTAGTAATATCTTAGCTCTACTGCCTTTGTGGTAGAGTAAGAAGCTGTTTTACATGTGTGAAAACTGCTGGCTTTCAAATATGCATGTGCTATTAGAGTAACCACAGGTAAAAAACAGATACAAGACAACAGGAGTAAAAGAAGAGGGCATGTTTCTTCACATATCCTGCGATATAATTCTTTTTCAGTATTTATATACCTAAGATTAAAATATTAGAAATAAATACAATGGCTACAAATTTCCTTTTGTTTTAATCAATCTTTACAAAAAGGTTCACAGAACATTTCTCTATACTCCTCACCTCGTTTACCCTATTGTTATCAGCTTACATTACCAAAGAGCAGTTGTCATAACCAACCAACATTGGCAGGTTGTTTTTTTACTAAGATATCATTGATATACGCTCTTATAAAGGTTTCACATGTAAAACACTGTGGTTACTACAGTCACCCATATTATCAAGGGCCCCCCCCCACCCCATTGCAGTCACTATCCATCAGCATAGTAAGATAATATTGGCACATTTTTAACTAAACTCTAGACTTAACGTTTCTCCCAGTATGTCCGCTGCTGTCCTTTTTCTCCTTGAGGATCCCTTGCAGGATGCCACATTGCATTTAGTCTTCCTAGTCATCATGCTCCGTTAGCCTCTTCTGCTTTATATAGTTCCTCTGTCTTTCCTTCTGTTTCATAGTTTTGAGAGTTTTGAGGAGTACTCCTCAAGTAGTCTGTAGAATGTTCTTTGACTTGGGTCTGTATGATATTTTTCTTAGAGTTATACTGGGCTTTCTATCTCAGGGAGGGAGACTATAGAGATGAAGTGCCTTTCGGATCATATTTCCTCAGGAACACTATATGAACATGACTTACTACATTATATCAGTGACCTTTCAAACATAAGGTGATGGGCCTGGGGGTGGAATCCAGGCAACAATGGAACAGAGCAAACAGGCAGCAGCCTAGGCCCTTGGAGGAATCACTGTGTGTCAGAGTCCAGAGCCTGCCTAACTGTCCTTTCTGTTAGTATCATTTTACCAAGCTCTTCATTTGGCTTTCAGTTATATTTAGCCAGAATATACTAATTGATTCAAACATATGCATAATAATAACCAAGTGTTATTAACCTTAGTTAATAAGTGTTAATAACCTTGATACACATGATAGTGGTATCAACCCTGGTCTCCTGGCCCAGGTAGCGTTTGGCAGGTTTCTCTACTACAGAGCTCCCAGCAGCCCTTACTCCACTTTCACATTCCCTGGACCTTTGCATATTCTATTCTTTAGAAAAAGTCACTGAGTACAGCCCCTGACAACAAAGTGGGACAGCATATAGTTCCATTGACTGTAGGAGGATTGCCATTGTAAATTATTTGGAATACTTCTCTATGGGAGATTTATCTTTTCTCTCATATTTATTTATATGTTAGGATGGATTCATGGACATTTAGTTTATTCTCTACTATCATCCAGTTCATTAAAAATGGTATTAATTTAGTTGTTCAAATCATTTTGGCATTGGCCATTGGAAGCTCTTTTCGCTTTACTTTTGTATCTCTTCTATATGTCCTGGCATTTTTTATTGTTAAACATGTCCTTATTTTCTGTCACTATAAGATGATCCATCTCATTTTATGTTTTCCCTGTTAAGTCCTAAGTCTAACTGATCATCCAAGGAGCTTTGATATGTTTTATTAGAGGGTGATGATTGAAACCAAGGTCTAGACACTGGTTGTGCTCATTGCTGCTAGGATGCCCAGTCCTCTCTCTTATCCTCATTGGTTTATTTAGTCAGCTTAGTTCATTTTTATACATGACAATAAATTATTGTTTTAATTGGCAACTATCAATGGCAAAGAATAATTCATACATATGAGAGACATTGAAAGTAGAAAATGTTAAACTATTTTGTGCAATGGTCTAAATCCTGTTTAGTTGAATTATTTCAAATATAATGAATTAGTATGAGGCTGCTCCGCCCCACCCCTGCCCCCACAAAATAAATGCTGGACACAAAATCCAAGTACGTGAGTTCATATTATAGGCCCTGTGTTCCTGTGGGCTATGTCATTTGAGCAGTCAATGAGTTATAGAGGGAATTAGAGTTCATCTGTAATGCATATTTCTAGTTCATAAAGAGTTAAGTATGGGTATGAGAGGTTACATGACACACGCATGGTCAGAGCCAGGTAACTGCAGAATTGAGACTGAATTTCAGGTCATACAGGTTCTCATTTAGATTGTTTTTCACCAAACAACACAGCCCCTAAATCCCATTTTCTGAAATTATAGGTGATATTATCTCTACTTTTAGGGTTGTTTTAAGAAAAAAAAGGAAATGAGTTCATGGAAATGCATATGAATAAAATACTCAAATATAACATAACAACTCTTCTTACCCCAAAACATTTGTTCTATATATCCAAAATGAATGGGATTAAAATACTTGGAGTGACAACTGCTCCAGGTGTTTTATATCCATCATTTACTCTACCAACAACTCCCTGAATAAGGTCTGATTATCTTCATTTTACAAATACATAAGGTGCAAACAGAGAGTTTGATTAACTTTGTACACTTGCATAGGGTCAGTCCCCTGGTAAACTGCAGTAAACCAAACTCAGATTTTTTTCCCCACTTCAAAACTGTCATTCTTCCATTACCTCAAAATGCCTACTTCCTTTCCTTAGGACATGTGGTTTAGAAAGAGCTTAATGGAAGTAATCTTGTGACCTTCAATAAACCCACATCTTAATGTTTCACTGCTTATTCATCATATATTGCTCTATGTTGTAGTTCTTTAAGAGCAGTTTTCATCTCTTGTGCATGATCTGCTCCTAAAGGCATTTCTTTGTTATATTGAGAAAGTGATAAGTGACTATGGAATAAATGAATGTTCTTCCCTATGGAAAGAAAGGAGGCAAAAAAGTAGGAAATTTCTGATGTAGTGGATCTTTTGGCAAAAAAGGTTTAAATCATTTTGATTTTAACACAACTTTTTAAGTGAACACTTAGTTATTATTATGCATATGTTTGAATCAATTAGTATATTCTGGCTAAATATAACTGAAAGCCAAATGAAGAGCTTGGTAAAATGATACTAACAGAAAGGACAGTTAGGCAGGCTCTGGACTCTGACACACAGTGATTCCTCCAAGGGCCTAGGCTGCTGCCTGTTTGCTCTGTTCCATTGTTGCCTGGATTCCACCCCCAGGCCCATCACCTTATGTTTGAAAGGTCACTGCTTCAACTCCAGGTTTTAGACTCCCTGATACAATTATATTCAAACCAGTAAAGGGTTGTGGAAAAAAAACCAAAGAGTTTTCTCTTTACATAAACTCTTCTTTATCAGAAAGACTAATCTTTCTAAAAGTCTCAGTTGTTTTCCTCTTATACCTTCTTGGTGAGAACTGGATTACAGCCCACACCTAAAACAAACACTAGTAAGAGGAACTATGATTAGCATACTTGGTTTAGAACAAGTTTGGGCGGAGTGCTAACCAAATGAAAACAGGTTCATGAGAGCAAGAGGTGGTTGCTGTGGGGCAGCGAGGAAACAGTGCTTGCCACAAGCACGTGCAGGCTACAAATCACATCTACACAGAGAACAACCAGCTAGGAACAAGAAGCAAAGAGACCAACTAGAGAACTGGCCTAATAGAAGTGAGCAGAGATCTAAATTCCAATATTCCAGGCTATGGTCCAATGTGCCCAGGATGCTGATGGTGACACACCCTAGTTTGAAAGCAACAGTTCAGTGACTGGGCAGTATGATAGACCCAGGTTAAAGCAGGAATTTAGCTGGCAACTGGGCCAAAATGTTAAAGAGTGGTCTGCTATAAAAAGAGGAATATTTAAACCTGGCCCACCAGTGGGGCCCTACTCAAGAGGACTGGAACTCTTGTGCTGAATGCTTGCCAACTTAGTCTGGGAAAAATTCCTAGGCATACACTGAGTATGGGGACAAGCTATTACAGCAGGAGAGATGGCAGATCGGTTGTCAGTGTGTGTGAAGTGAGAGACACTACAGGTTTAAAGCAGGTAACTTAAAGACCACTGGCTTCCCCCACAAATAAAGATGGGATTCCTTAAAGAAAAAGATCCATGCCGGGTTTTGATTTTCTCAAGCACTGAGTGAGGTTAAACTATTACACTGAATGGCTTTATCACCTTCGGCAATACAAGGCCAGTCCCAAGAGTGACAACACACTTAATAAAATGGTTATTTTTGATTGGTGCTAATACGTATGAGACACCGTACACACATATGAGCCTATTTAATCTGTCCAACAGTTTGTGAGACAGCTTTTATTGTCTCCATTATTCAACTGGAGAAAATGAGGCTCAGAACATAAATATTCCCAAGGTCAGACTGTAAGCCATAATATGACCCCTGTTCTTCTGAGCTCAAAGCCTGTGGTCTAATACACACACCATACGCCCCACATTTGCAGCTTGTTAAGCCCTGCTTTCTACATAGGAGTTTCAATTTTTTATTCTGCTAGAACTTCATGGAATCTGTTAATCAATCCAGTGGCTTAAAAAACAGACCATGTGGTAGAGGATTGCAGAAGGCGGTGGTATTGTAAAAGCTAGCAAGCAGTTGACTTCACTCCACTTTGGCTCTTTCTTTCTGAAGATCATCTAAAAAAATGGAAGTTTTGCAAATTTGCATGAGAAGAAAGAGCAGACTTGAACTGTCACTTTGAGGGGCATTCAGAGATGTTCAGTGGAGCCCAAAATGAAGTTTGGGTGTCTCATTTAATAAAAACCCTGCAATATCACATTTAATCAACACTTTCTAAGCAGACGGTTGTAGTGATATGAAGAAGTAAGCATGTCTTAATTTATAGATATGTGAGTGCAGCAAAATATGCCTAAAATGTTAAATTGTTTTTCTATATAAATTTTATGAATTTGAAAGAGTCTCTGGGTACTAGTTTTATACTACAAATTTGAGACACACATCAGGAACAGAGAAAAATGAAAAATGCTTAGAGAAAAGATGATCTCAGCTAAAGGTAGATGGTCTTTTGCAAGGCAGCATTTTAAGCATGAATTTGTGCTTATCTGCTAGATATTCAAATCAGTTGTACCATTTCATGAAACTGTAAGTCTCAAGTTTGGTTTTCAGAGGAACATGTCTAATTTGGAAGAATGGAATGAACTAAAGAAATTGTAATTACACAAGGGGTACTACATTATTAACATGTATGTGAAATATTTTATTACAGCCCTAATAATCCATAAATTATTAAGTATAAGAACATAATTCAAAAAATTATGAAAATAATAGAAAATATTCATGATCTTCAAAAAGTTTGACATTTGCTATCCAAATGCTTCATTAAAGAAAGAAAATTATTTTTAGAAATTGTTTATAACCTCTGGAAATGAAAACACCTATGAAATAAGAGTATGGCCATTTTAAAAAATCATTTTACCTAGGATTTTTAGAGCTAAGTAGTTCTTCTCTTGACTTTAAAATGAAAAGCCAATGAGAATGAGAATTAAGAACTACACATGAAGTGTTTTCTATGTGCCATATGTTTTTAACAAGAAATATTAATTTCCTAAATATGTGACATCAGTGCAGTAATGTAAGAGATGGTGTTAATTACATATGATTGGCAACTGTAAGCATTATAAACAGATTTTCTCTAATAACTCTAACAATATCTTTATAAAATAAGTATTATTATCAACTCCATTTGATACATTAGGAAACTGACTTTTAAAGGGGTTGCAAAATGTATCTAAGATAAGTAGTAGAGAGTGTGATTCAAAACATTCTGGTTCCAGGGCCTGTGCATTAAACCAATCACCCATAAGGCTACTTACATCACTTAATTTGAAGATGAACAACTCAAATTCTAGAGCTCAACAGCTATGTGAGAGATAAACTTAAAGACGGGCTAAACCTGGTGCATACTCATGCAAAAGCAATTTTGCTATACTAATTGGGGAGTTTTTAATTTATATTAAGGCAAACAAAGCAAAGATTTGTCATGAAATAAAATACCAAGTGGTTTGGATGTATGGGCCAAAACAGAGACTGAAAAGAAATAAAATGTGTGCACTAACTCCTATACACACTGTGGGGAAAAAGGTTAACTTTTTGCAATTATCGGACTATTTTTAGTAGCTTGTAGAAAGTTCAGGGAATGGTTATTAAAGGCTTTGCCTGAAAGAATCTAACCCCAGGGTATCCCCATAGAGCCTAAAACCTCCTTGCTTAGTCACTTTTTTTAAGGCAGTGATGGTCATTATTAAAATTCAACCTAGCAAAAACAGTATTTTTAGATCAAATTATATTTGGAACTGTGGATCTAAAGTACAGTTAATGTAATAGTGCCCTAAGATTACATCTAGGAACTCTTGTTTTCTAAGTACACTCACTCACTTGATGATCTGATCCAGTCTCCCTATTAAAATTGAGCAATACATTGATGATCCCCAGATTTACATCTTTAGCCCAGGTTTCTACCTTCATCTACAGACCCACAGACAATGCTTCCTTCTACTTAGGAGCCTACAGATAGCTCTAAATAAACCCAGACACAACTGATTTTCTGATCTTTCCCCCATTCTCCACTGCTTTTCATCAGTCCTAGTGCTTTCCCATTGCATCTTCCAAAAACTTTTACCCAGTAGCTCAGACCAAAATTGCCTGGAGGCTGGGGGTTGAATTTAATTTTCTCTCTCTCTTTCTCTTACATATATTTCACCCTTATATACATATTCTATTTCTACTTCTAAATAAGCAGGACATCCTAGACTTGATTCCCATATGTATCTAGAACCTGACTGCTTCTCACTGTTGCTACCATCTTCTGCCATGCAGATTAACACAATAGTCTTCTCCCTGGTGTCCCTGCTTCTGTGTTTAACTCCCCTAGAGCCTATTTCCAACAGAGAAGCCAAAGTAATTTTTTAAAACATAAATCAGATTTTGTTGATACGATCAAATTCCTCTAATTGTTCTCCATTTCATTAAAAGCACGAGACAAAGGTTTTCAGGTGGATCCTCTTTTATATTTCCTATCCCAGCCCCAGACTTGGCCATTTCTGCAGGACATATTCATTCTTTTTTATTAGAAAGCAAGACCTGAATGCTGGGTATTCATTGCTACTACAATGTCATTGCTTCCAGGCTTTCTCAATAGACAGGGCTCCAAAGTACATGAACATAGAATAATCCATGTTTACACATGGGTGCACACACATCCTAGAAATGACACAGAGAAGCTAGTGAGTTTGTAGTAGTAGAAGGTATAGGGGCAGGAAAGGCTCACATCTACCTGTAATGGTACTGGGAAACCGTGGGTGTTAAAGAGACTTCTCAGATCTGGAAGCAGAGTGATGCCTAAGTGGGAGGAAGCTGCTAACAATGTAGGATGCACCCTTTTAACAAATATTAACCTTAAGAAAACTGATTATGCTAACTTGGGTGTCCTGCTCAGAATCTAGGGAACATACCATTCACTGCTAATACTTTTTACAGTAAACTCTTATTTTTCACATTTCCCACATGAAATCAGTTCACCACCGGCATCTTTTTGCAAAAGTATCAACAGGAACAATGCCTGGCTCTTCAGGCACTCTATACGTATTTCTCTAGTGAAAGAGTGAATACATGAATGGCTAGTTTTTATTGCATTCCAGGTGTCCATTAAACTATGAAATACTGATTGTAGGGTTCATGAAAAGGAATATCCATGAAGTTTAAGGCATTCTTTTATAATTGCCTTCCCATAGATGTACAAAGAAACAAAACAATAAGAATTTAATCAGAAAAAGAAAATATGACATGGTTTAAAAGAATGGGTGACAGTGTTAGAAAATAACTATGCTAAGGCTGCTCAATTCCATATAACTTTATACCCTAGAATGCATTTTTTTCACTATACATTTATGGAACAGTTATTGACTTATTTAAGTGAAGTGACAGTGAAGGAGATGGTGCATACACAATCAAAGAAAAACCATCTTTTATCTGAACACCTTGAGTCTCATGAGACATGTCCCATCCTTACCATCTTCTAATATAAAGGGTTACTAAAATGCTCTGAAGAAACCACAACCATTTCCTATATTGCATTAGTTTTCACTTGCTTCTTTAAAAATTATATTACAAACTTAATGGTTTAAAATGAAACAAATGCATTATGTCAAAGTTATACAGGTCAAAAGTCCAGGTAGAATGTAACATAGCTGAGTCTTCTGTTTAGAGTTTTACGAGGCTGAAATCAAGGGCTGATGGGGCTTCCTTCCCTTCTGGAGGCTCTGGTAATGAATCCTACTAAGTTCATTCAAATAATGGGCAGCATTCAGTTCCTGGGGGGTTTAGGGCTGAGCTCCCTGGGTTTTTTGCTGGCTGTGACTGAGGGTCATTCTCAGCATCTGGAAACTGCCTCCATTCCTCCACTAATGCCCCACTTTCTCTGTCTTCAAAGCTAGCAAAAGCAAGTCAAGTTTTTCTCCTTTCACATCTTTCTGATTTTTCTTTCTGCCTCTCTCTTCAGTCTCCCTCTTTTGCCACATCTTTCTCACTACTCTCCTTTCAAAGTCTCATGCAGTTGGGCTCTCCCAAATATTTCAGCATAATGAACTTATTTTTTTTTTTTGAGAGGGCATCTCTCATATTTATTGATCAAATGGTTGTTAACAACAATAAAATTCTGTATAGGGGACTCAATGCACAATCATTAAGCAACCCCAAGCCTAATTCTCAACAGTCTCCAATCTTCTGAAGCATAACGAACAGGTTCTTACATAGTGAATAAGTTCTTACATGGTGAACAGTGCAAGGGCAGTCATATCACAGAAACTCGATTTTGATCACGCATCATGAACTATAAACAATTAAGTCAGATATGATTATTTGTTTGATTTTTATACTTGATTTATATGTGAATCCCACATTTCTCCCTTATTATTATTATTATTATTATTATTATTATTATTATAAAATGCTGAAGTGGTAGGTAGATGCAAGATAAAGGTAGAAAACATAATTTAGTGCTGTAAGAGGGCAAATGTAGATGATCAGGTGTGTGCCTATAGACTAAGTATTAATCCAAGCTAGACAAGGGCAATAAAACATCCACGTATGCAGAAGATTTCTCTCAGAACAGGGGGGGTGAGGTTCTAAGCCTCACCTCTGTTGATCCCCAATTTCTCACCTGATGACCCCCCTGCGACTGTGCCTGTCTTAGGTTGTTCCTCCCTTGAGGAATCTTACCCGTCTCTGGCTAACCAGTCATCTTCCGGGGCCATACAGGGAAATGTAAAGTTGGTAAATGAAAGAGAAGCAATATTGTTTGAAAAGCTTTTTACTTCTTTGCATATTTATGCCCTGTGGCTTCTATGCCCAGCATTTGTCTTGAGGTATCTTTACCACTTGGAAGAATTATGATACTCGTAAATTCGATATGAGGCACAAATTCTATTTAAGGGTTGTCATTAGGAAGGAAGAAGAAAAGCTATAGAAGTAGCAGGCGGAAGAAAACATGGGAAGATTGATTATTTCTTTGACATATCTTCTTGTAGAGTAACATAAGCATGTATAGGTTTTAAACTACTAATTAAATTGTGTGCACACATTAACATAATAGGAATATGGCTACATAACAAAAGCAGACCTACAATTACCAGCCATACCCAGTGAAACCAAGAAAACCAGTTAGGCACCCTAGGCATTTGTGAAAACTTATCAATGATATGATGGATATTGTCTAACTGAATTTGAAAAGTTTGAGAAAAATCAGACAAATTTAAACAACACATTCCTGGGAACTGTTCACATCCCACATGTTCTTTTAACAGTAGATAGTCTATAGTTGCACAATTTTGAAGAGCTGCAACTTGCACTTCTCCTAATTCTTGGTTGAGTTCCAACAGTATAGATCCAGTAAAATTTGTTGTTTTACTGTATGCACAGGCCAGCTTAGATATCTCCTTCTTCATTCCAATGGCAAGTCCAGGAACCTGTGGGATGAATGCAGCTACAACTGCAACAGCGCCAGGATCTTTGTTGAAGTATTTTGATGATCATCTTCTGGAATGACTCTTCCAGAGGATGCTGATGTTGGAAGTTCTTCTTCATAGCACATCTTAATTCATTTTCTGGGTAGCCAAATTAGGCTTTGATCCTCTGTATAAACACAAACAAACCCTTTGCCCACACTTTGATATGACCTTTATAGCATTGTGAAGAACTTATTGGAGATCACCACATAGGAACTGTTTTTTGTTTTTTTTTTCAGAGAAAGGAATATTATCAGAAAAATGTACTTCCATAGCTAATCCTCTGACCCCCTTTAAATTATCAAAATTAAGGATATGTAAAGCATGCATTAATCATTGATTTGCAGTTAGTTTTATCCTATCAGGGAGTAATCCCCCTTTTCTTTCTTTTTTTTTTTTTGTTATCATTAATCTACACTTACATGAAGAATATTATGTTTACTAGGCTCTCCCCTATACCAGGTCCCCCCCCACAAACCCCATTACAGTCACTGCATAATGAACTTATTTTTAAGGTCACTTAGAACCTTAACCACATCTGCAGAAGGACCTAGATTAGTGTTTGACTGAATAATTATTGGACGGAAACCTGGGTGGGGGAGTGGGGGTGGGAGGGAATCATTATAAATCTGCCTACCAAATATTTCAAATGACTCTCTTCCAGATCCAGTCAGAGATCATTGCCCCAAGCATTGGCATCTGACACAGAAAGCAGAAAATCGATATAGTGGACAGAAGCCTAAGATTTGTCATCTATCACCCTGTAATAAAACTTTAGCTAGTCACCATTTATGTTTTATCAAAAAATGTTTAACTTAAATAATTGTGAGAAAACAATCAGGCATGCTGACGTGGTGGGCATACTGAAAAACAACTGGCTTGGATCCTAAAATTCAGTGTTACAGGAGAAAATAAAAATGGCTTGGCACTCATCTCAAGTAAAGGAAACTGAAGAAATGAGTATTGATCTGAATGTTCTCTCTGCTCCATTATTATACATGGTGGGTATTGGGGACAGGCTGTCCTTTTGGTTCACAGTTCTGTGAGTCACAAGACTCATTAGCCAGAAAATCGCATGTGAACAGGAAAGAAGGGATATGCAATATTGTTTTTTTCAGCAGGAATAAAGGCAAAATTATGATGCCCATTCAATTAATTAATTTGGGAAGAATGTGTAATAATAATGAATTGAAGGTTGAAATATAACAAATGTTTATGCTATTAAACTCATGTATAAGGCTAATGAAAATCATAAGTTCTTTAAATGCTATAAATACATGGCAATATTGAAACAGTTATTTACTCTACCAAAAAGAGTAACCAAAAGATCAAAAAAGATTAACTGATTCATGGAGTGTAAGAAACTCCTGTTCATGCAAAAATCATAAACCCTATGGTACTTTCTTTATGGTATAATTTTAAGGCTGATTATCATCATACCATAGATACTGCATTTTTATTTTTATCTATAAATACAAACGAATACCTCACATTGTTAGTGGCGCTAACACTTCAAATATCTGGAACTGAAGTTTCTTTTCCCCTGCATGAAACATTTATGGATGTCTATAATATGGCAGCTGGAAGCTAATGACCTGACAGGGAAATATGTCTCTCAAATTGATGCTAAAAAGATATGCTTGCCATCCTCCAATGTAGACCAGAATAAATGATCTAATAATGCTTACATTTGTATGTTAAAATTTTATTTTAAATATTTATTATATGATGGGATAAGCTGTCGTCTTTTTTTTTTTTCTTGTGGAAGTCTAACGTTGAGTAGAGTCAAGATTTTAACAGAGATGGCAGTTCATCAAAACAAAATGTGTTACAATTAAACAAACTCGATTTGACTTTTGAATCCAATTATCTCTAAAAATATCAAACCCTTGAGTGTGTGACATAAAAATGAGACTATGCCTTTTGCTATGAATATTAGATTGAATTTACAATTCTAATGTATATTACATAATTATGTTTCTATGTTACATTTCTATATATTCTAAGAAATATAGAGAAGAAAACAGAGAAAAGGGATTGATCTTTTAATAGCTAGGAACTTGAATGCATGTTAGTAAAGTCCATTACTATATGTATATTTTAATTTTTGTATGTATCTATATATCCTCAATTAACATTTTAAAATTATAATTTTAAAACCTAAAATGAAATCTGTTATATATCATAAATATAAAATGACAGTTTGTAATTAAATCTACCACTAATCTGTTACACTGATACCTAGAATTTTCTAGAGGAGAATCGATTTCAATCTTCAAGCTGAGACAGAGTCTATAAAATATTTTTCTTCTATTCCTTTTATATTTATTAATTTCTCTTAAATACATTTCCACTATTTCATCATAAGCATTTCCTACATCTCAAATATATCTCATCTATCATGATATATTTTTCAAAGCAAGTACATTTGGGGGTTAAGGTATTAATTCCTTCATTTTATATCTGGATATTTGATTTATCCATTTAAAGCTGGACTGTATATATTACTATGTGATCATTTCCTTTGATATATTTAAACTGAATATGAGAATCAAAGAAAATACTTTTAAATAAGCTGATACTTTGAACATGTCTTTTATTCTAATTTTACATTACCCATCAATTTAATATATGACTTTAAGACTATGTAACCTTAAACTTATATGATGTAGACTCTTAATAATCAGAATAAGCTATATTTCTAGTTAATCAATTTCAACTATGTTGAAGAAGTAGTTATTCAAATAAAGAGCTTACAATAGTATATTATATTAAATTCTCTAGTATTCTAAAATCTAACATATAATAGAGTCTTTTCATCTGACACTGTGCTTTAAAAACATATATACTAATTCTCATGGTATTTAATTTTCTATTCCTTTATATGGATATGCATCTATTCCAAGTTGTGCCATTGAATCTTTTTATTCTATGATGTTTTCCTAAATAAGGAAGAGAAAATCACTACACATTTGGTACATAATGCTGGCATTTGAAATCAGGAACCGGTTTTGTGGGTTAAGGTGAAAATCACGGTGATGGTGAAGATGATAGTGATGTGGATGCAGATGCTGTTGACCCCCACCCCCCAGTACTGTTACTACCATAACAACACTAGGCCTTTATCACTTCATTCTCTTCTTAAACATAACATTTAATTCTATACTAGGACCCTTAAAAGGTAAACATAAAGTAATGCCAAAATAAAAGAAAAGCAGAAAGAAAAAGAAGAAACAAGGAAGGGAAAAAGAAAGAAGGCAGGGGTGCTTATATTTGTATGTGAAACATGACCTGGGAGACAGGAGCATAACAAGTTATTTTGTCATTCCAGCTATTTAAAAAGCCACTAACCTCCCTGGGTGTGTTGTGTGGTCTTTTAAGAGGAAGACAAAATCATCTTTCAGCATCTGTGGACTGGTAGACACAGAACTGGTTCTGGCCAAAGGAGGAAGGACCTTGTACTAGTAATAATTTTTTGGGCTTAAGAAAACATTTATAATACTATTTCCCATCACTTTCAGAATTCTGTACACATAATTCCAAGGAGCAGGTTTAGGGAGGCATTTTAAAGCATGCTGTTAATATAACTTTGACTCAGTGCAAGTTTTCAATTAATGTATTTTAGAATGTTACAAAGTATTTTGTTTAAACATGAGTCCAGGTTTGGGTGAGGGTTGGGAGACAAAAGTCAGTACTGCATTGGTAATTTACATGAAGCAAATCAGAGGAGGAAAAAGACAGAAATTAGGAAACAAAGCTTGTAAATGAGAAAAAAATGATTCAAAAACTAGACAGTAGGATACAGTGAAGTTCATACCCCTTGCAGGGTGGGGCTCATAGTAGCACAGTTACTGAATACTGTCTGTTCACAAACCATGCTGATGTTAGATGTCTGCTATTTTGTTCTTTTTTGCATGTGGGTTTGTGTGTGTCTACAGATCTGGGATAACAACTTCCCTGGAGTGATGCCCACTGAAAAGTATTCATTTTGTTGTTTTCCTTTCTTTATGTTTTAGGATTGGAGAATCACTATGAAGCAGAAGTTCCTTTGGCTGAGTGTTTCTCAATCAATGCTTACATATGTGTGTGAAACACAACCCTGGGAGACAGGTGCATAACAAGTTATTTTGTGATTCAGTTATTTAAAAAGCCACTAAACTCCCTGGGTGTGTTGTGTGGTCTTTTAAGAGGAAGACAAAATCATCTTTCAGCATCTGTGGACTGGTAGACACAGAACTGGTCTGGCCCAAGGCCAGGGGCCATCTCACACTGGTGGCTGAGTATAAACTTGAGGAGATGATTACTGAAATGACTAGTAACACAATAGGTTCCTGTCTATGAGGATATAGGAGCCTCAACACAAACAGGGCTTTGAAGAGTATTCCCAAAGCCTCCTGGTAACCCCTGAAAGACTGGGCCTCAACCATTTGCTCTGTGTTCATTGACACCCTCACTGCTCAAGAAGCCAGAAGTCTACGAGTAACAAACTCTCACATTCTGAGCCACCTTGGGTTTTTCATTTAGAATGTTGATGCTCAGTCCAACAGGCTCAGAAACACCGAAACTCTCTCCCTTATGCCTAAAGCAAAGGAACTGATAGAGCTGGAATTCAAATGATGCTGGCCCCCTTTCCCCTTTAGTTTATGGAACCATGGCCAGTCCGACATGACACTGATCAGTAGGAATTTCACCCTCAAGATTCAGTACAAAGGAGACTACCCATGGCTATCCTGGAACAGGGATGGCATGAGGATATTCTTAGTTTGGGACGTGATTTATTATGGCCAGCCTCTTTGCTTAGTAGCCAATTCTACCTCACTATAACATATGTTAAGATAGATTTGAGCTGGATTCATTTCCCCTTCAAGCATTCAAGTGTTCTTTGGGAACCTGTTTAAAACAGGAAAGGCGTTAGGAGAGATAGTGAGTAGATTGTATGGTTTTCTTGCTATTCTTGGAAACAGGTGACTCAAATGTTGTATTCTATGGAAATCTCATGTTATACTATTTGCACCTTAAACTTTCTGGAGATGTTCTCCAGCTCTGGCATGTTTGAAGGTTTACTATAACAGAGCTAACCCTATACCTCTAGTTCGAGTTTTAGTTAATTTTATGCACTGATAGTTTTTCATTCCTGATCAATAATTTGATTTGCTTTAAAATCACAGTCACTTGTTATCAGAACATTTTTTTAATGGAAGTACATTGAGAAAATGAACATAAATTTTTAATCATTTTTTCAGACCAATAATACATATTTATGCAAAGAACTGGAAGGAAATAATTGGCATTAAATTAAACATTTGATAGGGATACAAAGCTTTGCATCTTTTCTTTAAAAGGATGAGAACATATGAAGGATAGTAATGTGGGTTCTAAGTCTGCTTCTCTCATGATTAAATGTTCCCTTAATCAAGTAAATTAAAGTCTAATATTTACAGAGTTGGAGGAGTTAATTTTGCAGGTTCCATTTATTCCTCAGCATTCTGTGTTTTTATTCTAAAGTCTGGCCTGTAGTTTAGATAGTATATTCATCTGCTAGTTTGCTAAAGGTGCAAAATAATTTTGCAAGGTTAAAAGGCAATGTAATGCATAAAAATTGCTTGGCTCTGCCATATTATAGGGACATGGGGTATGACCTATTTATACCTTCTGTCATTCTCATTTCATAAATATCAGGTCAGCTCTAACACATAAAGGTTGAATTATTGTTTAAATAATTTGTATTGTCCTAGACCATCAATAGGTACATTTAAACAAAACAAAGTCCTTTGTAGGGAAATAATTATTCAAATGTCTTTCTAAACTATTCCAAACATTTCAGTTTATTTGAGACATGTGTCTGCTTTGGAAAAAAGAAAGTAGCTCTTTGAAAAATAAATTTGTATTTTTTGAGTTAAAAGCCATAAGTTAGATAAATATTGAATGAGTGCCATCTCCAATTTACTGAAAATGTTCTTAATAATGTTACTAATTACTTGCTATTTATACAGCCAAAGGCTAAAATTATCTTTTATGTAATTATCCTGAAGGACTTAACAGCTGTCTCTAGCAATATTGACCAATGCTCTTTCTAAACATCTTTTTTCTACTCTCTGTTGTCTTCAGTGTAGTTTTCTCCTTTACTTAAGTTTCTCTAACCATTCCATATCTTCCCTTACCACTCCTCTACCTCTGGCTGCCGTTTTAGGGGACATTTCCCATCCCTCTGTGTTCACTCTTGATTCTTCCTGGCTGTCATTCCCATGGGTGTGATTATTATCTTGGGATCCTGGTATTTATTCCAAATTTCATTGTTGTCTAGGATTAACTAGTCTTATTTACTTAAGTTTTCTAGATAGGGACCACAAACTTGAAGCCAAAAAAACCCACTTATTTTTCTCTCACTTTGGCGTTTTCTCCAGTTTATAATTTCAGTTATATGATAGAGTGATTATTCTGCTCTCTCCTACACTAGAAAAACTGGCAGCATCTTAGAGTCTCCATTCCTTGCTGCCTTTTTCTACTGCCCATCATCAAATTCTGTCTAATTTACCTCTCAGTAAGGGCTTCAGAATCTCTTAATCCTTCTTTGGTGCCTTCCTAGGCCCTCATCACCTCCTGTTCATAGTCCTGTGGTGATCAGCAGCCTCCTACAATTTTTCCTGGTTACCAATCCTTTCTCAGGATTAGTATAGCCACCAGAATGGTTAATACCTACCTCATGATCATTCTCATTGCCTCCAAGCTAATATCAATTCCCACTAAAGTATCAAGCAGCGAAGCCCATATTAAATTCAGCCCACCTATCTATCATAACTCTCACCATGCTGTTGTTCTGTCATTTGCAATTCACAGAATCACCCCACCACACTGAACTTCTCACCAACCCCCAACTCACCTAGTACTTCATGTTTCTGGACCTACACTGCAGAGCCTGACCCATTTCCAACATCTCCTTCCAGATAATGCACTTTGCAAGTCCCCCAGGAGCATTAAGAAGGTGTTGGCAAATGGTACATACACCCTCTAGGGAAGCTACAAATATGACCCCAAGGCAAGATCAGAGTCAAAGGTAAGAGTTTGTATTCAGATGCGAGGCTTTTCTGTATTCCCACAGTCATTTTTCTCTGCTAATTTGAAATAAGCTTCTCCTATGGAACTGAAATGGAAAAAAAAGGGATTCAAGTAAAAGCAGACCTTTCATCTGTAGATGGATATGTGAAATCATCAGAGACCACTGGGATACACAGAAATTGAGGCTTTTCTAGTCTGTGTTCCCTAGTATTATGAATTTTTTGTACCCCATTGAGCTTGAAAAGATCATATAAGCTGCATGTACCTTTATAATTTATGTGGCTATTAACTACACCCTTAATTTGAAATGAAAATATAATTCACCTCAAAGGTATATTTCCCTTGTTAAAATCAGAAAACATTTAAAGTATTGGTTCAGTTAATATTTAATATGAATTAATGTGTTTATATAATTTTCTTACTGATTAGCATTAATTAGCTAGTTAAGTTTATTGGTTTCTGTTAAATATTCAATTCAAGGCACAATACAGGTGAATTGAAATTGTAATGTTACTACTATAATGGTCAATTATGTTGTTTGAATTATTCATAACCCAAATGCCCTCATTCAATAGCACTTATTCATGGGCGAATCAGGTTTTCAAATACATATTTGGTCCAGACAAAATATTAGCTTGTTACTGAGAAATTCTGTTATAGGACCCACTAATAAAATAAAAGCATGACAAATATGCTTAATGGTTATTCTACAGATGTTCCATTATAAAACTCTACTCATGCTATTAATCTTCTGAAACCTATTACCATTCCTATGACAAGACCATCAACTATACTAATGCTGTTAATTGTCTAATTCCAGTAGTCTTAAAAACAGAGGTTAGAAATAGCCTTAGGTAAAACCAAAAAAAGCCTTAATCATAGCCTTAATGGACAGCTATAAGTTATAAAGTGAAGAAACTCTAAAATTTCCATATAGACAGTCTTGTGAATGTATACACTGGACTGTCACTAATCATTAGTGATAAATCATTCTCAATAAGGTTCAAATCATTAGAGATATATCATTCTCAATAAGGTTCAAAAAATGAACTTTATCACTCCTAAACCATGACAAGTTTCTAATTGTAATATTTCATTCCCCTATACACAATGAAATATCTTTTGATAATCTTTATTTACTGTCTGTTAATTCAAATGACAGTTTTCCCTTCCTGACATCTATCTCTTCATAAATGCTGCCTATTTATCTCTATACCTGCATACTTTTACATACGTAATATGTAGTATTTTATTATATAATATATAATCATATATATATACATACACACATATATAAATATATATATATGTACACTCATATATATTATAAATACATATATATATGTAATTACACATGTATCATAAAAACAGTAATAGCAGAGGGTACATGGAGAAAATAGAATCTGGGAGATAAAACAAGTGTCTTTTCTGACTGTCCTTTCATTTGCAGAAGAAAAAAGTAATATCAAAAATCAGAAAGAAAAACTTATTGATCTGGATATTAACATGCCTAGCTTTTAAAAAAGGAGTTTTATTCTATTCTTTCCATATTTCTCACTTGGCATCTGTGTAAGTATTAGCTTTCAAAGATCAACCTAGAAACAAGCTCCTTAAGAGAGTCTTTTTTTCCATCTGGCAACCAAGAATGATGGACAGATGTGTGTTTTCTCAATCCCAATATAATATTAAAATATTAGGTGTAGTACCTGTATGATAAACACAAGTTCCCTTTATGTGTGTACCTGTTAGCTGAATGAGAGGACATTTTGTCTTTAGCTCCTGCAGTCTATTAATCTTTCCTGTATTAGATTAAAGTCCATACAAAATAATTGCAATCTAGCTCTTTGTTCTGTGTTTTTACCATTCTTCCCACCAAAGATCAAAATTTAAGCCATAGTTACCTGCATTGCATTTTGTCCCATTTACTATTTTTGATTTTTGGTTTTTGGTTTTTCTACCTGAAACACTCTTCCCCATCACTGTCCATCTAAAATCCTAGCAATCTTTCAGAAGCCAACCTAGATGCCTCTTTAGTCAGCCTGCTGTGATTCCACACAGTCATTTTGCCTGTGTCTCCCACAGCACCCTTGAACTTCATCGTCAAACCAGCCACAGAGGACTTGCTTGCTTGGTTTGCTCTCACTTCCATATCATAAGCTGCATGAGAAAAAGAACCTTGACAGCTTCATTTTTTTGTGTCTCATTAGTGTTTGTGACAGTTGCTTGACAGTTCCTTGACTACATCTTAGCCACCCAAGATACAGGTGCTGAATAAATTAATAGAAGAGTAAAAATAATTGGATCCCAGCATAGGAAACAATAGTGTTTGTGTTATTTATGCTCAATAAATGGAACTGTATCAAAAATGAGCATTTGACTTAAACTCATTTACTCCAAAGAAGCATGAGTCAGTGAGAAAAATTAGGAAAACTTTATTGATTACTTTTTTTCCCAATATATCTGCTTCCTTTAATATTGGACTCTTTTGTAAAGTAAAGAATAGCAGAGAAATTAATTTGGAAGGAAAAAAAAGCAAAAGCTTCTACAATTCTTTCTCCTAGATCCACCTATGAATCAAATAAGCCTTCGTAAATTTAACTACATTAATAATTTATTTTGGGAGATGGAGCTGTATATCTGCTCTAATTTGCATTGTTTATCTGAAGATTAATAGTATAAATACACACTGTGTAATATGTATCATTTTTAAGGGAGATGATGTATCTAGGATTAAAAAAACAATAAAAATCCTGAAACTGTCTTGTAGAAATATACATCTTTCATCTAATTTTTTTAAGGTTGTTTTACTTTAGAGTGGGGGGAGGACCATTAATCATGATTGAGAATGACACCCAGTGACCTTATAAAAGTTTAAATAGTTTTCGTGGTGTTTGCAATTTAATGTTAAAAATCCTTCTAACACATGGTAAAACATATTTTCTCTAAAAATTTTAATCCATGGGAATTTGACCTTTAACCTTTTTTCTATTTGTCAACTATGACGACATTCTTATAAAAATGTCAAGAGAAGCTCTTTAAAACAATGGTTTTTAATGATTAAAGGAATTGATCATGGAGGGAGGCTATCTCAGGATGCATTTCTTTACCACATTTCTCTCTGAAACAAATCAACCTCAAATGACCTTAGCTGGAATTTTATGATCTTCAATTTTAATGCTTAAAAATAAGGGCTTTAATATTTTATACCAATAAATGAAGGTTTGCTCTTTCTTGAACTTTTATTTTATCTCAAAAATATTGTCTCCATTCAAGCATAAAACCCCTTCTGTCTTGAAGGTAGAATTTAATGTATCACCAATCCCAGGAAAAATACTAAAATTACTTTGAAGGAAACTAAAGTTAGAAAAACATTTTTATATGCACGTTAATAAAACCCACTCATAAAATTACTCTCACCCCGTAAGAGATATACAATAGGTAGCAAAAAGTTCTGGTGAAATATGGAAAGGTTTGGTGGGCTCATTTCAATGGCAACGTGGAAGCGCAGACCCTGAGGGGCGTCACTTCCTGTGCAAATGCAGAAACAAAAGGCTGGCTTTTGCTTTATTATCCCACAGGGGCTGCTCTCATCTAATTTATACCTTTCTGGAACTTAAAACCCTTGCATTTGTTTTATAGGAACTCTAGACTGGAACTCAGATCAATGAGTTACAGAGGGTCAAACAGTAAAATTTCCCAGTGTAAGTGGGCTCTGGAGGAAGTCAGTGTGCTGAATGCAAAAAAGGGAAATGAGGCTTGCCTTGGGGAGTCATACAATAAATAAATATTAGGTGATGAGGGAAGCAAGGGGTAGGTGGGCTTTTCTTTCTCTAGTTATTGGTAGTAGTTGCTTGTCAATGTAATCAAAACAACAGTAAAATAAGTCAATTAATAAAGATAGGGGTTTTTCTTCCTGATTGTATTGTGACATGTAAAAACTATGTGAAACCATAGGATGGTATTAATGAGGTGTATGTTCTAAGCACAACAACACGGTATGAGTCACTGAGTCAACAACGTACATAAGTCTACGTTTTGGGTTTGCAACTAACTGACTCTATGAATTTAGATACATCATTTACTATCCCCCATCCATGACTCAAAATACTAGGTAACACTTAAAAATATAAGGCCTGTAAGCTTCCGATTGGTAGGGTCAAAATGCTCATGATCTTATTACCTTTTCAGGTAATTTAAAAAATATTTTGATTTAATTCCTTAAATTCTTCTCTCTTCATTATCACCTATTTTACTCACCTAACCGAGGAATCTGCTAGGTTTTTTACTCTTTTCTTTATTCCACAATGTGACTGGACTGACTGTAAGACAGATATGGTTTGTGTTTTGATTGCGGACTATTTGCATGCCAAGGTCAAGGAAGTGAGTGTGAGCAATTCTTAGAGGTCTAGGACTGAGAGGGGAGGGGAACAAATGGGGGTGTGCAGGGTGGAAGGGTTATTTAGTATCTGTACAGAACTGAACAAGAAAAAAGTTGGAGAAAGGTAGTTTGATCTGGTAGTTTTAAACAATGTCAGTAATAAAATACTCCTCCAAAGAAAAATCTCCGGTTGATCTGTATTCTAAACAATCACCTACTTTGCACTCCCCAGCCATTGTCTGGGATCATTTTTAATTTGATCATTCCTCACTTCAAATGTGAAAGATAGAGAAAATATTGCACTTCAAAAATGAGGATATCACATCTTTAAGTACAATGTGGATGGAATTCATCAGAGAAATGCAGGAAAAGCAATTACATTGAAATTAAGTATAATAAATAAGGGTTGGTTATTTAGTAACATAATAAAATGAAATATATAAATGTCATTAAATTTTCTCTTTTTTGTTCTTCGTTGTTCATGAAAATACAACCAAAGCAAGAGAGATGGTGATGGGATGAACATACTGATCCGACATTTTTGTGCATATAACTACCTGAATTTATCCTTAGATAGAAAATATTTTGGATCCAATCATGAGTCCAATCTGAAATAATTTTTAATTCAACCTTCATTTTGAGTTGACTATATATTCACATATACTTATAAGTTAATAAAGATATCTCATGTACCCTGTACCCAGTTTCCATTAATGATGGCATCTTGTAAAACTTAGTAACATTTTACAACTAGGATATTGGCATTGATACAATCCACCAATCTTCTTCAGATTTCCAAGTTGTATTTGTATTCACGGTTTCTGACAGGAGAGAATCAGACATATACGTGTATCTACCATCTCAGTTAAAATACAGAACTATTCCATCACCCTGACTATAATTTTATCATTTCACCAATATTATATGAAGGAATCATATTTTTGTTCACCCTTTTGGTATTGGCCTTTTCCGCTTAGCATATTCTCTGCAGAGTCATCCCAGTTGTCCCACACGCATCACCAGCTTGTTCCTTTTTATTCCTGTATAGGATTCCATGGTATCTTGGGTTAATTTTCAAATAGCCCCCTTTCTCTGGCAACAGAACTCTCATGAGTTTGTATTCTTTATGTACTAATATTTTTAATTGGGAAACAAAATGCTTAGTGCTTTAAAATAGAATTTCTCAATAATAATAATAATAGTAAATACTTATAGGACATGTATTATTGCTAGGCATTGCCTAAGCCCTTTATATAAATGTTTAATCTTGACTATAATCCTCCAAGACAAGGACTGTCAGTATCATTTTTTTATCAATGAGGAAACAATTAGAAGTGTTAAGAAACTTAACTGAGAGACTACCTAGAAAGTGATCAACATTTTTACCCAGCCAGACTCCAAGTCTCTAACTCCACTGTGAGCCAAAAACTTCAGGATGTGGACTTTTATGAATATACAACATCTTCTCCTCTTTCCCTCAAATGTATTTTGATATATAAATTATTGTACTATTACATTCTTTTAGTATAGCACACGTTTATTAAATACTATCATGTACAATACATAATGTTCAGTGCTGGGAAATTACAGTGTGAAAGTGAGATGGATGCTTAAATAGGTAGGCAATTATACAGCAAATAGTTAAAATAATTAGAATTAGAATTAGGTATAAACTATGAACACACAGAGGAGAATACAACTAATTTTTGGAAGTGAAGTGTGAATAACTTCTGAGAAAACATAGCCTTTGAACTGGATTTCTACTAACCAGTAGAAGTCCAGAAGTATTTCTGATTCAACCATATGAGAAGATTCTTGGAGATGTGATTGCATTATGACACGACTGGGGATTACTTAGTGTTTTCTATGGCCAGGACTCAGAAGGCAAAAGGGCAGTAACTCTTTAAAATTCCAAAAGATAGTCTAGGACAAAGGCATAAAGAATCCTATGTGTTTATCCAGGTTGGTTGGAGTATCTTATATGCAATGAAAAGCTATGATTTCTTTTTCTTCCTTCCTTCCTTTCCTTCCTTCCTTTCTTCCTTCCTTCCTTCCTTCCTTCCTTCCTTCCTTCCTTCCTTCCTTCCTTCCTTCCTTCCTTCCTTCCTTCCTTCCTTCCTTCCTTCCTTCCTCCCTTCCTCCCTTCCTCCCTTCCTCCCTTCCTTCCTTTCTTTTCTTTCTCTTTTTTTTTTATACAAGGCAGAACATGACATGGTCTGGCTAATATTTTATCTGCAATCTTCTATTATAGTTGTGCCTTTAGAAAACTAACCTCTATCCACTCAGAAAGCAGCTGTTTATATGTATGTATGTTACATGAAATATGATGGAGAAAATATAGTCATATACAGAGAGTCCAAGAATTCCTAGAGGTACAGGGAAATATTCTTGCAACCCCTGGATTTTCAAGTAACAACTTAGGAACTATTTGTCAAATTATATTTTTTTAAATGAAAATTAAAATGTGGAAAGCAATATTGAGGTTCCTCAAAAAACTAAAAATGAAAATACCATTTGACCCAAGAATTCCACTCCTAGGAATTTACCCAAAGGAAGCAATATCTCCAATTCAAAAAGACATATGCACCCCTATGTTTATTGCAGCACTATTTACAATAACCAAGATATGGAAGCAACCTAAGTGTCTATCAGTAAATTAATGAATAAAGAAGATGTGATATATATACACAATGGAATACTATTCAGCCATGAGAAGAAAACAAATCCTACCATTTGCAACAACATGGATGGAGCTAGAGGATATTATGCTCAGCGAAATAAGCCAGGTGGAGAAAGACAAGTACCCAATGATTTCTCTCATTTGTGGAGTATAACAATGAAGCAAAACTGACTCACAAAACAGCAACAGACTCAGTCTCCGAAAAGGGACTAGCAGTTACCAAGGGGGAGGGGTGAGAGAGGGCCGGTGGGGAGGGAAGGAGAAGGGGATTGAGGGGTATTATGATTGGTGTACATGGTGTATGGGGGGTCATGGGGAGAACAGTGTAGCACAGAGAAGGGAAGTAGGGACTCCGTGGCATCTTACTATACTGATGGGCAATGACTGCAATGGGGTATGGGGGCAGACACAATAATATGGGTGAATGTAGTAACCACAATGTTTTTCATGTGAAACCTTCATAAGAGTCTATATCAATGACACCTAATAAATACATAAATGAATAATGTAGGCACACCGCTTTTCCTGAAACAGGCACATTTTAAATCATGGTGTCATGTTGGATAGCTTTTAAATAGGAATTGTAGATTTCTGTTCCTATAGGAGCCTAGAAGTTCGCCAGATATTAAGGGCACAGAAATACTCCTACTCTCATGAATTAATAAGCTCTTTGTCATTTTTCTTGCCACTTGTGTTTTCTTGATCTTTTTTTTCCCCATTCTTTTGAGAGACATATGAGGACAAAGAATTTACTACTTTAAGAAAGAGTAACAGCACTAATGTGAAAATAAATGATAATTGACTTTTAGAACCATTCTCAGGAATCCAAAAAGTAGTTAAAAGTAGTTGGAGTAACTGGACACACATGCTCTATCTAACTAAACAGGGCAGTCACTATTATTATTCTAAGCTGGTTTCTGCTATGTAGAAATCAGACTGGGGTTTTGTGTTCATTTATCTTTGGATAATTTTTTTAGATTAAAAAATATGAGAATTATTACATTCTTTATATTTTCAGTATTGATAAGACGGACTGAATAAGCCAAAAGGCCAGTGTTCTGCATTATGAGCCACTGATTTAAATTCTGAAAGGTCAATGGGAAACTGCTGCAACCCATTTGCTGGCTTGGAAGTATCAGAAGTAGTGATGTGAGAAAAGCAAAGTAAAATAAAGGAAGATAAAAGGAGAATTAGGCTTAAGAGTGAGTATGGTCCAAGCCAAATAGTTTCAGTACTTTTTAGCCTATACTTATGGGGTACCAACTAGTTGAAATCTAGGGTCAACTGGTTTTCAGTAGGACACTGTATAAAATATTTCTGTTAAGCCCAATTAAGCAGAGATAGCTAATTACACATAAATATTTGAAATGGGATATAATATTTTCAGACCTATTGTTTTCTTGAAGGTTTTATCAGAAATATAGGGCAATGTCCATACCCTGTGTTAGAAAAATTAATGATAAAAATATGCTTTTTCACTTCCCAACTTGAACTAGAATAGAATTAAGCACATTGTTACTGAAATCAGATATAAAACTTTTTACAAAAGTATCACAGATAATGTAAATAATTCTAATCTGTTAGATCACAGAATGCAAACTCTAAAATGTACTCGATTTTTTATTACCTATTTTTTTGCCACACCTTCTTTGTTAGGTGACCACTGACTAAAGCTGATTGATGTATGAATACACTTGTCCCTAGAAAATAGAAGAATATATTAAAAAAAGAGAACTTGTTGAAAGTTTTAATATCCTGTTTTGTGAAATTATATAATAAAAGAACTAAAGTGCTTAATAAAATTCACTCTAGAATGCATTAGACAGGTCTCCTTAAAAAAAAAAAAAAACTTCCTGCAATAATTTTTTATTTATTCTTGAGGATAATATCAGTGAACATATTAAAGAAGTTTTATTGGCAAATGAAAAAATTTCCTCTCAAGAACCTCGGACTTCATATTGCACCAGAATTTTTAATGTTATTGAAATTTTGTGTGAAGACAATTAAAATTTAACATGGCATGAATTAATTATGAATTATAGGTCATGTGTCAAACAAAGTGGAAAAAGCTTGGAAATACTGGAAGAATTAGAAATTATGAAATTCATGTTTAGTTCAGACAACGGCCTACCAGGAAATTTAACCTGACCTTTACTGTTTCCACTCTGAATACCCAACAAGGCTCCATCTGTGCAGTGAACCCAATAAGAAAATTCCATCATGTGCATTGAAAAATAACACTTAATATTATGTGATATTGGATATAGAATCATGGCCTATATCATTAAAATCACTGCAAACGTCTTATCTTGTACAGCCTTAAGTCACTTTCACCCTCTTTCTGGACAAGTATAAATAGTAAAAAGAACATGTAGAGTACATGTAAATGCACAGTATATTTTCCAGAAGATTTTGATAGAAGAAACCTTAGCAAATGATTGCCTTACTTGTATACCTCTTTCCTAAGTATTTGACCATGCCTCTTAAAAAAATTTAAATAGCCAAGAATAATTCCTTCTATTATTTACAGTTGTATAATTCTAATAAACTTAAGGTTCTGATAGCCTGGTCATATATTTAGAATAAATTGGCATTTGTGCATAATTTGGAAATTAAAATATTCAGACAGGAAAAGGCTCTGAAAGCAGTCAAAACTTAAAACATTGACAAGCACACTAAGAATGTAGCAACGATATGTAATATTTGTTAATCTTCTACTGCCATCTGGTGGTTACGTGTGGCATAACTCAAGATAATTCTGATGTTAAGATACAAATTTCAATTTACAAACACATTTTAAATGGAATATTTAATTTGATTATTTTGGAAAGGTAAAGTTTTCCACCTCAAATGTTTTTTTTTCTCTAGTTCCATAAAATACAAAAAAATATACTTAAGCAATTTCTTTTTTGGTGATCTTATAATGTAATTTGGATAAACAAATGCCATTCACATGACCCAAATACTGTTCTTTCAAGTCATTTAATAAAAGTAACTAAATTTTAAGTGCTGTATACTTTGATGAGTTGTCTACTAAAAACATAGATAAAGCTTAAAATAAAATGTTTTGTTTTCATTTGTTTTCATTACGGTAGTTGTGAAAATTGATAAGATAGACAACTAGCTCAATGTCTATCACCTAAAATGAAATTTAACCCTAAGAAAATATTGCTTTTATCTTATTAGCCTTCTGATGGGGCTTTGTTTATAATAACTAGCTTACAAATATCACATAGCAGATGTGATAATTATCATCGTATTATTTAATTCCTCACAACTTTAAGAAAACAGACTCAAACAGGGGTTGCAAATATCATATATACTTCAAAGTTATCAGTATTCTTATTTTCCTTTCAAAATGTTTCCCTCTCCCCACCCACTGCCCAGGTTCCCAAAGTAACATGAATACAGGAGGAAATGTATGTAGTTTCACAGAGGGAGCTGGAAGAGGCATGGAAAAGCCACTTTTTCTTTTGCTGTTTTCTTGGTCTTCACTTCCTCTGCTTAGATCTGCCACCGTGATGGTGTACAACAAGGGGTGGCGTACAATAAGGGGTGGCAGACCAGGCCTAATTTGGGGGCATTCTGATGGCAGCCGTTACTGACATATGCCAGTGGATGGAGTCCTCCTTCAGGAGGTTTCCCACATTTGATCCTCGTTATTTCAGTTCCAGGCCTGTTTCGAGGAGGATTCTCAGCACTTCTGAGTTCCCTCAGGGGCACACAGGATCTACTGGATCAACTGTGTGTTAATCTTAGGTTGTTGAGAATATGGAATCACTTCGGACAATCTTTAAGACATCATCTAGACATGCCAGTGCTAATATCCTTTCTGGTGACACGCTGCCCAACACTGAAAACGTGTGAGCAAACGGGGTGCTATGCCGAGAGTGCTAACATTTCCCAAACTTGTCCTTCTGTCAGAAACTGAATGGCTGCATTTATATAGGACCATTTCTGGACTATATTCTGTTCCATTCTTCTATTTGCCTATCTATTTGTCAATATACACGGTTTTATTTTTATTACTGTACCTTTATTTTTAAATATTCTTAAAATGGTGTAGTGTGTTTTTTCAAACATTGTTATATTTTAGGATTATTGGTGCTAGTCTAGTTCTTTTGTTTTCCTATATAAGTTTTAGATCCCGTTTCTATATATCTACAAAAAAAATCTATTTCTACATGTATAGCATTAAGTCTAAAAATTAGTTTGCAAAGAACTGACCTCTTACTATGTTGAGTCTTCCATGGTGTTCTCCATTCATATATACCTTCTGTGATATCTGAAACATTTAGTTTTATATTTTGGGGGTTATTTTTATGTCATGTATAGTATGAATTACAATAGTTCATTGCTTGACTATAGTTCTATAATTAATTTTTTTGTGTGTGTTCACATTGTATTTTATGACCTTAACATACTTAAACTCACTTATTAATTCTAGGAGACTTTTGGTATATGTCTGGAATTCTCAAAGTAGAAAATCATGTCCTATGTAAATGGGTGGAGTTTCATTTCTACTTTTCCAATCTCTAATTTTTCACTTCTTTTTCTTGTCTATTGGACTAAGACACACAGTAATATAACAGGAGTGATGAGACTGGATATTCTTGCCTTGACCCTTGCACTCAGTCTTTCTTCATTAAGTATGATATTTGCTATAAATGTAAGTGCCCCTTATCAGGTTGAAGATGTTTCTTTCTAAACCTGGACGCTAAGAGTTATTATCAGGAATTGATGTTGAAACTTGTTAAATGTTTTTTTCTGAATCTATTGCTCTGATCAGGTGTTTTCTCTTCTTTAAATTGTTATACTGATTGAATTTTGAACTGACTAGTCTTACTGACCTGGAAGAATTCCACTTGGCCACAGTGCATTCTATTATATATTTTTGGAATTTTTGGCTAATATTTTGTGGAGAATTTTGTTGTTTTTGTCATTCAAGGATATTGGTAATTTTCGTTTTTGTAATATTTTTGGTTTTCATTTCAGGGTAATGTTGACCTGATAAAATATATTTGGTAATGTCCCTTCCTCTTCTAGTTTTTGGAAGAGATTGGACAAAATTGGTGTTATTTCTTTCTTAAATGTTTGTCAAAATACCTGTAGAATTTTTTTACAAGGTCTTTATGAACTCAATTTCTTTAGTAGCTGTAGGGCAACTCAGATTATCTATGTTATCTTGAGTTAATATTGGTAGTTTGTGTTTTTCAAATTATTGCTTCATTTCATCTAAGTTGTTGAATTTATGTGTGTAGAATTTTCCACAGTATTCCTTTATTATTCTTTTTCATGTTGTGAGGTCTATAAATAACCCTCTCATTCTTAGTATTGCTAATTGCTGTCTTTTTTATTGCCATTCTTGATAGACATGTACTAATTTTATCTATCTTTTAAAGAATCAGCTTGTGGTTTCATTGATTTCTTGACTATTTTTGTTTTCAATTTAATTCATCTCTTATCTTAATTATTTCCTTAATTTGATTTGGATTTATTTTGCTTTTCTTTTTATAGTTTCTTAAGTTAAAAGCTTATGTGCTGATTTTAGATCTTTGGTTGTTATTTTTTCTAATATTAGCACTTACTCCTATAAGTTTCCTTGAAGCCCTTATTTATCTGTGTCTTACAAATTTTGGTATTTAGTGCCTTTATTTTTGGTTAGTTAAAAATATTGTTTAATTTCCTTTGGAAGTTTCTCCTTCACCCAAAAATTATTTAGTAAGGTGTTGCTTCATATCCAAGTGATTGGATATTTTTCTGTTTCCTTTTTGTTACTGATTTCCAGGTTAATTTTATTATGGTGGCAAACATACTTTGAATTATTTCAATTTATATAAATTTATTAAGGTTGGGTTTATGATCCATGATGCAGGTAATCTGGAGAATGGTCCATGTGCGACTGTGATGAGTGTGTATTCTGCTATTTTGGGGCAAAGTAGTGTATAAACATCGTTTAGATCCTGTCGGTTGCTAATGTTGAGTAGTTCTTTTTTTCTTGATGATATTCTTTCTGTTAATACTATTTACCACTGAGAGAATGTTATTGTAGTTTCCAGCTTTAACTGTAGATTTGGATATTTTTTTCATTTCTGTCAACATTTGCTTTGTGGATTTTTTTTTTTTTTTGTAGATAATTATTTTTTTATTGAAGCGTAGTTGACACACAGTATTACATTACATTAGTTTCAGGTGTACAACATAGTGATTCAACATTTATATACATGACAATTCTAGGTACCAGCTATCACCATACCAAGTTGTTACAATATCTTGACTATATTCCTTATGCTATACATTACATCCCAGTTACTTACTATTTTACCATTGGAAGTGTATACTTTTTTTTTTTTTTTTTGTGATGGCATCTCTCATATTTATTGATCAAATGGTTGTTAACAACAATAAAATTCTGTATAGGGGAGTCAACACTCAATGCACAATCATTAATCCACCCCAAGCCTAATTTTCGTCAGTCTCCAATCATCTGAGGCATAACAAACAAGGTCTTACATGGAGAACAAATTCTTACATAGTGAATAAGTTCTTACATGGTGAACAGTACAAGGGCAGCCATCGGTTTTGCTCATGCATTATGAACTATAAACAGTCAGTTCAAATATGAATACTCATTTGATTTTTATACTTGATTTATATGTGGATACCACATTTCTCTCTTTATTATTATTATTTTTAATAAAATGCTGAAGTGGTAGGTAGATACAAGATAAAGGTAGAAAACATAGTTTAGTGTTGTAAGAGAGCAAATGTAGATGATCAAGTGTGCGCCTGTAGACTATGTGTTAATCCAAGCTAGACCAGGGCAATAAAACATCCACGTATGCAGAAGATTTCTCTCAGAACAGGGGGGGTGAGGTTCTAAGCCTCACCTCTGTTGATCCCCAATTTCTCGCCTGATGACCCCCCTGCGACTGTGCCTGTCTTAGGTTGTTCCTCCCTTGAGGAATCTTACCCGTCTCTGGCTAAACAGTCATCTTCCGGGGCCATACAGGGAAATGTAAAGTTGGTAAGTGAGAGAGAAGCCTTATTGTTTGAAAAGGTTAGCTTTTTACTTCTTTGCATATTTATGCCCTGTGGCTTCTATGCCCAGCATTTGTCTTGAGGTGTCTTTACCACTTGGAAGAATTATGATACTCATTAAATTTGATATGAGGCACGAATTCTATTTAAGGGTTGTAATTAGGAAGGAAGAAGAAAAGCTATAGAAGTAGCAGGCAGCAGAAAACCTGGGAAGATTGATTATTTCTTTGACATATCTTCTTGTAGAGTAACTTCAGCATGTATAGGTTTTAAGCTACTACTTAAATTGAGCACACACATTAACATAATAGGAGTACAGTTACATAACCAAAGCATACCTGTAATTACCAGCCATCTCCAGTGAAACCAAGAAAACCAGTTAGGCACCTTAGGCAGTTGTGAAAACTTATCTATGATATGGTGGATATTGTCCAACTGAACTTGAACAGTCTGAGAGAAATCAGACAAATTAAAATTAAAACAACCCATTCCTGGGGAATGTTCACATCCCTTATGTTCTTTTAACAGTAAATAGTCTGTAGTTGTAAGATTTTGGAGCGCTACAATTTGCACTTCTCCTAATTCTTGGTTGAGTTCCAACAGTATAGATCCAGTCAAATTTGTTGTTTTACTGTATGCACAGGCCAGCTTAGATATCTCCTTCCTCATTCCCATGGCAAGTCCAGGAACTGGTGGGATGAGTGCATCTACAGCTGCAGCAGTGCGTGGATCTTTGTTGGGGTTTTTTGATGATCATCTTCTGGCATGAGTCTTCCCGAGAGTGCTGATGTTGGAAGTTCTTTTTCATATCGTATCTTAGTTCATTTTCGGGATAGCCCAATTAGGCTTTGATCCTCTGTATAAACACAAACAGACCCTTTGCCTACACTTTTATATGCCCTTTATACTCTTGTGTAGAACTCATTGGAGGTTACAACACAGGAACTGCCCTTTTTTTTTTTGGTATCAGTAATCTACACTTACATGACGAATATTATGTTTACTAGGCTCTCCCCTATACAAGGTCCCCCCTATAAACCCCTTTACAGTCACTGTCCATCAGGATAGCAAAATGTTGTAGAATCACTACTTGCCTTCTCTGTGTTGTACAGCCCTCCCTTTTCTCCTACCCCCCCATGCATGCTAATCTTAATACCCCCCTACTTCTCACCCCCCTTATACCTCCCTACCCACCCATCCTCCCCAGTCCCTTTCCCTTTGGTACCTGTTAGTATATTCTTGAGTTCTGTGATTCTGCTGCTGTTTTGTTCCTTCAGTTTTTCCTTTGTTCTTATATTCCACAGATAAGTGAAATCATTTTTTATTTCTCTTTCTCTGCTTGGCTTGTTTCACTGAGCATAATACCCTCCAGCTCCAACCATGTTGCTGCAAATGGTTGGATTTGCCCTTTTCTTATGGCTGAGTAGTATTCCATTGTGTATATGTACCACATCTTCTTTATCCATTCATCTATCGATGGACATTTAGGTTGCTTCCAATTCTTGGCTATTGTAAATAGTGCTGCGATAAACATAGCGGTGCACTGATCTTTCTCATACTTGATTGCTGCATTCTTAGGGTAAATTCCTAGGAGTGCAATTCCTGGGTCAAATGGTAAGTCTGTTTTGAGCATTTTGATGTACCTCCATACTGCTTTCCACAATGGTTGAACTAACTTACATTCCCACCAGCAGTGTAGGAGGGTTCCCCTTTCTCCACAGCCTCACCAACATTTGTTGTTGTTTGTCTTTTGGATGGCAGCCATCCTTACTGGTGTGAGGTGATACCTCATTGTAGTTTTAATTTGCATTTCTCTGATAATTAGTGATGTGGAGCATCTTTTCATGTGTCTGTTGGCCATCTGTATTTCTTTTTTGAGAACTGTCTGTTCAGTTCCACTGCCCATTTTTTAATTGGGTTATTTGTTTTTTGTTTGTTGAGGCATGTGAGCTCTTTATATATTCTGGACGTCAAGCCTTTATCGGATGTCTCATTTTCAAATATATTCTCCCATACTGTAGGGATCCTTTTTGTTCTATTGATGGTGTCTTTTGCTGTACAGAAGCTTTTCAGCTTAATATAGTCCCACTTACTCATTTTTGCTGTTGTTTTCCTTGCCTGGGGAGATATGTTCAAGAAGAGGTCACTCATGTTTATGTCTAAGAGGTTTTCGCCTATGTTTTCTTCCAAGAGTTTAATGGTTTCATGACTTACATTCAGATCTTTGATCCATTTTGAGTTTACTTTTGTATATGGGGTTAGACAATGGTCCAGTTTCATTCTCCTACATGTAGCTGTCCAGTTTTGCCAGCACCACCTGTTGAAGAGACTGTCATTTCGCCATTGTATGTCCATGGCTCCTTTATCAAATATTAATTGACCATATATGTCTGGGTTAATGTCTGGATTCTCTAGTCTGTTCCATTGGTCTGTGGCTCTGCTCTTGTGCCAGTACCAAATTGTCTTGATTACTATGGCTTTATAGTAGAGCTTGAAGTTGGGGAGTGAGATCCCCCCTACTTTATTCTTCTTTCTCAGGATTGCTTTGGCTATTCGGGGTCTTTGGTGCTTCCATATGAATTTTTGAATTATTTGTTCCAGTTCATTGAAGACTGTTGCTGGTAGTTTCATAGGGATTTTCTCAAATCTGTATATTGCTTTGGGCAGGATGGCCACTTTGACGATATTAATTCTTCCTAGCCACGAGCATGGGATGAGTTTCCATCTGTTAGTGTCCCCTTTAATTTCTCTTAAGAGTGACTTGTATTTTTCAGAGTATAAGTCTTTCACTTCCTTGGTTAGGTTTATTCCTAGGTATTTTATTTTTTTTGATGCAATTGTGAAAGGAGTTGTTTTCCTGATTTCTCTTTCTGTTGGTTCATTGTTAGTGTACAGGAAAGCCACAGATTTCTGTGTGCTGATTTTGTATCCTGCAACTTTGCTATATTCCGATATCAGTTCTAGTAGTTTTGGGGTTGAGTCTTTAGGGTTTTTAATGTACAGTATCATTTCATCTGCAAATAGTGACAGTTTAACTTCTTCTTTACCAATCTGGAGTCCTTGTATTTCTTTGTTTTGTCTGATTGCCATGGCTAGGACCTCCAGTTCTATGTTAAATAACAGTGGAGGGAGTGGGCATCCCTGTCTAGTTCCCGATCTCAGAGGAAATGCTTTCAGCTTCTCGCTGTTCAATATAATGTTGGCTGTGGGTTTATCATAGATGGCCTTTATTATGTTGAGGTACTTGCCCTCTATTCCCATTTTGCTGAGAGTTTTTATCATGAATGGATGTTGATCTTTGTCAAATGCTTTTTCAGCATCTATGGAGATGATAATGTGGTTTTTGTCTTTCTTTTTGTTGATGTGGTGGATGATGTTGATGGACTTTCAAAAGTTGTACCATCCTTGCATCCCTGGGATGTATCCCACTTGGTCATGGTGTACGATCCTTTTGATGTATTTTTGAATTCGGTTTGGTAATATTTTGTTGAGTATTTTTGCATCTACGTTCATCAGGAATATTGGTCTGTAGTTTTCTTTTTTGGTGGGGTCTTTGCCTGGTTTTGGTATTAGAGTGATGTTAGCTTCATAGAATGAGTTTGGGAGTATTCCCTCCTCCTCTATTTTTTGGAAAACTCTAAGAAGAATGGGTATTATGTCTTCCCTGTATGTCTGATAAAATTCTGAGGTAAATCCATCTGGCCTGGGGGTTTTGTTCTTTGGTAGTTTTTTGATTACCGCTTCAATTTCATTGCTGGTAATTGGTCTGTTTAGATTTTCTGTTTCTTTCTGGGTCAGTCTTGGAAGGTTGTATTTTTCTAGGAAGTTGTCCATTTCTCTTAGATTTCCCAGCTTGTTAGCATATAAGTTTACACAGTAATCTCTAATAATTCTTTGTATTTCTGTGGGGTCCTACGTGATTTTTCCTGTCTCGTTCTGATACTGTTGATTTGTGTTGACTCTCTTTTCTTCTTAATAAGTCTGGCCTGAGGCTTATCTATTTTGTTTATTTTCTCAAAGAAGCAGCTCTTGGTTCATTGATTTTTGCTATTGTTTTATTCTTCTCAATTTTATTTATTTCTTCTCTGATCTTTATTATGTCCCTCCTACTGCTGACCTTAGGCCTCATTTGTTCTTCTTTTTCCAATTTCGATAATTGTGACATTAGATCATTCATTTGGGATTGTTCTTCCTTTTTTAAATATGCTTGGATTGCTATATACTTTCCTCTTAAGACTGCTTATGCTGCGTCCCACAGAAGTTGGGGCTTAGTGTTGTTGTTGTCATTTGTTTCCATATATCGCTGGATCTCCATTTTGATTTGGTCATTGATCCATTGATTATTTAGGAGCGTATTGTTAAGCCACCATGTGTTTGTGAGCCTCTTTGCTTTCTTTGTACAATTTATTTCTAGTTCTATGCCTTTGTGGTCTGAAAAGTTGGTTGGTAGGATTTCAATCTTTTGGAATTTTCTGAGGCTCTTTTTGTGGCCTAGTATGTGGTCTATTCTGGAGAATGTTCCATGTGCACTTGAGAAGAATGTATATCCCGCTGCTTTTGGATGTAGAGTTCTATAGATGTCTATTAGGTCCATCTGCTCTACTGTGTTGTTCAGTGCTTCCGTGTCCTTACTTATTTTCTGTCCAGTGGATCTATCCTTTGGGGTGAGTGGTGCGTTGAAGTCTCCTAGAATGAATGCATTGCAGTCTATTTCCCCCTTTAGTTCTGTTAGTATTTGTTTCACATATGCTGGTGCTACTTTGTTGGGTGCATACATATTTAGAATGATTATATCCTCTTGTTGGACTAAGCCCTTTATCATTATGTAGTGTCCTTCTTTATCTCTTGTTACTTTCTTTGTTTTGAAGTCTATTTTGTCTGATACTAGTACTGCAACCCCTGCTTTCTTCTCGCTGTTGTTTGGTTGAAATATGTTTTTCCATCCCTTGACTTTTAGTCTGTACATGTCTTTGGTTTTGCGGTGAGTTTCTTGTAAGCAGCATATAGATGGATCTTGCTTTTTTATCCATTCTATTACTCTATGTCTTTTGATTGGTGCATTCAGCCCATTAACATTTAGGGTGACTATTGAATGATATGTACTTATTGCCATTGCAGGCTTTAGATTCTTGGTTACCAAATGTTCAAGGTTAGCCTCTTTAGTATCTTACTGCCTAACTTGGCTCGCTTATTGAGCTGTTATATACACTGTCTGGAGATTCTTTTCTTCTCTCCCTTCTTATTCCTCCTCCTCAATTCTTCATATGTTGGGGGTTTTGTGCTGTGCTCTTTCTAGGAGTGCTCCCATCTAGAGCAGTCCCTGTAAGATGTTCTGTAGGGGTGGTTTGTGGGAAGCAAATTACCTCAGCTTTTGTTTGTCTGGGAATTGTTTAATCCCACCATCATATTTGAATGATAGTCGTGCTGGATACAGTATCCTTGGTTCAAGGCCCTTCTGTTTCATTGTATTAAATATATCATGTCATTCTCTTCTGGCCTGTAGGGTTTCTGTCGAGAAGTCTGATGTTAGCCTGATGGGTTTTCCTTTATAGGTGACGTTTTTCTCTCTAGCTGCCTTTAAAACTCTTTCTTTGTCCTTGATCTTTGCCATTTTAATTATTATGTGTCTTGGTGTTGTCCTCCTTGGATCCTTTCTGTTGGGGGTTCTGTGTATTTCCGTGGTCTGTTCGATTATTTCCTCCCCCAGTTTTGGGAAGTTTTCAGCAATTATTTCTTCTAAGATACTTTCCATCTCTTTTCCTCTCTCTTCTTCTTCTGGGACCCCTATAATATGGATATTGTTCCTTTAGGGTTGGTCACACAGTTCTCTTAACATTGTTTCATTCCTGGAGATCCTTTTGTCTCTCTCTATGTCAGCTTCTATGCGTTCCTGTTCTCTGGTTTCAATTCCATCAATGGCCTCTTGCATCCTCTCCATTCTGCTTATAAACCCTTCCAGAGTTTGTTTCATTTCTGTAATCTCCTTTCTGGCATCTGTGATCTCCTTCCGGACTTCATCCCATTTCTCTTGCGTATTTCTCTGCATCTCTGTCAGCATGTTTATGATTCTTATTTTGAATTCTTTGTCAGGAAGACTGGTTAGGTCTGTCTCCTTCTCTGGTGTTGTCTCTGTGATCTTTGTCTGCCTGTAGCTTTGCCTTTTCATGGTGATAGGAATAGTTTGCAGAGCTGGGACGAGTGATGGCTGGAAGGACTTCCCTTCTTGTTGGTTTGTGGCCCTCCTCTCCTGGGAGAACAGCGACCTCTAGTGGCTTGTGCTGGGCATCTGGGCGCAGACAGGGCTTCTGCTTCCTGCCCGGCTTCTATGGAGTTTATCTCCGCTGTTGCTGTGGGTGTGGCCTGGCTCGGGCAGCTGCTCCAAAGTGGTGGAGTCGTGTTGGAGGGGGAGCGGCCTGGAGGTTATTTATCTCCGTAAGGGGCCTGCCTGCTCCCTGCAGCCCAGGGGTTAGGGTGCCCAGAGATCCCCGGATTCCCTACCTCTGGATTAAGTGTCCCGCCCTCCCCCTTTAAGACTTCCAAAAAGCACCCGTCAAAACAAAACAACGACCACAAAAAAAAAAATTTAAAATAAAAAAAAAAAAAAACTTTTTAATTTAAAAAAAAAAAAAAAAAAGGTGGCCGCTCGTTTTTCTTTATTCTCCGGCGCCAGCCTCAGGCATCTGCTCACCGGTCTTGCTGCCCTGTTTCCCTAGCCTTGGGGGCCCTATCCCTTTAAGACTTCCAAGAAGCGCTCGCCAGAACAAAACAGCAAAAAAAAAAAAAAAAATGGTCGCGCGCTTTTCTTATGTCCTCCGGCACCCAGCCTCTGGTGCCCGCTCACTGTTCTTTTGCTGCCCTGTTTCCCTAGCATCCAGGGCCCCCTGGGCACGCACTGTGTCTGGGCTCTGGCCCGGATGGCGGGGGCTGGGTGTTCGGCAGCCCTGGGCTCCGTCTCCCTCCCGCTCTGCCTGCTCTTCTCCCGCCGGGAGCTGGGGGGAGGGGCGCTCTGCTCCCGCGGGGCCGGGGCTTGTATCTTACCCCCTTCGCGAGGCGCTGGGTTCTCGCAGGTGCGGATGTGGTCTGGATATTGTCCTGTGTCCTCTGGTCTTTATTCTAGGAAGGGTTGTCTTTGTTATATTTTCATAGATATATGTGGTTTTGGGAGGAGATTTCCGCTGCTCTACTCACACCGCCATCTTCAGCCCCTCTCGGCTGCTTTGTGGATTTTAAAACTCTGTTACTAGCTATAGACATACTTAAGATTGTCATATCTCTTTGATGAATTAACCACTTTATCTGTGGGTATTATTTTTATTTTTTTACTTGAGGTCCACTCTATCTGATATTAATGTAGTCTTTTAATTTTTATTTTATTTGGCACTTGCTTGCTCATTTTTCATCCTTTTATTTTTAACCTATCATTATCATTATATTGAAGTAAATTTCCTATAGAGAACATATACTTAGGTCATTTAAAGAATTTATTTTGACAAAAATACTGTGTTTAGACTATTAGTATTTAATATAATTATAGATATCTTTGGATATAGGCCTGCCATTTCTATACACATTTTCTTGGGGTCTCTATATTGTGTCCCCCTGTTTCTTATTTCCTGCCATCTTTTCAGTTATTTGAACATTTTTAGAGTTTATATTAATTTACCTATCATGATTCTGAGAATGTATCTTTATTATATTTCAGTGTTTTGTTCTAATGATTTAAAGTACATAATTAACTTCTGAATATCTACTTAGAGTCAGTTTTTTACCAGTTCATGATCCATGATGTAGTTTATGATCCATGATGTTTGTAATGCAGACACTACTTTGCCGCAAAATAGCAGAATACACACTCATCACAGTCGCACATGGACCATTCTCCAGATTACCTGCATCATGGATCATAAACTGGTAAATCAGTTTGTAATGCAGACACTACCACAATATAGATTCCTTTCTCCACTGAATTTATGCAATAACATTTTAAATAATATGTTTACCTCTATTGAAAGACCCATCAGATAACGTTTTAATTGTTGCTTTCAACCACAAAACCTATTTTAAAGAACTCAGGAGGAGAATAGTCTATTATGTTTGTACAAACATTCCCCATTCTATTGCTCTTTCTTCAAATTTTAGTCTGGTATTTCAAATTTTAGTCTGGTATAATTCCTGTAACATGTGAAAAACATTCTTTAGCAATTCTTTCAGTACATGTATGATGACTACATTTTTTTCAGTTTTCCCTTATCTGAGAATGTATTTATTTATCCTTCTTGAAAGATATCACTGGATGACCATCTTGGTTTAGCAGAGGTGCAGCATTCAATGATAGGAATATGGAGATAACCAAAGATGGTGGTCATAGTGGCAGGATAAAGACATCTATGGAATTAAGGATGATTCTACACACTTTATGGAAAGCTCAACTTAAATACAGTAATAAGGGAGCAGAGAACAATAGGACTTCAGGGGTTAAGCAGAGAAAGTGAACAATCCAAGAGGGAAGGCTAGAGAAGCACTATATTGGAGGTCTATACTACAGTTTAAATTTTATGGAAAATTTCCCTTTTTTGGGCTATCACACTGATAAAAGTAATTATTTAGAAAATTGTGTTTATGAAACCAAGAAGGACAAGTCATGTTTTTAGAATTCATTAACTATTGTGGTGTAAAGATCTCGTAACTATATCCACAGATCTATCATGTATTAGCTGTTCAATAAATAACTGTAACAATTGTTATTGTATATTTAATTTTATTACCCTAATAAAATGCCATTTACCTTTGAAACATTGGTAGCATGGTTATTGCAATAATTTTTAATAATTATTTCTATTCTATAGGTCAGTGTGCCAATGAAGGGAAAATACATTAATTCTAACGATGTATTCAGGAGGTAAGGAAATTATCAAAATATAGGTTAGTATATATACCATATACTACTCTCCTCTGACCCTTACAAACCTGAATGCTGACTGGTGGACCTCCGTGCAATATTATGTCCCTGGAAAATGCTCTAAGTCCAGAGCAAATATCTATTAATTTCTGAAGAGTGTACACATTTCCCATTCCTCAGAGTCTAGCCATTCTGGTAAAAGGTGGCACATAACTTTGGGCAAGGCTAAGAGGAAGATTTGTTGTACTTATTTATGGCAGTGCCTCAGAGCCCTTCCTTAAGGTATTCCCGCTTCTACTCTATTCAAGACGCTTTGTGTCTATGCATTAGCACAGGTCTGAGATTTGAATTGGATTCCATCCAGCAGAGAGATGGAATTGCTATCACAATATTCTAGTAGCCCAAAAGTGGGCTCAATAGTCTGCTTGTCTATTGTCAATATAGATAAATAAGAAAAAAAATGGCTTGAGATATGGGATCCTGAGGGGAAAGGGGAGCCATTTCTGGCAGCAGCTATAAATGGAAAGGTGGCCAGAAGGCTTGAAGTCTTAAGCGGCTTTTGTGTGAGCCCCTGGGATACCTGCTTCTGGATTAAAGGTGCCTGAAACCATCCCTGGGGGCTTCCTTGTTATACCTTGTTTTTCTCCTGACCTTCACTGCTCTAATCTTCCCAACGGTTGTGTGAAAAGCCACATTTTAAATAGACCTTAGATGTATTTAACACAAGTTCTATCATTTTTTAGGCATGACATGTCCTCATCTCTTCATAGATTATTATGAAGATATATTGTCCCTATATTTCCTCATCTCTTCATGTTATTATGAAGATATAATACATGGCACCACACCTGGCCTCCATCAGCACTTAAGAAATGCAAATTATAGTTATAACAGGGCACAAAAACCTCTCTGATACCATGAAAACACTTTACATTTAGTACTTGTATGTTGCTTGTGTTTCTGAATGCAATGCTTACTAAGGATCTATGTCAAAACAAAGATAGAAATAGTGAAAGTATTAATACATAACTCCTAGGTAAAGCCATATGAATTACCTAAAAGCTGGACTATTTTGTCACAGAAGAGCATTATCACAGTATGAAATAACATTAAGCATTTGGAGAAGGCTAAAAGAAAATACACAAAAATATTAGTTGTGGATTATTTTGAGTGTTGGGAATAAGAGTTGATTAATTTCCTATTTTCTCTGCTTTGGTGGCTTTTCCACATTTTTTTTACAATGAGCATCTGCTACCTATAATACTAGCGAACTATATTTTTTTAAATCACATGGGGAGATTATATAATACAAAGGGCTTTGTAGATGCAGTATTAATCTTCACATGGGCATTCAGAGGGGAGTGGACTTACTATTCTCATTTTATGAATAAAGAAACTGATGTCATAGAAGGTGATGATTTGTTAAAGGCCATGCATAGATTAAGGATTAGAACAGTGATTAATGCTTTTTTTAAACAGAGCTCTACTGATGAGTTAAAGTCCTAGATGAGTTTTCTTCCTGCCTCCCTTCTTTACTTCCTCTCTTTCTCTTGTCTTTCTCTCTTTTTCTTTTTAAAAACAGTTAAGAATATGGACAATAACATGATGCTTAATTTATATATTTTCATTTTTATTTTCAGTTACTCTGCTTACCAATACTATTAATTTTATATAGTTAGGTAAATATAATAATAAAGTATCACCTCCTGAATAAATGAGGTTTATATTTTAATTGTTTTTTCTCGATTACTTGCACTTACTTTTGACAGAGGCTGGTTTTGTACTTTCATTTGTTTTCTCATTTTCATATTATTGATTAAGATTGCTGGAAAAATTGGAATTGTTGTGGCTATTGTTTTATGGTATTAATTAATTTGATTTATGCATGGATTACACTGAGCAATTACATTATGACAAAACAACACTAATGTAAATAAATCACTTTATTTGAATACACTACTTTTAGTAGTTATGTTAAGTAAACCTCTCTCTCATTCCATAAAATATATTTGTGATTAGAACTCTTTCCTATACATCACAAGATACTGTGTTCCCCTTTTCTATAGCTGTTAATCAGGGTCAAACTGAAAAAAACTAGAAATTAAAAATTCAGCAGGTATGATGGTAGATCCCATATTTAATGTTTTAATCAGTGGCCCAGTAAAAGAGTAAACATTTCCTTTAGTATCAAGTGAAATTCACAAATACTAGTTTATAGGAAAGACACCTTCAGAAGTTTTTAAATCCATGTGTGGGATGGGAATAAGCAAGAAAGCTAGGAATGATTAGGATTGATCATCTGTGTAAGAAAAAATGACTGTGAAAACACAGAGAGAAAAAAGGTTTGGCAATATACAAGTATAGCAGTAAAATGCCAATAACCCCAAATTTCTTAAACAATACATACTACTGCAGTTGAGAAAAAATGATGATATGGGCACAAATAGTGAGATTAAAGTCTAGAAACTTTAGGTAGTGTCCCCCTTATATTTGGCATTTATTTCAATCCAGATCAAATGCACTCTACAAATAACCCTGCAAATAAATTCTATAGATAATTCTCAAAAACGAGAATCAAGGAAAGGTAACAATCGAAGGGCTCAAGGAGAAGAAATTAACTTTATTTTTAGTCCATAAAAAGTTTATTTCTCAAGTGCAGGAAAAATGCTATTTTACATGAAGTTTACAAATTAAGAAACTACTGGGAAAAGGGAGTTTAACAATGTGTAGAATACACATTTATATCACATTTCAGGATAATTTTCCAGGAAATGCAAATTTTTCTACACTGCAGTGGGTTATCAGGGAATGAGATGAAATACTCTTTTTCTAGAGAATGTGAAACGTAAAATAAACTTTCACCTGTGATACTGACAATTCAGGCATTTCGCATGAGCCATCCTAATGAAGACAATGGACGAACTGGAACGAAATGTGCACATGCACACACGCACACACACACACACACACACGTACTTTCTTCTTCTTGGCACAGCTGTGAGAGATAAGCAGAGTCTGAGGATTCACAGTCTAGATTGAAATAGTATGGATCCAAATAATGTATGCACTAAGGAACAAGAAATTTTGTTTTAAGTGCTGAGGAGAGGAATTATCATTGAAGCATAGCCTAACTTATTCTGACTAATACACTTTTCAACCAAACCAAATAGAGAAGCAGTGATATGATATCATGTATACGATAAAAAAGAATAGTATCTTTAAAAAAATAAAATAAAATGGCATTTTCAGAAAAAACTAATTCAATAGAATTCAACATCTGCAGAGGCTGTTCTGTAGGCAGATACTAGAGGGTATTCTTGGGAACTAATTATAAAATATATAAAGAAATGCAAAGAATTTTGAATAGCCAAGATATTTAATAAAAAGAATGAAAGCTCTGTTAATTATGAAAAAGTATGTAACTATAGTAATGAAGAGAAATAGATGAACTAAATAAACACCACAGGAAAAGACATATGACTCTATGGAAAGCTAATTTCTCTCAGAACAAAGGGACTCTTCAAAGCATATAGAAAAGTATGGGCTTTTAAATAAACAATACTTAAAAAATAGGACAGACACATAAAAACAAAACAAAACAAAAAAATACCTGTAACATAATCTTTACCTCAAACCATGAACAAAATAATCTGAAATGTAAAAGCAAGAACAATAGTGCTTCTAGAATATAATGTAGGATCTTCTTCCCTCATGTCTTCTTCCAATTTCCTTATTTTTCCATTTCTTCCTTCCATTTCCTTATCTCTGTCTTCCTGAATAAGTCTGCCCAAATTCATTAGGTGGTACAGAAGACGGTATGGAAGATGGCTATGCAGGGGGTTGGTGGGTGAGTGAAAATTGCTGGATCACATTTTGGGTGATAAATACACAGGCTGAAGGCGGTCCAACATATGGGGCCAGCTCAGGTTGGGTAAGGAGGACATGCACGCAGAAGAGTAGCCTGGCTCTGGCTATGAAAGCCTGAGATTAGACTGGCCATGCCGGGTGGAGGTGGTATGGCCAGGGGCAGGGCGCTGGATCTCCAGGAGGCTCAGAAGGACATGAGTGGAGGAAGGCAGATCAAGGCAGTTTACCAGAGTCCAAGTGGAATAAGGAAGGTGTCCGTGTGAGAGAGTGCTCTGTCATAGGGTCTTGGAATGCAAGCAAGGTAATCCGACAAGGAGGGCGGGAATCCAAGATAGTTGAGGAGGATGCCTTTGTTCGATGGCCTGGAGCAATGAGCCGAAAGTAAGTGGGTTCACCTGGTGTGAGGTGTTGGCATACAAATGTGGTGGGAGGGATACTTCACTGGGTGTCAGCCTAGCTCAGAAAGTCAGGGCCCACACGATGTGAGAAGAAATCCATGACAAACGAAGGTATGACCCACCCTGGAGTACTGGGGTAAAGGCAGAGGGAGGCAGGCATTTACAAAGGAGGACATCGCTGTGCAGAGTAAGGTGACATTCATCTGGATATCAAGACATGCCTAGGCTATGTGGACAGGTCGAGGCAGTGGCCTGTTATGGGTTATCAGATCCTAAGTATTGGTCAAGGTGATTACATATATAGAAAGGGAAAAACAAACTGTAGTATTGCATTAGAATTAGAGAAATCATTGTGAGCTTGTGCTGTACAATATCTATCAATCAATATAGAAAAAAACACAGATGTTAATATATATGCTTACATATATCCATATTTATATGAATATGTATATTCTCTTGCTCTGTCCACTATGAGGGCATGGGAAATAGTGATACTCCCAAAACAATGAGCACACCTCCCATCCAGGCATTGGTTTCTCAATTTAATTTGACAAACTGAAAGGAAACAGGGCTTCCTTCCTGAAAGAATGAACTGGTTTCTGAGTTAGGGCAAAAACAATATAAGACAGAACTGGAAAATTTATAGCTGAAAATAAGCAAGTGCTTATTTATCAAAGAAAGGAATTCCTTTGGCTAAATGATACAAACCTAGCTTGAAGGACCTCTTTTATTTGCAATTCTTATCAACCTCACTCTTATCAAGGGAGCCCAATTATTGCAACTCCTATATCAGCCCTAATCTGCAGAGAACAGGCACCACTTCTTTTCTTAGTGACATTGGTGTTCCTCTTAACAAAGAGTTTTACTGATTTTTGAATCAATGAATGCTGTGTTCCCCAGGCCCTTTCACAGACTGTAGTCATAAGGTGAGCTTTCCGACCTTACATAGTATATCCTCTCTGAGTCTTTCAATTCTTTCTTCCATCTACCATGGTAGTTCTGGTATTTTTACTTTATATAATGTATCCAACTATTTCTTCATGCTTCTAAAGCATGCTAGCACCATCTCTATGTGTCCTTGATGGGATAAATTCCCTACTGATCAACTCTCCCTTAGACAACTTTGTTTTCCGTACATCTTCTCTAGATTCAGCATCCTCGCACTGCAGCCCCATATGTATTTTCCTGGCTACTGTGAGTACATATTGGCTCTGACACTTTGCTGGCTAGGTTGTGTTTGACCTAACACTATTTATTGGTTAAGTATTGGGAATTGTTTTAGAGAATAGCGAGCACTTCTTTTTTCACAAAGAAGAGGCCTTTGCCTTGCCTCCAAAAAGGGGGGGAGTGCTGGCCTTTACCTGTGAGATGCAGGTCATACCTGTAGAGAAATTCAAAATTTTCAAAGGAATCAACCAAGATGTTCCCAATCCCATGCCTTACTCTCCTACTCTTTACTCAGGCCCCTGACCCTGGCATAGTAGAACTGCCAGGACTGAGGATTCAAACTTCTGTGGATTCCTGCTTACTCCTGTGATTGAATCAGCAGGTTTCTGCCCTCTGTATGCAGGAGATGTCTCTTTATAGCTTTGAAGGAAGACTTCTGTCTTTCACACTGCAGTTTTCTTTTTCCAAAGTGTTTACTGCAAAATTTACTGATTTACTGCAACAGCTATCCAACTGCATTTTCCAATTAACTAGAATTTCTGATGTCCTAATATATCTCAAATACTTGATACATGTTGTCTCAGTTAGTACATTTCCTTTTACCATTATGTGAGCTCAGCTCAGTAAAAATTTGAACACTACAGTGCCCCCACACACCAGGGACTCTGAACACGACACCTGCAACCAGTAGTGGGGTCCTCATTTCCACTGGACTGATAATAATTTACTTCCAAAAATCCTAGTTCAGAGTCTACTTTTTTGGATCTCTCCTGGCACTAATTTTAATAGGTTAAGTTTCCTGGGAAACAAATTCTGAGAAGAATATTCATGCAGGGAGTTAATAGGCAGTCTTCTCAGGACGAATGACCATAAAAATGAAGGTGATGGCGTTTGGAAGGGAGAAAAGTTAGGCTGTTGTGAAGTTATAATAGAGTCTCATCAGTCCCACAGGGAGCTCTGGAGCTGGAATGATCATAAAGATCTACTCTAAGTTGAGGCAAAGATATAGGCATTTATACTCCACACTGAACGTTCATTAGATTCCTGCTGCTCCCGGAAGTGAGCAGGATTTGGGGCGAGGCGGGCTCTCTTCAGTTAAGGTCAACTGCAAGGAGAGAGCTCAGCAGAGAGCTTTCAGCCAATACCCCCATGAGCTGGGACAATGAGCCCTGCCTTCCTAAAATGGGGAGGAATCCGGGTAGCACACCACACTACTATCAACAGGTATAAATGACAGGACAAGTTCTTTTCCCTTAATGAACTGAACCATTCAAAGTTCAATGATTCTTTTATCTAATGCGTGCAAGACAGAGTCAGCTGTGTTATTCAAGGATTGCGTATTATGATTCATGGCATAGTACGAAACTGGAGTTTTGAACTTTTGAAAGTAATTGGCTGTTTCATTTCATTTCATTTCATTTCATTTTACCTCTAAGGTAAAAATCCTTTTTTTTTGGTTGACATTACAACCTTTCTCTGAAAGGGCTTCCACTAGTAGTCACACAAAGGCTTGGTTTGATTTGTGCAGTCCCAGGAAAACAATGTCTTTGGGAAACCTAGTTGGTAAGAACAATTTAGATTAACATCCTACTTAGAATTAGCTTCTCAAAATAAAAGTGATAGTCTGAACTGTTCCAATAATTTTAGAGTTTAATATTGAAATGAAAACTGTTCTCTAATTAAAAATTTTATGAAAATGATTTTGTAGTGTTTATTTGTTCTCTCAAATAATATTATTAATTAAGAGCTATAGATGGAATTGATTGAAGTATTAAAGTAGGAAATTAAATATGATAATGCTGAAATGACATATTTCCATAGCATACTGAAGGTGATTATTGTAAATATGTATTTTTAAAATATGCAAACCATTCTATGTTTAGAAATACTATTTTTTCCCCTGTTAAAGGACTCAAAAATGAGTTTTGTAACACATATCACTAAACAATAGACATAACCAAATACTGATTGGTATCATTGTCCTTAGGAAAAAATATAATATTTTTATGATAAAATTATAAAATATTTTAAATAGGTAAATATTTCTATTTTTCAAATAGTAGGTTTATATAGCCTTATTCTACAATAAAAATAATATCTGATTATATTTCTGGAAAAGATACATGTACACATATGTGATGAGATAGTACTACAAGTCCACCATAATCACTATAGTTAAAACCTGATACTATCAAGTTTTGGTGAGGATCTAAAGCAACAGGAACTTTCATATCCTGCATGTGGGAATACAATTGGTACATCTTTTTGAAATTAGTTATGCATCACATAATAAAGGTGAAATGCATATACCACATGAGTCTGAAGTTCTACTCTGAGGGGTAATCACAAGAAGTATGTATGTGCACTAAGAGAAATGTGCAAGGTTATGTACATAATAAAACTGGTCATCTCAAGAATTAGAGTCTCTGAGTTCTAGTATCCAATTCACTGAATTACAAAGACTTAGAGAATGATAGAAAAATTACAGAAAACCCAAGTGAACGTGTGATGGAATCCAGAGCAAGATTATCAAGAAAATTTTAAGATCTCTGATAAAGTAAAAACCTTAGCAATTTCTAAGTATTTGAAGGATTATCAATTAGAGTTTTGAAAAATGGAATGTAAAATAAATCCAAAACCACGATACCCCTGTGTCAGACTCTAACCCTTATTGTGGACTCTTCAAAAATCCCCTGCTTGATACCTGACCTCCATGTGGGCCACTGCAGTCCAGTAACCATGTTCAGACAACTCTGAATGCCTAACACCTGAGCGCCATGTATTCTTACAAAATTTGGGAAACACTCCTCAAATGTTCCCTTCTGTAAAACCTAATATGGGATTTCTTGGTAGGAATGTATTAAGGAGAAGCTTTCTACACTTCAAAAGCAGTCTGAAAAAGAAGTTTAAGGAGTAAACTTACTTTAGAGAGGAAGCAAAATATTGTAAGCATCCCAAGATTACACCTAACCCTTCATCACAGGCAGGCAGGGAGCAAGCTGCAAGCCCTTCCTAACCTATCTGGTTCCAGCATATTCCCTAATTTTCCTTTTCTGGGTGTCCACCAAATAAATTTTCCAAAGATTGTGTAGTCCAGCTCACTTGTACCAACATCACTCTGGCCAAGAATAATTTATCCACTTTGAGAAGGACCTGAATTTGACCTGGAGAGATTCTGTAGCAATATTACCTGAAGGAATAGTGTAGGCAAGGGGATTTTGGAGACTGACCCTTGGGAAATCAAGTTCTTTCGGTTTTATAGACCAAGAACAGCTGGTTGTTTGTCTGTAAATCTCAGGCAGCTTTTCTGACCGGAACACTCTGCTGGACCATCATATCAACGCTTGATTATATTGTATTGGCTTCTCATAAAACTGCTTTTACTGATTTGCACTTTGATCAGTTTACACTGAAGGCTGCTCTAAAATACAGTCCTATAAAATCCACTATAAGATGATGAGAATATTTCTCATTCAACAACAGTTTCTTCTCTGGCCCCATCCCCCCAACCTTAAATTAGGGCATCTTGAGATTAATTCCTCTTTGGTATAAGTACAAGGAAGACCTCTAATTCTCCTGGGCAAGTAGTGTTTTATACTGTTTACTTATTTGTTTTTTTATCTCCTGGATAGTTATTTGGGTAACTGAAAGATTTCTCTTTCTATGCTAGCTTTTAGAAGTCATAGAGCCAAATTGATTGTTCACACATGTGATCATGGCTAGGCCTTAATGACTGGTGCAGGATTTTTTTAACTGCCCTTTAATCTACATTCTATTTTTTTCTATCTTTCTGATTACAAGTAAAGATAATGCCACCTTCTTTATGAATTTCTGTAAGCCACTAAGCCTAAGAAAGAGAAAACCTTAGTAAATAAAGAATATCCCTTTGTTCTTAAGTGTATTTTTCATGCTAATTGCATCATTTATTAAAAATTAAAAAGAAAACCAGTCACATATATTAGAATTCAAAGTAAAACTTAAATAGAAACGAACCTGTTAAATGTTTAGAAGGCAACATTTATGATAAATATGCAGCTCTCACTACATATTTATGCTATGTAAAATAGTCCAAAATGAATAAAAAGTTGCCAATTTTTCCAATTCATTTTAAAAGACTATTCCAACCTCCAACACTTGATAATGTACTATAAGTAACATCGTAAGACCAAGTAAAAACAAGAAATAGTGGAACCTTAACAACTCTCAGGTTTGGAGGAAAGGTAAACAAAAGCAAGAATACAGATGATTTTAAAAATAGAATCATAGACATATATTTAATTGCTATAGCTCTTCCAGTCTGTGTTATAAGCAAATGCTATGATTTCTTTTCTGTTTTTTCTTAACCAGTAAAATTGTTTTAGAAAAATTATATATATATATATATATATATAATTTATATATAATTGTACACTAAATGTATTTCCATTAGAATCTGAAAATTTATCATATTAATAGTGTCATTAATGTATACTTAAATATATTTTAGATAAACATTTGTTTTTCAAAAATATGATTATATAACAATAAAATATTTTCACAGACATTTTCAATTATATTATTTTCATTATAATATTTAAACAAAATTCCCATAGATTTCCTAAAATAGAAACTATTCAGTCTATATTTTCTGTAAATAATGCAGTAAATATAGATAATAGTAATAGAAGTAAAACTCAATATATTAACAAATGAAATAATCATTCCAAATTAAAAGAAAAACAGACCGTTCCAAATCAACTTTCAATGAAATAGAAAAAAAAAAGTGGTAAATCTATGGGGTGTTTTTGTGTGCTCATCTTTGAAATACATCACATCAGTGTCATACACATTTTAAACAAGATTGAATACAGCTAAATTGAGGAATTTAATGAAAAACAGTAATAAAACAATTTTAATAAATGCAAGAGAAGATGAATAATAATTCAATATAATGTTTGCATTAAAAAAGGCATGGATTGATAAAATAATACAACATAAAAGAGGTTTAGTTAATCAAGTTCAGTCAAGAAAACAAAATTATAAATGATAAGGCCAATATAGCAATTTATTCTTATTTAAAACTTAAAGAGAGGCTTTTTTTTAATTGGTAAATTTTTTTTTCTGAGAAACTACTTACTTAACTCAAGAAGAAACAGAATAGTCAAAGTATATGCAGCAATAAATATAGCATTAATAATTTAATTATGTTGAATAATTGCATCTCAAAATGGCATCATACAAATTCTTTCATACTTTCAATGTGCTGATCATTTTCCTGTTAAATAATCTAGTCCCACATAAATAAAAAAGTGAAATACTGTGCAATTAATTTTGTGATCATATATGTCAAATAGCAAAGCCTGATTAATATATGATATAATTTGTAATATTATAACTAATACTATAAAACAATAAATAATAGTATAGTTTCATCTCATATATAAGCACTCAGGCAAATAATATTAGACAAAACACTAGCAATCTAACCCGGCAGTATACTCAGAGTTTACTATAACCAAAGAAGCCTTACTTTAGGGTAGTTAAAAAGCCAATAGGTATAATCCACTACAGCAATAATTCAATAGAAATAATTAACAAAATAATAAATAATAAAATCCATCTTAATGACCTGGAAAAATAAGTCGGTACAATTCAACTTTTACTCCTCCCAAAATATTTTATAAGTAATAAATAAGGATTGCTTATTATGATAAATAATATTTGACACATTATTCATATCACTAAATGTATTTCCATTAGAATCTGAAAATTTATCACATTGTGTCATTAATGTATAGTTAAATATATTTTAGATAAACATTTGTTTCTCAAAAATATGATGATTATATAATAAAATATTCTCACAGACATTTTCAATTAAATTGTTTTCATTATAATATTTTAACATGCAGCAAATTTTGAAGTACTTGTAAACTATCCTTCTGACTTTAGAAATGCAAAATCCAAGTAAATTGAATAAAAGTAACAAAATGTAAAACGCTGTCAATAATGTTATGTGAAAGACAATGTTATTTTGATGGAACAAAATGTCATCTTTCAACATGAGTATGACAGTAGCCACTATAGGCAAGGGTTCCTAAAAGTTCAACATATCTATACAGACACATGCCAAGATTATCTGAATAATTCCTTAATATTCTGTACCTTTTCCAGGCCAAAACTTTTTAAACATCATTGCTATAGTGTATCTACTTTACTTCTTTTGTCATTAGTTCCTGATAAAGTCGTACATTACTGTGCCATACAATGTCCATTTCATGTGCTAGCAAATCCATATATATGTTTTTAAATAATTTAAGTAACTATTCCCTTATTATTTTAAAATAGTCTTTTAATTTTGACTTATCAAAAAGCATTTTTATGCAACTATTTAAATAATTTAGATATATTAATCAGATAAATAAATTTAGATAACTCACATCCACAAGGACTACTGCTGCCATTTTGAGATAAAGATATGTCAGTATAACCAAAAAAATTCATACATTAAACAACACATTAAAAGTTAACCACTTACTTTTTTACTTTTTCTTGCATCATCTAGATCAACAGCTGTAAATGGTTTCGGCAGTCTGTCTGGAAGCACAAGTAAATCAACTGAAACTATTATAATTAAGAGGTAATAAAGACAAAAACACATCATGATGCTTAAATTATTGGTCCTACGTGCCTATTTTCTAAACCTATATTTTCGGTGGTAAAACAAAACTCTCAGCTACTTAACAATGTACATTCTTTGGCAAATTAAGTCTATTTGTTTCAATTCATTTCAATTTCTATCACACAATGCCACAGAAAAATGTCATATTTCATTTACTAATCCACACTTTTAAATTGCTTAGAACAAGATAGACTAAGAAATTTTATGGGGATTTACTCTCATTGCCTTGGGAAGAATCAAATCCTTTTTATAAATTGGAGCTAATACTGGTCACTGTGTAGTGTGGTTTAAAATTGTTAGGACTATGTTATATGACTCTAGAGTACAGTATATTTTTAAACATTGAGTCTGCAGTCTTAATATTTTATGAATATTTTATTTTATAAGTCATAAGTTATGAGTTTTCATAACCTATGAAAAGACCTTCGAGGTACATAATATCGAATGGTTGCTCATGAAGAATTGCAGATTCGTGAATTAATCAGCAAAGTAAAGGAGGAAAATAACAGAAAAAGCTCAAAATTGGCAACTGGGAATTTGAGGAATGGTCCTATGACTCCCATTTATTAACTGGATTTCCTTAGCTAAGTTATTTTGTTTCTTTGGTTCTCAGTTCTATCATCTGTCACAATCAAGGAGCTTCGATTGGAAAACCTCTAAAGACCCTAAACTCTGAAATCTTGTTTTCTCCTGTGATGTTAATTTCATCATATTGTCACAGATAATTTCATTGCAGACCTATTCCAGGCTACTAAAACCTGCTATCTCACAAGTCGTGCCTCCAAAATAACATTCTATCCAGCAAGCCTTCTCTAATCACCTTGACAAAAGTAAAGTTTCTTTTCTTTACATGTCTATAGTTTGCATGTATTAATTTTACAGTATTTATTATGACTGATAAGGTCTGATCTGTTCATTTGTCTTGGTTCCATACTATAAGTCAGGGACCATTTATTATTCGTTTGGATGACACCCCTCCTTCAGGATCTCCCATACCCCAAGGGCCTTTATAATGCCACATGTACATGGAAGGTATAGTAAAGGTTTGGTAAAAGCACACTGAACAAAACCAGGGACCTGGGTTGCCTGCCTCGCTCTTGAGTCTTACTGTGCCTAAGAGAGCTACTGGCTCTTCCTCTTAGCTGACTTGAATATTTGGCCTTAGCAGTTCTAGAATATTCCCTGTAAATTCCAGTCCTGAATAAGTCAATGCAGATTTTTTAATATGTCAATGATAATATCCTCCTGGTACCAAATTTACTACCTACCATTCTAACTCATGTGTTCATGTCTCTTTCAAAGGCCAGATTTCCCTATTTCTGTCACTTGCCATTATGAAAAATTTTGAGACCGACAAAACTCATTTTCAGTATGTTTTCTACTTTGAAAACATTTCATAACCATTTGAAAACAAAAGAAATAAAACATTTTGTATCTGAGGGATTGCGTATTTCCTTCAAATCACTGTATTGTACTTTTATCAGAGCATTGATCACGCTTCATTTTAATTGCAGGTTGATTTTTTCACTACCCACTGGACTATGAATCTCTAAGGGCAGGCATTTTCATCTTTTATCTCTGTTTGCTCAGTACTTAACACAAAGCCAGCCAGAGCATCCCACAGAGCGTGCAGTAGCTGAATAAACAAGCTCCATGCTATGGCCTGGGTGGACACATGACAGCCATAAATTGTGGCTGATGCCTTAGAACAGCTCACAACCTCTTTATGATTACAGTCTGGGGCATATAAAATGTGGCAAAAGAAAAATCACCAAGTAACCCCTAGATCTTGTTATCTTTGAAGAAATAAAAATCCTCCCTGCTAGGACAAATCTAAATCGTCATTGAAGAATTGATAGAAACCTGTAAGAGGTATGGGGATGTTAGAAAGAGTTACTTATTTAAGCCTGTAATCCCACCACACATCTCACACTATTCTAGAGTTTTTAAAATGTTAAAACAGATGTACAGAGAAAATAAGCACAGTAAATTAGTATGATTCAAAGTGACAGTGCAGAAACCCATAGGTGAAGGCATGAAAAGAAATAAATTCAAACTAATGGCATTCTTCGAGTGAATATTGGTACAAACATAAATTAAATTTCTATTAAATTCATAAAGTATTAATTAAAATTCTACCCTAAACAGAATTACATACTGTATATGTGTAAATGGCAATAACATGTTTTACTACTTCTAATTTACCATCTTCAAAATCAAATACATATTTTTATATCTTGTGCAACCTAAGAAATGCAACACACAGATTTGAACTTTGTAGGAAATTTGCTTGTCTCCACTGAGAATTATATTAACACACTGGTTTTCAGGGATAATTCCAATAATTCCTTTTGGGAAATTATATATATATATATACATTAATATTCATTGATTGTGAGTATCCTAGTTTTATGTTTTTCTAAACCATATTATGTAAAATTATTGTTTCCACTCTAAAATTTGAGATATTTAATATATTTGATAATGTTGTATTTTAGTTTTCAAAATTAAGTCTGCCAGTAATTTCACCTGTTTATGTATTCTATAGACTAACATCCAATTTATTTTTTCTAAATGATTGCTCTCAGATGATGAAGGGATGATAGCTGCTTTTCAGGTTTCCTTATTTATAAGGAATACTACACTAGAAAAAGCCTGAAACATCAATATTATTAAAATAACAGCCTATTAGTTTGGAATATATTAATATCTTCTCAGAATACTACAAAATAAATTCAGAAAGCCTTGATTTTCCCTTTCCATTTCAGCATTCTAACTTCCTTCCTAGAGATTAGAGCCAGCTTCTAAAGAAGATCCTTGAATTTATTTTGGCCACCAAAAGTTGTACATTTCATGTGTATAAAAATACCAATGAGTGAATAAGTAAAGGAAACTTTTCTCAGTAGGATTAATATTATCTATTATGGCTAACATGTGTCAAACTTTTCTGTTTGCCAGACACTGCGCTGAATACCTTATGATCAATTCACTCCTCGATTTTTTTCATTTTTATTTTTACACATGAATATCAGATTCACTATATAATTTGGTCAGTGTCACACAGCAGAATAAAATTTAAAAGAATGTTTTTATGTTCTCAAACCTGCACTTCACAGACTTCTCCATGAAATTCTACTCTGTTAAGCCATACTGTAAAATATCTCATTATTATAAAGTGAAAGGGAAATGACAATGCTTTTTTCAGGAAAGGAAGCACATCACTGACATTCCCAATACTCTCAGGGACTATTCTAAATATAAGTTTTGGAATAGTGAGAATTTTGAAAACACATGAGAATCTATATATGGCCCCACACAAAAAACAGTTAATAATAGCTAAGGAAATCATTTAGGTGAGGGTAAATATATAAGAAATCAAGCTGTTTTCTTCTCCTTAATCCCCTTAGATTATTCACACAGAATATATTTCCTGGATTTTCTTCAAAAATCCAAACTTCTATTGGATGTTGCTCCAATATCTACTTATATATTACCAAAAGGAATTTTTTTTCTTAGCTCAGTAAATAGGTGGTAGTGCTTGAAATAAACTCATCTGATGTCCAACCTCTGTGAGGTCGTCTCAGAGCAGCTAACAGTGGTGACCCAGAATGGAGGAAAAGCAGTCCTTAATAATTATAAGAGCAGAATTTCATTCCCGATTTGAGGCCCTTTCCATGCATTCTAGTTTATTCATGTGAGATATTAACATTATTTCACATTTCTTATGAGATACCAATTTATTTCCCATAAGACTTCTGTGAAAATGCTAAAGAGCTATACAAATTGAAGTTTTAATTATCTTGCTGTGCAACATATAGCTATTAGGTGGCAAAGCAGAAGTTCTACGTCAAGGCTGTGGTGTGGGCCAGGAAGATCATCCTGCCAGTTTAGGAGACCTCGTCAGCACAGCCTGCAGACATGCACACAAAGTCAGCAGAGACCAGGTCTAGTATACTACATTTAGATGATTGTTTCATGAACTAAATTATGATAAGCAATATTTTTTAAAAAATCAAGTGATTGATTATCAGGTGGCTATTGAATCCAAGCAAAGAAATTTATTGTGGAGACAAGTTTTAGCGGGGTCACTATGAATTTGAGGGAACTCCCCCTGTCTTAGAAAATATACCTTTTTTGTGTGCAGGAGAGGTGGTGAATAACAGTATGGTCTCTGGCATCAAACAGATGAAAAATAAATTCTGACTCCATCACTTATTTGTTGTGTGATCTGGGTAAAGCTACTTAATCTAGATATTTGTGCTGCAATTTCCTCCTTGTAAAATAGGGGGAGTTATAGTTCCTAGCACAGTGTGTTGGAGGAAGGCTTAGTTGACATAATATATGCAAAATACATACAGCAATACCTAGTACAGAGTAAGTATTTATGTTAGTTAGTGGTAGTGGTAATATGCTTAATATAAACTGGCAACGTGAAGATACGAGACAATCACCTCTTTCATTTTTAAGGCATTTCTTTTTTCTTGAAAAAGTGTTAATAATACAGGTTAAGCTGCATTTTACATTCAAACATTTCTTAATGAAAATGTCAGATTCTTCTCTGTTCTTTGATAGATGACCTATCCTTTTCTACAGATCACATTGGTTACATACTAATGATATATGCTCATTTCTCCAAAATGTAACCTAATATCCAAAATCTGGGGACCTGTCCACTGGAACTCCCTATGCAGACAACAGTAAACAGGCTTTGGCATCCTTGTTCACTTCTCTTTCTCCTGACGTAGACTACTTAGACTTCTTGCTTCAGATATTATCTAGTACTAGTGGTACCACATAATAGTCACATGAGAATCAAATAAGCTGTAAGGGAAAATTTTGTTCCTTAGAAGCAATGCATATTAAACATTTTGTTTCAGGATCTTTTTTACAGTCTTAAAAATCAATGTGGATTCCAAACAACTTCTGTTTGTGTTTTTTTCTGTTAATGTTTAAGGAATTGTAAGTTAAATAATTTTTTTAAATTTTATTTTTAGTCCATTTGCAAACAACATTGATAAATCTATTATGTGTTAACAAAAATAAGTATTTTATGACAAATAACCACATTTTCTAACACAAAATTTATTTGGAAGAGTTGTATTGTTTTGCAAATTTTGAATAATATTTGGCTTATTTGAAGGCAACTGATTTTCCATATATTCTTTTGCATTAAATCTGCTGTCATACATGTTTCAGTTAAAACATATAAAATAAATCTGGCCTGGTGCAGATTTGTTTTGGAAATAGAAGGAAAATTTAAAAGCCTTTTTAGATAATTATGGATATTATTCTTTGAAACTCCATTAAATAGACAGATAGTCTGTTAAACATAAATTTCAATATGGAATCTTAAATTACATCAAAGATCTTTTTGTTTTCTGCTATATTAATCCAATATTGTGTCTTGCTTTTTGAATACATCTTTTACTCAAACATGATTTCAAAATATTACATAGTTTTAAAATATTACACAACTTTGCATAAAACACTGGTTCACTAAGTTATACATGCCTATTAATATTGACACATTTCAATATACAATATTTTTTAAAACAAATTTGTTAATATCATTACAGATCTTATGAGAAAAATCTTAGTGTTGGGAAGATGCCATGCTCACATGGAAGGATAGTTTTCCAAAATTCTGTTATTCTCTTGAAAGTTTGAATTTTATCATTGGCAAAAATACTTTCCTTTTTTTCTGAAGTGGCACTCATTTGGGATAAATATCTGCAAATACCTAAGTCTAAGTGACCATAGTTTATCACTGTTTTTAAAGCAAGATGATTTTTCATTAAAAAAAATAGTTCAATTCTCAATTCTAGACTTAAACAATCATGCAGATACTTTTTGCCCAAGAAAGTTATTTGAAGTTGGGTATGCAGTAAAAGTGCTATATTTGCTCTTGCCATTTCTTTATTAAGAAGATTTGTATGCAAAAGTTAAGATTTCTAAAAATCAGTATATGTTAACTGATTCATCAAAACATTCTTAAGTGAAGTTTTCTTTCTTGTTAAACATTATTGTTGCTATGTGCTAGTGAAGATACAATGATAACTAATTAGATTTCATTTCATTACATTAAATATACTAAGTCACTAGCAATGTTACCCAGGATTGCTTTTGCATCATGAGTACAAATATCATTTCAGTGGGGATGGAAAATAGTGTTTTGGCCTGTTATGAAAGGGTTTTGACCACAGCACTCCTATAATGTCTTGAAAACCTCTGGAATTATGTGGGGTACTTTTAATGAATTATTTTCTTAGAGCAAGATTTGAGCAGGTTGCAGCTTCCCTAATATACTGCTTTTAAAAACTGTAATTATTTCAGAATTCTTTTCCTAGAAAAAATTCAAATTAAAATAAAGAAACTTAGTGTGTCAAAGATTAAATGGTTTGCCTAAGGTCACAGAAAAGATTAATGATAAAAATAAAATTTATGTCTTCTAGGTAATCCCAGAGTTTTCCTCTTCTGTACTCTTTCCTCTTAATTTAACTTTGTAAAATAGAATTTACCAAGGCATTGATTCTTTCTAAAATATTTCCAAATTCTGACAAATTTTTGGTAGAAACCTTTCAGATTCATAAACTATATAGTCATGTAATATTAAGGAATCACAAATTCATAAAAGACTTAAAACAGTAATGTGAGGAAAATAAGACATAAATAAAGGAGAAAAATACTTCTTAATAAAGTATCACAACATATGTAAAATGCTTTTCTGGGCTACATGTTTTTGCTACAGTAGAATAGTACATGCCATAAGAATAAACCACTTTATGCCAAGTTTATATGTTATCCATCATTTATGGCTATCTGTGAAAACCCAATGCCCTATTCTATTTAGACTAGCTAAAAAATAAGAATTTTTTTCTAAATAAAAGCGCTATTTTAATTTATAAATAACATTTGGCAATAGGTTTAATTGATTATGGAAGGACTGTAGTTTTGAATTGCACAGTATTATCGCAAACATACCAATTAAAAATTAAGGCATTAATATTGTTTCCAAACAATTTTCCCTATGTAGACTTCAATAACATTCATCAAATGCTTAGGGATATTAAAAGTTCTGAGAAGTTAGAGGGAAAAAAAGGTATGTACATATATATAATTTCTCTATGGTAAAGGACCTGCATATTAACAAGTACACTGGTCTTTAAATTTCAAGAATTTTGGACCCCAAATAGCCTGAGATTTATATATTTTCTGATTAACTAAAAATATAACATTTCAACCTATGTATAGTCTGATCTCTTTTTTGAACACATCTTAAAAGGCCACATAGTTTTTATCTCTGTGGTCCTCCATTCCCAACATAGTTATTTTCATACAATGTACACTTAATAAATGCTGGTCAAATTAAATTTTTAAATGTACATTTAGAATTCCCCATTTTCTTAGTAGAATAACGCTCCTATGACCTATGAAAGATGGAGCGTAGGATGAAGAATGCATCATTTAGATTTCATTTTCCAGAGCACATGACCTTTTTTATATGCCAGCATAATGGATACGTGGGTGCAGGGAAGCTGGGGGATTTTTCTCCTGGGCCTGTTCCTTATTTATCATCTGTGTTGTCACTGGGTACACAAGGTCTATGCACTTTGTAAGAGGATTTCTGCCTAGAGAGCTGTATTTTATTTTTCTGCTAAGATGATCAGTATAAAAATGACGAAGTGTTTGCAGTCAGAGTTAAAAGTAGTTCCTGAAACTAGATCATGTTGTTCTCAGTCTTAATGGAGTCAACAGTGTAGCCAATTGTTTAACACTTATTCTAGTTGTATAGAGATGAAAGCCCTGAAGACTGACTTGGTCTAAAATTAATAAACTGAGCAAAGGAAAGGCCAGTATGTTGACTATATGTGCCAGAAGGATGCATGAATAAACTACGGCCCCATCTAAAATTATATTTATACAGCCTAATACAGCCGGGCCACCGTGTTTGCTTCCAGAGACTGTGTCAATTAAGGTAATTGCAAAAATCACTGTGAAGTGTCTGGATGTCACAAGGAAGGATATTGAAAATGCACTGTCAGTCTTGTTACCATTCATGAAATAATTCAACAGAATAGTATTTTTAGGTGCTCACCTGCTATTTCCAGTAAAACGAGTTCAAACTAGACATTAATACAGATATTTCTGTATAACCAAACAACTGAACTACAATATTTCTAATAACCTTTTCACATCTCTGTATAGAAAATCTGATCAATTATGAAATAAACACAATTCAAGAGAAAATACGACTTTATTGGTCCACAATGGAATGGTATTAAACTAAATTGGATGCCATCTTAAAAACATATATAGAGGGAGAAAGATTCAGGAGGAATTTCATTTGTTAAACTTTAGATTCTAAATGTTTGTATTTATTTTTATGCCATGTATTTCTTGTGTTAAAGATATGCTTTTCAAAAAAAGATAAAAATAGAACAGATAAGGAGGTAAAATTGGAAGAGCAATGACTGAAGGCTATTTCTAAATTTTCTTTTGACAACAGAATAACTGAGGACCACGTTTTAGACATTTTACCAAATAATATTTTTTAAATACTGTAAGGAGTATGAGAAGGCATTATTTGGTGACATGTGATTTGGAGAAGAATTTTGTTTGGTGTAAGATTTACTCATAATGGCAATGCGTTTGATATTGATAATGTGTGTGTTATAGTGGAGTTACTCTAAAATATTATTATCTAGCATAGTTCCTTAATTTAGACTCTGAAAACTATTCTGATGGGACCATTATTTTTAGAGAATATATCTAACTTCAATATTTTTGCTTATTACAATGTTTCCATTTCTTTTTTAATCCTCTGTTGTAATGATTCCACTAAAAAGTTGAAGTAGTCAGAATTTCTCCAATTTATGAAGATAATGATAAAGACAACAAAAAAGGACTACTGTTTATCGAACACATAATGTGCCAACATAAAGCAGATGCTGTACATGCATGATCTTTGGTAATCCTCACAGTGACTTCTGGGTAAAAACTATGATACACGCAACTCATAGATGAGAATAGTGTGTCTCAGGGAATTTAAATCGCTTGTCCGAAGTCATAGACTAGTAAGTGACAGAACAGGGATTCAAGCCCAGATCTTGACTCCAAAGACCAAGAGCATAATCATCAAGCTATAAAGCTTCCTCTAGTGTTTATGATTCACACTCACATGACTTCCTCTGAATTTAGTTGGGGTTTTAGTTGTGAATAAAGTTGATAGTAACAATCCAGATGAACCTGTAATATATAGCTATGTATTCTTATACTTTTTATGTTAAATATTATTTCGATTATATTTTATGTCAGCTTGGGTTGTTTGATAGAGGCTAGTTCATCTGGTGTTCCCTTCACTACTTCCCAAATATAATCTTCTGTCAATAAAGATGAGGCATTATTTAAAAAGCGTGAAGCAGTGTCATTATATCTAACCAATGGTGAGCAAGGTTTATGACCTCTATCCAGTATTTGAGCAGACTCAATGCTTAAAATAGCTATACTGGGATCTATTACAGATTTGGACATTAGTGTGTTTCATGTGTTAATAGGCTAAGCAATTTTCATTCTGTGTTATGGCCACAAGAACCCTTCAGTTCATAGGACCTAAATATATCCTGGTAAGGTCAGTGAATGCCTTTTATTTACTTAAGAGAAGAACATTTAAAGAATTATGAACTTGGACTGCTAGAACTCTTTTCAATGTGTAGTATCATTCATTCAGCAAAATTTACTGTATGAATACTAATATCCAGGCACTGTTCCAGAACTTGCAATGTAGTTTTGTCAGGTGGCTCATGTACTTATATTTGCAGATGGAGAATGAAGAGACAGACAATAAATGAGAAACACACATATGAATAAAATAATTGAGTGATATTATATAGTTAAAATAAGGTGATGGCTGTAATTGATACTAAAGGGCTGGAGGAATGTAGTCAGTAAAAGGCTTTATGAGCAGGTTACCTTGAAACTAAGGGCAGAGACTGTATTGCTGAATCATAAGGAAAGAGCAGAATGATTTGAGGTTAAGTGCAGAGGGATATTTAGGTAACGGACAGACGACATTCAGAGATTTAAATTTTACTTACACACACACACGTCAACAGTCTCGTTAGGACACACATCTTCATATTTAAGAGTTACAACATAGATTGCATCACTTAATATCTGGGGATATCACAGATAAGTGTTTGTTCGTGAGGAAGGCACATCTACCTGTATAAATTGGGTATAGTTGTAGGTTATCCCAACCAAGTAGTTGGATAGTTCATCAAATACTTCAGCTGATGAAACCTTTAACTGGATTCCCTTTTAAGTAGAGTTTACCTAGAGGGTTCGCTAAGTGAAATAAGTCAGTTAAAGAAAGACAGTTACCATAGCATTTTACTTACATGCAGTATCTAAAAAACAAAATAAATGAACAAATAAAACAGAAATAGACTCATAAACACTGGGAAGGAACTGGGGGCTGCCATAGGGTAAGGTGGTGTGATGAACAAGGTGAAGGGGATGAAAAGGTACAAAGTTCCAATTAAAAAATAAATGTGTCATGGGATACAAGCACAGCATAAGGAGTATAGCCAATAATATTTTGATTTCTTTGTATGTTGACAGATGGTTTCTACACCTCTCCTGGTGGGCATTTAGTAATGTATATAATTGTCCAATTACAATGTTATACATCTGAAACCAATATCATATTATATATAAACTATATTTCAATAAAAACATGGAAAAATAGTATCTAGCCAAAAGTACTGTGTTGCACCAGATAGCTGTGACAGAAATATTCACTTAGAATATATCACAGAAATTAAAGACAATGTTGAAATATAAACAGGGCTCCAAATATAAATAGCTAGACAACAGTGTCAGAATATCCTAAAATATTCACACAAATAGATATCTGGTATAAGAAGAGGATGTTTCTTTGATGTTTTATATATATATATATATATCTCCAGAAATAAACTCCTTATCATCTTGATGCATCCAGTAAAATAAAAGAGAAAGGGAGAGACTTGAAAATATTTTCAACATATCCTTATTAGCCTCCTCTACTAATACTGCTATTTACCATATTCCAGAAGAAATTATGTGAAAGCATGGATAGCCTAACTCAGAAAACAATTTGGTAAAAGCTCTGTAAGACTTAATGGGACATCTAGTATCTATCACATCTGAATAAAGGCAGTGATTTCTTAGCATTCTCATTGCTTACTGAAGTACATGATACCACACTGGATTTACCTATACCAGGACACATCCTCAGATATTTTGGGTTTACTGATGTCATTCTCCTGTTACTGTAGTGCAATTCTCACTCTTTCGCTTTAAAGATAATGGTGTCCCTATGGTCTACCATCACACAGGGTACTATTCATATTTGCAATAGACTCCATGATTTGCAACTTGTATCTTGCAACTAATTGCAATTTGTAAATTGAGAGTGTATTTTATTTTAGTTATTTATTTTTTATTGAAGTACAGGTGATACACAATATCATATTGGTTTCAAGTATACAACAGTGGTCAACAGTTACCCATACTATTCAATCCTCACCACAACTAGTGCAGTTATTATCTGTCAACAGAAAGATGTTACAGAACCATTGGCTGTATTCTCCATGTGGCACTTCCAACCCCGTGAACAATTTATATTATAGTTCTGATTTTTGTGTCCTTTTATTCCCCTCACCCTCTCTACCCACCCACCCCAACCCCTCCCCTATGGCAACCACCATTCACTTCTCAGTGTCTCTGACTACTGCTGTTTTGTTTTGTTTTTAGATTCCACAAGTAAGTGAAATACAGTATTTGTCTTTCTCCACCTGGCTTATTTCACTGAGCATAATACCCTCTAAGTCCATCCATGTTATCACAATGGCATCAGTCAACCAAAAAAATATTCTTTCTCTCCTAATATTTACCATATGATAAATTTAAGTACATACATTATAATCTCTAACTAAAATGAAGTTGAAATAAATAACATATATAGGAGAATTGAGTCAAATAGTCAATGTGGTTCCCTTAAATTTTATGATTTTAATTTTAAACATTTTATCAAATTAAACTCATGATCTCTCTATTCTCCTTGAAGCCCTTCAAAAGATCTTCATTGCAAGAATAGAATTTAAGTATAACTGGTCTAATGGCTGGTCTTGATTTCTGTTAACTTCTCCAAACCCACCTCACACTGCCCATCTGCTTCCATCTGCTATACTCTATGAACCCTGCCTCTTTTCTCCCTTGAACATGCACCAATCTCATTTCTATCTCTGGGCCACTGAATATTCCATTCTTTCTCCCTTAAAGCTCCTCCCCCCTGGAACAACAAATGCTGGCAAGGAGGCAGAGAACTCTCCTACATTGCTGGTGGGAATGTAAACTAATTCAACCATTGTGGAAAGCAGTATGGAGGTTCCTCAAAAAACTCAAAATAGAATAACATTTGATTCAGGAATTCCACTTCTAGGAATTTACCCTAAGAATGTAGGATCCCAGTTTCAAAAACACAGATGCACCCCTATGTTTATTGCAGCACTATTTACAATAGTCAAGAAATGGAAACAACATAAGTGTCCATCAGTAGATGAATGAATAAAGATGTGGTACATATACACAATGGAATATTATTCAACCATAAGAAGTAAACAAATCCTACCATTTGCAACAACGTGGATGGAGCTAGAGGTTATTATGCTCAGTGAAATGAGCCAGGTGGAAAAAGAGAAGTACCAAATGATTTCACTCATATGTGGAGCTTAAGAACCATACAAAAACTGGAGGAATAAAACAGCAGCAGACTCACAGAACCCAAGAATGGACTAATAGTTACCAAAGGGAAAGGGACTGTGGAAGGTGAGTGGGAAGGGAGGGATAAGGGGAATAAAGGGCATTACAATTAGCACACATAACATAGTGGGGGGGGCACAGGGAAGGCAGTATAGCACAGAGAAGACAAATAGTGACTCTATAGCATCTTATTACACTGATGGACAGTGACTGTAATGGGGTATGTGGTGGGGACTTGATAATGGGGGAAATCTAGTAACCACTACGTTGCTCATGTGATGTTATATTAATGATACCAATATAAAAATAAATAAATAAAAATTAAAAAGGCTCCATTATAAAAGGGGGGAAAAAGCTCCCCTCCTCTGGATTTGCTATTACCACTTGTATTAGCCACTTGTGTTTCATGTTAAGGTTCACCTAATTGTAAGGACATTTTAAACCATCCTAGCTAAAGGACCCACCAAATACCTTTCATGTGGATAATTCCAGTTCTGTATTAACCCATGGCTCTTTCCAATTTAATTCAAATCACTGGTGTGTTCCCAGTTTAACCCCAAATTCAATTTAGTATTACATTATTTACTTAGTATTTTAACTTCCATCTCTCTTTACAAAAATTTTAAATGCCATCCAGATGGAAATAATACCTTCTTTTTATTCACCATTGTTATCACAAGTACTACAATAGTATCAGTGAACAGTGATTTGGAAGACATGGCAATAAAATATTACAGTTTTTAGAGCTTGAAAGAGCTGCCTTTACTATCATATCTGCTTGCATCAGACAGATCTTAGAGGAGTCACAGAAATCCATTTAGTGTACTTATTGTAGAAATGTTTTCAAGGACTTTTCACTAATTACACTGTAGTCTTTTTAAAATATCTGTCAGCATTAAGAAAACTTTGTTAAAACATTGTTTTAAAGATATGTTTGTTTTGTTTTTTTATGAACTTTGATCATTCATGTGAAAACACTGTTCTCTTTTCTTTGGCTACTAAGGACTTCGAGTTATACTTATGACACTACTCCAGTGGTCTCCACAGTCGTGGTGTGTGAACATTCTCATTTATCTTAATTATTCCTCCTCTGAATCATACTTACCCATCTCTCTAATAATTTTATATATATTATATACATATAATGTTACAATGGCCTTAAGTCTTATGTGGGAAAAATAATATACAGAAAACATTCTTCCCTAACACTGAACAATGCCTTCAAAATTTTTGAATAAAATAATATTTTTGAAGTGAAGCCAAATGACATTTATTGATTACCTTTATATGATAAATGTTCTCTGAGCATTACCATATTTTTTTTTCTTTAATTCTAACATCATCTCTCAGAGAGACATATCATTTGTCTAATTTACAGATTGGAAAGCCAAGAAAAATACACACGTTAAGTAAAGGCTCTTTTGCCACAATTTGTGGGTGATAAAAATTAACCATTAAGTCTTTCACTTATGCTCCCAAATTCACTTTTTTTCAACTATTCCTTGTAGCCATTACTGAGATATCACATTATGCATTCTACTAAAAACTAATGACAGCTACAAGAGATATGTTTACTTGTCAAGGATGAAAATACTGATATTATCCAGAGTCACAAAATCTAGAATTACTGCTCTTTCTTCAAAAGCCAGGAAATGCAGTGACCTCTGACAGAAACAAATCATAATTCAGTTTGAGAATTATTTTCTTATCCTAAACTCTTAAATGTGGTACTATGTATGCAGTAGAGGTGTTTTGTTGTTCAGTACTTATGACCAGACACCTGCCTTAAAGCCTGAGGGAGCAATAGCTCAGGCCGACTCTGTGAGCTATCTGCTGTTGACATTCTCAGACTCTGCTGGGTCAGATTTCCCGGGACTTACATAAGATGTCTTCTGTGAACCACCCCTTTCAGGCCTATCAGGTCACATTGGTAACTGCGTATGATTTCAGAATGGGCTGTTCCTCAAAACAGAAATGTCAAACTGAGTGAATCTGGTGAGTGATGTATAAAGTACTCAAGGAAGCAAAACAATTTTACAATTTTAACATGAAAACACTAGCTGTAGAGTTTACGTATTTTAGTGAAAACACATTTTTCCTTCATATGACAATCTCATGTTAGCTGAATGCACTCAAGGCATAAAGTCCAGGAGCTCTTCACTTAAACACTTTGGGAAGAAGCCTTGTCTCTTAAACTTAAATTAATTGTGTAAATGTTGACGACCTTCAAAAGGAGTAGGAATATACAGGGTAACCTGCCAGTAAGTTGCTCTATTTGCCATTGAAATTCATAAAGTGTGTAGAACACTTTCAAAGGAAGATCTTTTTGATCTTAAGAAACAATCCTTTTTTAAAAGAATATGTTCCAGGTTTAATCTAAAATTCAATTTCTCTAATTACAGCTCTGTACCTGTGATTAGTATTAAATGGATTAGTAGTGTCTTTTGAATGAATCTTCATTGATCTCACTTGAGATCAAAAGAAAAAACATATTCAAACTTCTACTGTTAAATTTCAATGCCCTCAAGCAAGTGGTCTGGCTGAAAGGTGGTAAAAACTACTAAATATGCCCTGGAGCAGCTTGTTAGAGGATATCAATTAGTATGAAATTCCAGATTTTTATTGCTTGTTGTACAGTCAGTACTCTTGAATTATTAATAGTTCAGTGCCCTGGGACTTGCCTCAGTTATTTCAATCCAGACTTAAATAAAAGTTTTAAAACATATGAAAACATATCCTGGATAAAGCTAGAATTTTTGTCATGTCTATTTTGCAGTCCTGCTTTTAGCTAGGAATTATGACGTGGTACTTAGTTCTTTATTTGACATTAGACACTATAGGTCAATGGACTGCTCTAATTGCGCTGTGCGATCAACTGCAGTAACCTCTCTCTCTCTGAGTAGATAATTCAAAATAAAAATTCCAGGAATATCACCTCTAAAATTAACTAGCCTATGTATTTACCCACTTGAAGGATTTCTTAGAGTTCTAAAAGAGAGAAAGAAGCAACAATTTATTCTCTACCATGGAAAGTGCTGAAGAGATGCATCCTAGAATTCCAAAATCAATAAAGTGTACCAAATTGATTAGATATATATTTCTGATTAAAACATTATGCCAGCCAAGTAGGGAAGACCACTGTGGTCAGCACAATAGTAACTGTGGTTTGTTAACATTGATTTCATTTTGTGAGAATAAATTGATTTATGGTAGGGCAAATGCAAGTGTAGCAAAACTTGTTAACATCTCATCACCTCACCTGTATTACTGTCTAAATAAAACTGTGTGTATTATCTCCTTGTGATGATTTATTGCTGTGTGTTTTATACAATTTTAACAGTTCTGTGGTAAAACAGTAGGACTCTAATGTCTACTTTTAAAGTATTCTCAGTAACACATTTTCAATGTATTATAAAAGATATTCATTTTCACTCTATAAATTTTTGGTCCTTAAAACGTCAGTAGCTTCTGCATTTGACAGGCAAAGGCATATTTGAGAGATGCTCATGATAAGCACAGCAGTCTGGTGGTTGAATTTTAGGAAAAAAAAGATTTTTGACAAGCCTCAGAAGCTTATAACCTGTGTCTCTCAAACAGGAGTAGGTGTCTTTTTAAGTGATGAAATAACATTGTAGAACTTAATGGGGAAGCTAATGCAGTCACATGATTTAGTGGTCATACTCAATTATTGCTGATATTAATTATATTTGATACAACTAAAATGTAAAAACATTAGGTTAGGATCTGGTAAATCAAAAATAATTAGCTATCAAAGAGTGTACTCAGATATAGACACTTTGGCTTGTCCTAATATGAGAGGAATAGAATGGGATAGAAATGAATGAAAGAATGAGAGAACGAGAGATTCACATAATGAATTACCATCCATTTGCTACCCAGTCGCAAACAACCAAAAACATCCTAATTGTTATTTTTTTGGTTGTGAAATTTAATTATATTGACAGTTAAGGGATCCTTCAGAGCTTCTAAGAACTGCATGTTAAGAAATAACAGTACTGATGACTAGAGTATTTTCAGATTGAAAATGCATAATAAATTACAGTACATTACTTCTAAACAGATGATATTAGATTTACAGAATTGTGAAGGGGTGAATAATTCATCTGAGTTTATTTAAAATCTTTCTTGGGGATAAGTCAGAACTTTGCCATACAGAGAAGTCTAATGTTTCAGCTTGGCCATCCTTGGCCATTCTCAACTGCGTTCTTTCTAAGTGACAGCCTATAATGTAGAAGGAAAGAGCACTGAGCTGCTTTTCTCATGAGGGCCGTGTTTGCACCCAGCGGTTGTGCAAGAGTGTTTGATGGGATCAAGGAAAATAAGGTGATGATTAGGGATCTGCCTAAAGAATCGTTCCTTGCTTAGCTTAAGAAGTCACTGCTTTATTTTTTTACTGCAGTGGTGTGATTACATTTAAGTAAGAGGTTTTAAGTAAGATTTCATAGGTTCTTCTTTCTCATGATTGCTTTATCTTTTGGAAGTTCCATAAAAATTTCAGGATCTTTGTTTTCTATTTCTGTGAAAAATGCCATTAGAATTCTGATAGGACCTACATTGAGTTTATAGATTGCTTTGGGTAGTATTAATGTTTTAACAATAGTAATTATTGTAACTTATGAACACGGATTTCTTTCCTTTGATTTGTTGGTGCCCTCAGTTTCTTTATTGACCTCTTGTAGTTTTCAGTATACAGATCTTTGACCTGCCTGGTCAAATTTGTTCCTAAATATTTTATTCTTTTCGATGCTACTGAGAATGTGTTGTTTTATTTTTTTTTTCAGATAGTTCGTTGTTAACATAAAGATACATGTTATTTTTCTATGTTGATATATTCTGTAACATTACTGGATTTGCCTCTTAGTTCTTACAATTTTTGTAGAGTTGGGTTTTCTATACATAATCATATTATATATATATATATGTATATCATATCATATCATCTTCAAATAGAGACAGTTTTACTTCTTACTTTCAATTTGAATGCCTTTTATTTCTTTTTCTTGACTAATTGTTCTGGGCAGGATAACACTGAATAGAAATTTTGAGAGTGGACATCCTTGTCTTGCTCCCTATCTTGGAAAATCTTTCAGTCTTCCATCATTGGGTATGATGGAAGCTGTGGGCTTGTCATATATGCCTTTATTATGTTGAGGTACATTCCTTCTATATGCAATTTGTTGAGAGTTTTTATCAGTAAAAGATGTTGAATTTTGTCAAATGCTCTTTTTTCCCCATTCAGTCGGATCATCGTGCAATTTTTAGCCTTCATTCTGTTAATGTGGTGTGTCACGGTGGTTGATTTTCATATGATCCATTGATCCTATTTCTGGATATATATCCAAAGGAAATGAAGGCAGGATCAAGGATATATCTGCACCGCCATGTTTATTTCAGCCTTATTCTCAATAGCCAAGCCCAGGAAATAACCTATCAGTGGATGAATAGATAAACAAAATGTGAAAAAAAAAGTATACATAATGGAATAATATTCATCTGTAAAAAATTCTGCCACCTGTGACGACTTGGAAGAATCTTGAGGGCATTATGTTAAGTGAAATAAGTCAAGAAAGACAAATACTGTATGATGTCTCTTAAATGTGGAATCTATGAGTTGAATGCCTAGAAACAGAGTAGAAGAGTGGTTGCCAACGCCTGAGGAGTGGGAGAAATGGGGAGATACTGGTCTAGGTATACAAACTTTCAGTTACAAAATGAATGAGCTCTGGAGATTTGATGTGCAGCATGGTGGCTATAGCTAACAGTGTTACACTGTGTATGTGAACTTTGCTATGAAAGCGGATTCTAAGTGTTCTCACCACACGCCCACGTAACAATGTGAAGTGATGGATGTGTTAACTAATTTTATTGTGGTAATTATCCCACAAGAGATATGCATATCAAATAAAACGAAAAGAATTCAGAGTGCTGTGAGAGAATTAAAGTATTCAACTCCACTAGGCTAACTGAGCTCTAGGTCAACTATTATTCCTCTTTGTGTGTTTATTTTATTTTATGCAAAATTAAATTATTCCAAGTCAGATAAGTATGCTGATTTAGAAGTTGACTTGAGGCTAATGTACAAATTTGGCCCAGAAGGTGTTTGAGATACAATATGCCTGTTAGTTAGTACATGACAGGTAATCTCTCTAGAATTTAATGAAATGGGATTTGTAGTTGTATAATTCTACAGGGAAAGTAATGTAACAGCTGCTAAATACTGTGATTCTTAAATAGCATTTTTTTTACAAGTAGTAAGGAATTTTAATTGATGTATTTAGCAGGTATTAAATAGCTCTCTACACTCTGGTCCAGTGGGAAGTGGCTGTCGTGTGCCTCATGCTGTTTTCCCATATGGCAGAACTGCCCACATTTAAAATTCCTTCCATTTGGATATGATCAAAATCCCTGACTAATTACTAATTTAACTTGCAATTGGAAGTGTTGTAAAGAAATAGGAACAAAATATCATACCTAAGTTAAGGTATTTTTCCCTCTACCTTTATCCAGCTTAGACAGGCATGAGTAGCTCTATTCTGTTTCAGGATTAAAGCCGTGATAAATTCCCTTCACGTGTTGGTTGAGGTCAGAAAATCTACTTCCTTTTTTTAAAGTCCTTTCAAAGTAGTGGACATTTCATAATATAAATTTTGAGTGGAACAAAAATTCCTACTTAATATCCAGGAGTTACTCTAAGAGGATTAAATATATTAATATGTGAGAATAATGTACAAATCATAAAATTTGAAACAATATAAAGTACATTCGGTAGTTTTATATCCACTGTGATGAATTGCCCTAAAAGGGAAACAAGACAGTAGCAGCGAGCTGCGGAAGGAAGAGCTCAGTATTTAAAGACAGGTTATATGAGTGCAAACCTCAGGTTTGAAATGTGCTAGACTTGTGTTTCACTTAACCTCTCTAAGCTCTAGCGTTCTCTTCAGGAAAGTGTGGATAATTATGTTAATGAAGTGATCATTGCTACTTGGAGAAAACTCAATCAAGTATTTGAATAAACATCATCTAACATCTAGCATGGTTTATAGCACATTTTGGTTGTTCAATAAATATTCAACAAATAAAGTGCTTTAGAAATTCCACATAAGGTTACAAATGCTAGTTACTGTTCTGATTAGCTACCTGAACTTAAAATAATCTCAGGACAAATGGGCAGCAGCGACAGTAACAAAAAAAAACCCTCTTCTCTGCCCAAAGTTGTGAGAGCAGATACAAACTAAAACCTTCTTTGAACTGATGCCTGGTATATGTTTATTAAATTCTACTCGTACATTGCTACTGCCTGGAACTGAAGAAATAAAATATAGTTTTGTCATATTTAGAGGAGAGAAGCATTCTTGCTATTATAGAATTGTGCATATGTGTGTGAAGGAAGCAGATGGCAGAGCAGAGGGACGAGATGGCTCACATATATTATCAAGGGCACAGCACAGAAAATAATACTCTTTTAAAATCCAAGTTTAACTTCAGGATGACTTGATCTGATGCAGTATATGCTATGTCATCTCCAACATAAAGTATGTTCTTACTAGAATAATTTTGTTGGTGTTTTGGAAAAACTATTATAGGTAAATTATATTCAATAGATCAGTTATAGGTTTACACCCAGATAGTTAAAATCATGTGGAAGTTAATGAGATTCTGATTTAGAAGAATGCTTATTTCCACAAATTAATCTTCATTTTGAGGACTGAGAATTCTTTACCGATTGTATAAAGGGAAAACAATCATTGCTGAATTTCACCCATGCCTGACGTTATACCATCTCGCCACTAGAGCTCATTGTTGCTCTTTCTATAGATTCCTAGGTTCAATTATTCTTTTCTTTCTTCCTTCCTTGCTTCCTCTCTCTCTCCTTCCCTTCCTTTCCTTTCTTTCGTTCCTCTCTTTTTCTTCAAATCATTCTGGTAGCTGATTTAGTCCTCTCTGAAAAATAACACATTCTCAAAATATGTTGATAGTTAAGAATCAAAATATCCCAAGACCTAGAATCTCCATTTAAAAGCATAATAGGATGTCCAAAGTATTGGGCTATCTGATAATGTAGTACTTTACAGCAAAATTTGCACAAATACAGGCCTGGTAAGCAAATGTCTTTTAATTAAATGTATTACACCGTATTTACCAAACATATTAAATTGCTCATTTGCAAGTATTCTCTCAACTTGATAAATTTAAAGCAAAATACTAAAGGATTCTGTGATATATAATTGGCATTACTTGAAAATCATTTCTATTTTAAGTTCTTGAAAAATAATCCTTTCCATAATATTCAAGTATAATCTGAATGATATCTAAAACCATTTCTTAGAATAATAGCTTTTAAAGAGGGCTTTTTAATTCCTTCTTATAAGTAAGAAGAAACCTAGGCTTCCTCTCCCATCCCAAATTAATCTTTTGTCACCTTCAAATTGCATTAGAAAACAAAAAATACTTAGAACTACAAGAGAAAAAGATTTACAAAGAGATAATCATAAGTTTTATTGGGGAGGAAGAATTTTTCCTCTATCCCTTGGGGTTCCTCTAAGTGATTTAAGAATAAAATTGACATGAGACAGATTAAGGGAGGAAAAAGAAGTTTAAACATGTATGTACAGGCAATCCATAGACATAGATTCCAAAGACAGTCAGGGAAAACAAGGCATATATGCCATCCTGAACCAAGGAGAAAGGGGCAGGGATCCAGGTCTTCAAAGGGAAAAGGAAGCAATTCCCAGGAATAATCAGAGTAAATGCTTGGCAAACAAACGTTTGCTGGGCCACATAGAAACATGGGGACATAGAGAGGAATTTCAACAGTACCACCACTGTTATATTGTGATGCAGTTATCTATGGTGATAACTCTTTTCCTGGTCCTCTATTTAAATTATTTTTATGCAGTTGAAGGGGGAACTCAAGTTGCTTTCGGAGTCTCTTGGGCTGTGATTGTTTTCAACCCTGGAGTAATCTGTATGACACAAGGGCGCATCTTGTGGCAGCCTGCTCTTGGCCCCTACAGTTCCTTCCACTATCTACTTTATCCTTGCTTTCTGTGCTTGTCAAATCAGTGGGTGGTGTTCCTGCTTTTTAGTAACTCCAAAACTGAAACTCACTCCAACATCTAGTCAAAGAATAAAATATTCTCTTTATTGTTGCCCCAAACTCATATTGCATATGTATGTGACTTTGCTGGATTTTGTTAGATAACTGAAAGCCCAAAGAAAATGTCCAAACTAATTTGCCTTTATTCTCATTAATTCAGTGATAATAAAGCTTCATAAGCACACAAAGCTATTATATATAAACTCTAGATGTTCTGCCTTAAGAAAACTCTCACTTAGAATTTTCCAAGGAACACGCTAGTCCAAAGAAAGTTAAAATTCCACGTAAAACTTCCATAACTAGCTGCAAGATGGGTTTCCAACTCATTCATGCCCTCTTTCATTTTCTTAATAACCCTTTCAATTAAAAGCATAATATAAAAATGTGCATGTACCTGTTACACACTCATGCTTCCTCTTTGCTGCAGTGCATTCATGAAAGCACACTTCGAAAAGGAACAGAGTACTCTAAGTTGGCTCTCCCCAGCGTTTGCTTCCACCTCACTACAGACACAAGCCTTAGGCTCCAAGCCCACTACCCACACCCCCATCTGCTTGAGTCTGCTTCTTTAACAGCCATAGTGAGACCTTCCCTTCTGCTCTGTCCTCTACTTCCCTGAGGTAGAAATCTGAGCATTTCTTATAAATCCCAAATTCCCTGGATGAACAATAATGGGTAGTTAAATTGCTTATGTACTTTTATAAAATGCCAGACTATGAAAAGGAATTGGACTGAAGATATAAGTTCATATTTTAATAAGCAGTATAGGTAACTTTCCTATTGTTTGCCTAGTCAATTTTATATGCTGAGAGAGTTTCCAGAGATACACGCAGGGGAAGGGCTAGGAGAAGGAAGATGGACAATGTAATTTGAATGAGAAAGATGTACAGTGATACTTTCCTTTCAAATTACCTGACAATTCAAGAGACATGGGTTATATATTAAGGAAAGAATGTAGTCCAAGACAGCATATTCCTGCCTGCCTGAGACTGTCTTAGATAAATGGACAGCCTTCTATACTGTGGAAATTAGATATTATATTCAAGATAAAGGGTTTGACTGACAGATCAGTATCCGAGGAATACCTGGCATATCAATATCTTCATGCAAATAAGGAGAGCCATTCTAAAGTCATTAGCTGAACTTTTGGTTTGTGGGGAGGGGGGTGGGTCTGTATAACTAAAATCAGGAGTGCTGGAGCACTTAACATTGCCGCAAAAATCCACAGATCAGAGACGCTACGTGTTGAAAACAACATAAACTTAAAGCAACTGACAATGAAAAGTATTGAGAATTTCTTTTGTGAATTGTTTTATGAAATACAAAATCTTCCAAAACTTTCTTATTTTACAACATATGTACAATAGTAGTGCATCATAAAGGGAATAAGACTTACATCCAAGTTCTAAACATTAAATGTTCAACAAATATAAATGAGGGTTATCGTTAGTGGATGGTAGCAATCAGACTTCTCCCTTTTTTTTTTTCCTGATTTCTGTCTTGCAAATTTTTGCTTTGTTCAGCAGTTTCAATAATCATGTTCATTATTTTCACAAAAAAGAGTCCAAGTAATGCATTTTTCACAAAAAATAAGAAGTAATGAACATATTTAAGTTATCCTCAACAATAGGGAACACACTGGTCCTTAAAACCAAGTCACATTCCAAGTTTTAAACATAAAATGTTCAACAAATATAAATGAGGGTTAGCTGTTTGTCCTTAACCCTCCCCATTGGCCCTCCTCCACCAGATTTCACCTGATGCTTTGGGGTTTTAAAACTTCTGCATTTTAGGAGCTCTATCCATTTTGTTTTCACTTTGAAATATGTTTAAGACAAAGCAAGGAGTCATCAACGTCAATACAGACAGTGCGGGTGTGGACATTATGACACCCTGTCTTCCTTTTTAAATTTAGGACAGGGATTGGAGTTCGGGATTAGAACCTGGTAGTCTCGTTGGAACAGTTTTTTTATGAAGGGAATTGATCCTTATATAAATAGTGTGCACACTTGTGCGAGTAGCTGTTAACCTTTAAACTACCCAGCTCCTCCTGAGCACACTTACTCAGTGATGCCAAATTAAGATCAACTGAACATTATCATCTTGCAGCCTTTCGAGAAAGATGCACCTATAAAAGTATTTATTTGGTGTTTAGAGTCTATAATCCTTCCACCTGCAGCTTATTTTCATGTAGTTCAAGAACTTAAAACTATATCTTGTTATATAGCAGGGTTACACAAAAATTTTTGTGTTCTGCTTTCATAGGACTGAGGACACTGATTTCCTCAGTTGTTGCATAGAATTATTTCAAATTCCTAGGCAACATAGTCCCAAATTCTACACTGCTTTAAAATATGCAGATAAAATTCTAAAGAAGTACTTTTCATTTTCTATGTTATTTTACATATGGGAACATGACTCATGATTTGTGTGTCCATATGTGCAAATATGTGCATGTGTGTGTGTTTGAAAAGGGTTATACAATTATTCAGTAATCCATGAACATAATAAACGAGAGCCTGTATTGATCAGAAGAATAGTTAGCAAGCTCTATTCCTTGACCATAAGAGATGACAGTTTATTGTATATTTTCATATGCTCCTATATGGATTACATGTTTTTGTGCTTTATTTACAGTCAGTTATTTTTCCATCTCAAATCACCTTTCCAGCAAAACTCAACAAATTCCAAAGCTCTTAGAGTTTACTGACAAGCTGAAATAACCAAACAAAATGAATAAACAACCACATACTCAAATGCTGTATAAATCTCTTGAATAAAATAATGAAAGAAACTCACATATATCTACGACTACCTGCAGCTTTTACAAAAAATAGTTATGATCAGTTTATTATTCTTATCCTTGTACTTTCTTCCCAACCAATAGAATGGTCATTCAGCTCACAATGAGTTGGTCAGAAACCTGAGTGTCATCCATGGATTTGCCCATTTCCACATTCTTATTTCCACAGAACCACCCCTTTTAGACTGCTTAAAACTGATTCCTTTCCTTCAAGCCCTGAACACTTTCCTAGTATGGGCCCCCATCTTCTTTCCTATGATTCAATGCAATTGAATGATTCAAAACTTCCGGACAGGAACAGACATTTTACTGAAGAGAATAACCAGATGGCAAATAAGCCTATGCAAAGTTCTTTAACATCAATCACCATCAGGGAAATGTAAAAGCTGCAATGAGATATCACTGAATACTTATTAAAATGTCTAAAATAAAAATTTAAAGAAACCTGTGAAAACTGATGAGGATGTGGAGAAACAGGGTAACTCATGCTTTGCTGGTGGAGTTGTTATACAAAACGATACAGCCACTTTAGGAACAGTTTGGCAGTTTATTAAAAAACTGAACATGCAACTACCATAGAACAATTGTAATCATGGGCATTTATCTCAGAGAAAAGAAGACATATTCCCACAAAATCCTGTATATATCTGTTCTACAGAAGCTTTATTCATAATAACCAAAACTGGGAAACAATCTGGATGTCTTCCAGGTAGTGGATTGGTAAACAAGCTGTGGTACAGCCATACCATGGAACACCACTCAACAGTAAAATGGAAAGATCTGCTGATGCCTGTGACAGTCTGGATGAATCTCCAGACAATCGTGCTGAGAGAGAAACACCAGTCTCAAATTCATACAGCTCCATACTGTATGGATTCATTTGTATACCAATCTGGAAATGACAAAATTATAGAAATAGAGAACAGTTCAGTGGTTGTCAAAGGCTGAGGATCTGGCAGGAAGAAAGAAAGTAGAATAGGAAGCAGGCATGATTAGAAAAGGACAACACAAACCATCCTTGTGGTCATGGAACTATTTTGCATCTAGACTGTGAGGTGGATGAACAAATGTGTACATGTGATAAAATTGCATAGAACTAATTACACACTGTCTTGCCTGCGGGTTTCAGCCGTGGGCAAGTTCACTATGGATTCAGTAAGACCGAGGAATGACAACAGAACATTCTTGCAGTAAAAGGGTTTATTACCTGGCTTTACTCTCTCCTGCGATAGGTCGAGCACTAGAATCAGTCTGTATCCAATAGTCCACAGGTCTGTAATTGTCGTCTGTCTCTGCCTCCACCCAGAGCACTGGGCAGAGCTCTTTACATAGTGACTCAGTCAATAACAGCTCATTGTCTACCAGTGTGGAAGCAGTAGCCTAGCAGCAGGCCAATTACATCATCAAGTAGTTTAGGGTCAGGTGAGGATCCTGGCCATAGGAACTTCAGTTCCCTCCCCCCATCTCCTTCCCCCGCCCCACAAATGAGTACAGGTAAAACTAGGGGAGTAATATTGGTGGGAGAGGAGAGAGACTACTGGAATAGAGGAGGTAATTGAAGTAAATTCCACTGGAACAAGAGGCAGGGAAGTTTATAAGCACTGGGCAAACTAGTGGCAAGGTACTGCAGGAAGTGACCGGGTAGGCTGGTCACTGTGAGGAGGCCATCTGTGTTTGCTAATTGGCACTTAGTGCAGTGAGGCTCCTACCCTCCCAGAGACACTGGGACACAGGGGTGACATTTTATTGATTATGTTTCAATGGATGGCTCCCAGGTCTTTGAGAAAAACATTCCTGGGCTGTAGAAGATTTACACCTCAGTAAGTCAGAGAAATAATTTATAATACTGAGTTCTTTAAAATAAATGCTTTAAGAAAAGGGAGGTCAGGGGCCTGTAGTCTGGATGAAATGCATCTAAAGTTCAGGCAAGCCAAGGAGAATGATCTGGCTGCCTTGGTCACTTCCAATCCATTTGTCACACTGCAGCAAATTTAACTTTCCCACACCTATTTCTCCTTTAATCCTTAGGAAATCTTCTCCTGTAATTCTCCTTTCTGAAGTTTTCCTGAACCCATTGTATGCACTTCCCAGGCAAGTCTGAGAGCACCTTCTACTAATGACATCTGTATTGTTTATCACCCTGTTTGTACTTATCTATGGGCATTTCTATTTTCCCCACTGGACTATACACTCTTTGCAAGCAGGTACTGTCTATTACTGTATGTTCTTAGTACATAGACCCATATGTGGATCTATAATTATTTGTTCAAGAAAATCTATTAGGCAACTAAAATGCATCAACAATTATATAAGCCTACTTTCCTATGTCACTTATTTTTTCCCCAGGTTCTTTTTCTTAAAACTTCCATACTTTATATCACAAAACAAACTTTGTGCACATATGGGGTTAATTTTTCCCTGTGATAAAATAAATGATGTGTATCTACTTCCATTCAGGATATTCAACTGTCTTGCCAATGGGTTTCAGCCCCTGGCAAGTTCACTATGGATTTGATGTGACCAAAGAAAATGACAGTAAAATGTTTCTTTGGGGTGAAAGGATTATACCCAACTTCATTTCCAGGTGGTAGGTCAATCACTAAAATCTGGTTCTCTCAGAGCAAGACTGCATGCAGCAAGCCAGTCTCTGCCTCTGGGCTCCTCTGCCTGCACAGCCATCCTCTGGGTCTCTGTCCTTGGCTCTGCTCTCCTGCAGCCTTGCAGCCCTGCCACCGTATCACCCAGAGCACTGGGCGGAGCTCTTTATATAGAGTCAGTAGCAACATACTGCCCACATGTGTGCAGTGAGCTAGCCAACCAGGGTCAGGTAGAATCCTGGCCATAGGAACTTTCATTTTATCCACATCAAAATAAAAATGAATTAATCATTTTTTCCCCCCAAACCTGCTCCTTTTCATGGTTACTTATTGTATTTAAGGCTATCATCATTTATCATTCATCGAATTGTTCAAGTCAAAAAACATGGGGTCATACTAAACCTTTCTTCCTTTTTATCTCCTACATTTATTAGTGAATAAATAGGCCCTGATGACTGTGCCCATCTCCTCTTTCTCACCTAAAGCCACAACATTAAGATATTAATAACCTGGACTATTAATTTCTCTGCCTTTGCCCAATTCATTATTCATATTTAAATCGAATTATTTTTTAATGTAAAATCTAATCATGTCACAATTTCTCCATTTAAAATATTTCAAAGCACTTTCTCCCCTCTCTTCTCTCCACCCCATTACAAAATGATAAACTCTAAGGTCCCTAGCATAGAGTACAATGACCTCCATGATCCAGCTCCCACCTCCCTCTGTGGACTCTTTACTCTCTTTCACGTATCTTATGATCCAGAAGCAGTAACTGATGCTCCTATAGGACTTGAAGCTTTCATATGTCCTGATAATTGTGCACATTTCTCTAATTTCTCTTCCTGGAATGTGCTCTCTTTCCATGATCTACCCCCATATCCTTATCCTTGGTTGATCATCTTCAAAGCAGAAATACCCATCCTGTGGGAACATTTTTGCTGACTATAACTTACTCTTAAGTTGATTTATGTGCACTATGTATAGGTTAACTATTTATCTGTCTATCTATCGACCTATCATTTATCTTTCTATCTATATGCATATCTCCTCAAAAACTACAATTAAGCAAATGTTACAGGAAATTGGACATACTTAGAAAGGCAGGAGAATTAGAAATCTACAAACACTGGAAACCATAGGTATAAATTTCCCACAGAGGAGCAAATGCAGAGCATTGTGGTATTTTCTTTTAAAATTAAAAACAGAATTGAAAGAGGTATTATCCATGCTTTACTGGCATGCCCAGGATTATTTACTGTAACACTTAAATGAAAAAGTTCAGATGCAGTACATTATAGTCCTTTTCTTAACAATGTCCATCATTTTAAGTTAGTAATGGTGTAAAAAGAAGAAGTCAAGCTTCAAGAGCAGGGCAAAAAAACACTCAAAGGACCTGAATCAAAAATGTTCATTATGGCATGTGTTGTAAAATGTGTGGTTCTGATTTCATTTCATGTAATTTGTGAAGAAAATAAAATACAGCTTGCATAATGCATTTCATAGTAATAACATTATTCATGATAGATGAATAAAACTAGAAAATTTGGTTTATTACTGTGTGTCCTGTCTGAATAACGGCTAAAATGTACTTGTGCTTTCAATTAGTATCATTGCCTTTATATAAAGATTCAAGTGCAGCCAAATTGCATAGAGGTGAACTACAATTTGTCAATTCATTGACACAATTACATACCCAAAGAACCACTTTGGATTTTAGATTTAAGATGGATTATTTACACTGATCGAATTAACCAGTTCAGAGATAAATCTCTACTCTGTGGACATAACTTGGAAATTTATACCTACCAATCATTTAAAAATTCTTGCTGTCTCAAACTTCTAAGTTTCTACATTCACAACTAATATAACAGAAAGAAAGAAGGTACTATGTATTTTTGCTTATGGGTACTTGATCTGAGATATTGAAATGTCAACAGATGCTGTGGACAAAATGAAAGTTCCTGTGGCCAGGATTCTCACCTGGCCCTACTTGGCTAGCTCACCACACAAGTGTGGGCAATACGGCATTATTGACTCTATATAAAGAGCTCTGCCCAGTGCTCTGGGCGACATGGCAGGGCTGCAGAAGAGCAAGAGCAGAGGCTGGAGTGGTGCTGAGGACAGAAGCCCAGAGACAGAGAGCGGCTTCCTGCATGCAGACTTGTTTTGAGTAGATGGGATTTTAGTGATTGACCTGCCACTGTGGAAATAAAGTTAGGTATAGCCCTTTCGTCCCAAGAACATTCTACTGTCATTTCTTCGGTCACACTGAGTCCATAGTGAACTTGCCTGGGGCTGAAACCCATTGGCAAGACAGGTGCTTTATTCTATGATGGTGCCTCTTAGAACTGGGATGAGGAGCCCTTCATAACAAGGAATGGGAACTGCATCTTTTATTTGCAAAACGTATTTGGTTACTCTTACTATTTTAAAGCTTTGTAGAGCACAGAGCAACTATGCATATCTTTTTCTAAGCAATTAATTATTCTCATTAGAATTTAAGTTGAATTCATTGATGAAAAACTCTATTTCATGATTTATCACAGAAAATTAGAACAGGACTTTTGAGAATGAAAATATTTCAGTATGAAATTCTCACATCCTAGAGAGATGACTGCTTATTAGCAATTATGTATTTGCTACATTTTTCTAAGTTTACCCACTATTTTATTTGCTGAGTTTTTCAATAAATACTTCTTAGATATTTCAGAATATAAATTGAAATAAATGCTGGAGAATAATGAATTACAGTGAGCTTTTTTTTTTACACTTTATGTGATTAAAAAAAAAGATTATTATAAGAATGTGGTTCTAGACAGAGTGAAGGCCAAAAATACCCAGCAAGGATTTGGAGATGCAATATCTAACGAAGCCTGAGGTGGCAATGAAGCCTCTGTGAAAGCATACTTGCTTCTGTACTTGATTCTACAAAGTTCACTACTTTATTATCCTCCAAATTCCTGCCTTTGCAAAAATGTTTCCTCTGCCTCAGTACTGTCTCTATAAAACTCAAATGCTCTCTTTGAGACTTTCCTGAAACTTCTGTCCTTTGTAAGGCCATCTTTATCATCTGGTCACTACTGAACTTTACTAATTCTGCACACCTGAAGCCCAGGGAGTAGAGCGTGAGCTGCAAACACAGGGAAGTGCTTAATATACATACATGTGAAAATGTCAGCCACACATACCATTACTCTTCCCTAACATTTACACTTTATGTTATGTAATTATTTATCATATCTTGTGTTCTGTCTTCTCAGCTTAGACTCTAACTTCCTGACAGTGTTGATTGTGCCTTTTACTTCCTTTACATTTCTGTAAGGATTGGCCATGATCGTCACATTCACATCAGAGGCAGCTCTATTTTTGTCACTGGGCTTACCACGGTCTGAACTCATCTGTCCATCCTGCACAAATGCTTGGGTTGCCATTCTCCACATTAGAATGTGGGCTGAAAGAGTGCAGGGATCTTTTCTTTCCTGATCCCAGGAGTTTCTCAATTCCTAGAAGAGTTCTTGGTCCAGAGTTGACCCTCAAATATTGGTAGAAAGAATGAACAGGCAGTGTTCTGATTAGGTAGGAGCCATTTACACGTGATGGCTAATTAGCACAAGGTGGAAGGAGTATTCTGAAAGTCCAGGCCCTGCAAAGTATTGGAAAGAGATCCCAGAGAGCAGAATCAGTAGACTTGCATTGGAGTGAGCTCTTTCCCTCATCAGCTCTGTGACTCGGGCAGCCCACTAGGACTCTTTTAGCCTCCATTTCCTCATTTGTAAACCGGACTGGTAGTATAATTGAATTTTCTCTACTAGTCATCACAAAGGTAGGTATGTGAAAATGCTTGTCAACTTAGATGAGGGACTGTCACTGTAGCCGTGCAGTACTTTGAGATTGGTAACCAGGCTTAATGAGTCCATGTCTCTCCGATTGATTCTTTTCAGTCTTAATAGATGTCAATAAGCAGAATCACTTTTTATATAAATAAGTACATGATTATTCCTTAGAGTTTTATAAAAGGCACTGTACAAATATGTGAAAATGTTAGGCATGTATTTGATGTTAAAATCAGTATTCATTTTCTATCTATAGATGGCAGCAATGTACCAAATCTTAGGTAACTTTATAGTCGACCCTGTGAAAAAGTTATCTGTATACTAAATACCATGTTCTCTTAATAGTACAAGAAGAGGAACTATAGCATCAATAGAATATGAACAAAAATATTTTTAAAAAACCTCCGCAGCCAGTCTCAGCCTTTTATTCAGTGAACTAAAGGGTTTCTTCAGTTTGCCCAGCATGGAAGTGTTTGTCATTTTAACTGAATGTCACAATAGATATTGATAAAAAATAACTCTTTTAAGATAATAGCAATTCAAAACAATACCAAGAAAATGCCCTGTTTTTCAGTAGTGGCTATTAAAAATGGATTAATACATGCATGCCATTCTCTTTTATTTGTTTAAAAAATTAAAATGACTGGAAAGCGCTTACATCCAGACAGCTTTTATAAGGAAAGAATGGGGAAAGCAAAGAAAGGAGATTTCCAGATTTAGACACTGAACACAAAGCAAACCGAGAGAAATGGGCCCATGGGAGACAAGAAAAGCTACAAGACAAGGTTGAACTGGAGAGAAATATAATAAATCTAAACAATGCCTCAGACTGCCTATCAGAGCACAAAACATATTTTGGTCTGCTATTGAATTTTCTGTCTATTAAATTCCCTATCACATGTTGAATCACGTCAGTTCATTTTTTCCCCCTTCCTAAATTAAGAGTTCATTATGAATACTTTGTAAAATTATACCTATGTTGAGAGTGCTGTTGTCTGGAAGAAATAAATTCCCATTTTAAATAATGAGAAATAAAAAAGCAGTGCAAAATTCTTCTATTAAAACGCTTAAAATCTGAAAATAATCTTATGTATCTTAAATGTAATTTAAATGATTTGGAGAGAAGCATGTGCATAAAGAAAAAAGAAAGAAAATAGAAGGAACTATCTAGAAAAGAGGCAGAGAATTGTCCACAGGATTGTCCACTCTAAGGCTAATTGTGAATGAAGCCCATGAAGGGAAAGGACTGTTGAGTTATAGCACCCCAGAAGGTTCAAAGCAAAATTCTAAAACAACTTACAGATGTGGGATTTATTCACAGGATGGGTAGGTCTTTCAGTACTGGTTTACTTAGCTCTTTGACTCTAAAAAATCCTAAGTCCTGTAAATCCTCCAGGGCCTACTATCTAATTATATTGGATATCCTGCATGTCTCCTCAATAAAAACTACCTTATTGTTTAATGGTTGGACTTTAGAGTCTTTGAAGACTGGGTTCTGCTCTGTTGGAAATAAATTAAAAATGTTGCTTTCTTTTTTGCATAGTTACTGCTTTGGGCCTTTATTTTCATCTCTTCATTCCACAACCTGCCATAATCATGTATTTTCCTAAATGAATGTATTTTCAACAATCGAGAAGTACAAACTAAGGAACTGCCCCTTAATTTTTTTTTTCCTCTAATGGTGGAAGTCCTTTTTAGTACAACAAAATATGGATTTAATGCTATCAGCCCCATGTGTTTATAATTACATTAATTTGTAGAAAATTAAATCAATAAGAAAACATCAGATTTTAGTATTACCCTTTAAGAAGAGATCAAACTAGCACGTTCAGGGAAATATACAGAGTATTTGAAAACTGCTAAGATTTGGCACACATTTCAAATTGTCTGCTAGTAAAAAAATTGGGGTTTTGTAATTTATATTTTCCTCAAATAAATCTGCAGGATAAAATATATACTAAAATCTCTTCATTGCTACTGCATGAAGAGATGATGATAACAGTGAATGTTTAAGGAAACTACTTTGTATTTTTGGCAAGAATTATTTTGAAAAGCAAAACCTTCAAAAAAAGGTTTTTTTCCTTCTCACTGATTACAACAATTACTCAGTTGAAGAAAACGATTCAAACTGAATATTGAGTGTCATGTGTATTTTTAAACATTGTCTCTCCAAACTACTTAAGGGGAAAACAAAAAACCCGATGGCTGTTATATCTATACTGGGATATTTCTTGGGGGTGTGTCTGTGTGGTTACATAGGAAATTACATAGGAAATCTTTCAGCAAAAGATTGTATTAGGGTCATTTATTGCTATTTTGAGTGCTGTTGTTAATTTTGTGTTGGAAAGAAAAAATGATCAAAATTCTTATCAAAATGAGCAATTAAAAATATTAATGGAATTCCTTCACTACCCTTTGTCACTTAAAAATAATTAGAAAGATGAGAATCTACTGGCATGAGGACAATGTAAAATTTTTACAGGACAATTCTTAACCTATTACTACAGTCTTCTAGGGTTGATTTCTATTAAAAAATAAAGTCACCAATTCAAATGACAAAATGTACTTTCTGAGTGCATTGTTAATCCCTAGACACTCAGTAGTGCAGTTATCTAATGGAAATTATTTCTGAGATGACTGTGTCCAGGTAATTCAAGCCCCAAATATAAATGTTTTATTTTATCACCCTATTAGATGAAAAAATAATCTGATTTAATGAATGAGCAGCAGTACTGCAAAGAAGGTGCCATAGTATATATGACCGAATGCCCTTGTACTAGAGCTGGTGCGTGGATCAGACCGCAACTACAATGATCGCGCGAATGTTTAAATGTCTTCTTTCCATTAACGGAGATGATGAAGCCCCCAGAAAGCTAAATGATTAAAAGTGAGGTGGGCAGTGGCAGATTCTGATCTAAAATGTACAGTGTGTACTGCTGTATATCTCACAGAGCTGTTACCATGAGAGCAAAACAGAAACCGTGAGTACATAGGTGCTTTTCTAAAGCCTGAGTGGTTGGAATTACAGTGCCAAGAATCAGCCATACGATATGTGCTGTACCTTGTCAGGAGGGAAAAAAGGAAGGGGTATTATCGCATTAAAAAATCATCACTGCGGCATGAGATATTAAAAATTGCCAATGAAAAATATATAAAATTATTGTTCATATGGTTCTGTCTTTGAGAATTTAGGTGGGTCTTTTGAAAACATCTAAGTTACCAGTAAAAGTCAGGAACATTCTGCCCCTGAAATTAAGATCTATTTTTGCATTCCCATTTGTTGCTGTGTGTGTGTTACAATTCCATTATGAAAAATATGCTCACAGAAAATGCCTGTATAATAAATTATAATATCATATCTGTTGATTTTCATGGTAATATATATATATATATGTGTGTGTGTGTGTGTGTGTGTGTATATATATATATATATATATATTGCAATATTGTCTACAAGAAATGATCCTGTATTATAGATACTGTCATTGTTCCTTGCCCATGCTATGGTTATGTATATTAAATTTAATGGGTAGTTAGAAAATGTTCATTGATAAGTGAATTGCATAATCTTTTCCTAAAAAATGAAAGCCTTGCCTTGTAGCACTATTAGTCAACAGATACAAGTCAGATACAGTTTGTTCCTAATTCTAACATCCATATCCCCTTTTAATACATCAACTAAATCTGTTATTGAACTCATAAACAGAGCACATCAACAGATCAGTAATTTTTTTCATAATCTCTTAAGAAAGAGGTTGGGCATACTCATCTTGCTGGTAAAAAATTACTTCTTCAACTTTCTGATGTCAGGAATTTTTCTTACCAATGGTTTGATTTTGGAGTCTCAGTTGACTTTTTTCTCACCATTGTTCCTAATCCTTTATTCCATAGTAAAGCATCTACAAAATAAGTTTCGTTGGTGTTTTTTTCAGCAAAGACAGTTACTACAATGGATTTCTTACCAACTGGAGGTTTTTCATAGTAATTGTCAGAGATACCTTGTTATTTCAACTATGCATTCTAATTCTGCCTAATGAGCCAATTCTAGTGATAAAGGAAACCCCAGGGCAGAGTGAAGGTGGGTGGGTACTTTTAGAATAACATATGGCATAAATGGTGATTCAAAACCCAAGAGTTGGAATAGAGAGCATGAGATAGGAGGTTTTAGCTGAGCTCACAACAGACTTGCTTAAGCTAAATGGTAAATTTCTTGAGACAATGTAATGACACTATTCCTGCCAAGATGAGGGTGCGACAGCAAGAACTCTAGTTAGTCTGCAATGATAAAACCGTAAAAGTAATTTCTATAGCTTAGAAGGTACAGAAAAGAACTTTGCTTTCCTAAATTATTGCTCATGAATTAAACATTTTTTCCTTCTATTGACAGATATTTTGAATAACATGCAGGGACACAGGGAAGGACACCATCACTTATTGTGCATTTATTGTGTGTTAGAACCATTATATACACTGTCATTTAATACTCACCACAATCAAAGGCAGAAATTTACATCCTCTTTTAAGTGTGAAAAAACTAAAACTTAAGAGAAATTTAAGAAATGGGCTCATAGGTATAATCCGAAGGGACAATGCTGAGATTTGGGTATTGGGTTTCTTCGAACACAATGTTGAGCTTTGCATGACGTTACACCCTTACTTGGTTTTATAGGGTGTTTTTACAGAGGTGGAAACACAGACAAAAGAGGCAGCCACTGGCATTTGCCTGGGGCACTGGGGACAGGGATGCTTAACAGAGGATAGAGTAGTTGAGTTGGGTCAGGAAGCAGAAAAGTTTTGTCATGTAAAAAAGATAGTCAAAGAACTCTATCACACTGAACAGAAAAGGCTCTGGCATGTGCAACACTCATGAAAACTTCAGCATGAATGGATCTCAAGGACTAGGGGAAGACTGATGATAGAGATGAAGTTAGAGAGATAGGTTGGAACTAGAATTTACAGAGCTTTTTTGCCTGGGGATGAGATGGTCAAATAATGAATATAAATAAAATTACTCAAACATAAACAAAACATAATGACCAGATATATAAAAAAATATTTTTCTATAGCATAGTCAAGTGATTTTAGAATATATGGTATTTTGGACTTAGCTGTTTCAATGCTTGATTTATAACTGAGAATATTCATAAATTGATTCCCAGCTGTAAAGTTACTTTTGAAAGAACACGAGCTGGAACTTGTAGTCCTGTTATGGGCTGAGTATATTCTCCTTGGTTCTTGTTCCCATCACAACAAAGAATTCAAAGGCAGAGACACAGTAGCGAAGCAGAGCAAGAGGTTTATTTGAATACACTCCAAGGGAGGAGCAGGCCATAGTCAAGGTAGACAGAGGCAGGTTTACTTGAGTACACTCCAACTGAGAAGCAGGCCAGAATCAAGGCAGACAATGGTCCTGAACTTTTAGGGGAGGGTCTTTTTATCACGATCCAGCTTGGAGGCACTTCTTTTGATTGACAGGGAGAGGTCATTTGAGGGAGAGCTCTAGTTCTACATCCATTCTTTTTGGTGTGCATCTTTTCCCAGAATGCACATAAAAAAGGCCATAGGGGCTGGAGAAACAAAACCACAATTTTATTTTAATGAGATTATGAGGGGATGTGGTTTGGGTGGCTCTTAATTTTGTTCAGTTGCACCCCTTGTTGGGCCCTGGTTGGGAGCAGTGTGGCCTGGTCCCTATAGGCAAGAAGTTATCTCCCTGTAAAGCCTTCTTTGTCTTCACTGGGACCCCTACCTGTGCAGTCTGGGCAGTTTTTTTCCTTGAAACTTACCTTCCCCTTCCCCGAGTGCTCATGTCTATATTTCTACCTAATATTCCTAACAGTTCCATAGCTGCTCTAATATGCTATGAATTCTTGCTGCTTTTCTGACATATACAGAAATATAAGTATTAGCATAGAAACATAATATTTGACATATTACACCCACAGATACAGACTAAAATAACCAAAGTCTGATCTTCTCACTATTCCAGAACTATAAAATTTCAATTTGCCCCAAAGGTTGAGATGTACTAAGTCCAGAGACATCTCCTTGTCTGCCCTTCACTCCCATATCTCCCTTCCAGAGAAAGGCAAAGGGTCTTGTTTTGGATGTTAGCTTGTTCTGGATGTTCTTAACCAGGAAGCAGGGAGACAAAAAGTAACTAATGGGTAATTCCCCTATATAGGCTTCTAGGTCTCTAGATACAGCTTCAGTGTATTTTAGCATTTCTCCAGGAACTTCAGTGGATCTTACACACACACACACACACACACACACCCCAACACTAAAAAGCAATTTAATCAATGTATAGTTTAATTCAGATAAAAAGGTTGCTCTACTCTCAACCCTATATTACACATTTATAGACCTGTGTCTTCCAGTAAATACTGAGATCCTTGAGAGAGAAGATTCGTCTGAATTTTATATGTCATTGCATTTCCAGCATGTTACCTAATAAGTACTAGTATACAGTCTCTTAAAAATCTGTGTACACAAAAAAAAAAAAAAAAAAAAAAAAAAAAAAAGGACAGACTTCCAATGGTAAAATAAATAAGTAACCGGGATGTAATGTATAGCATAAGGAATATAGTCAAGATATTGTAACAGCTTGGTAGGGTGATAGCTGGAACCTAGAATTATGTATATAAATGTTCTACTACTGTGTTGTACACTTGAAACTAATGTAATGTAATACTGTGCATCAACTACCCTTCAATAAAAAATAATTATTAAAAAAAAAAAAATCTGTGTACACAGCCATGAACAAGGTGAATATTGTCAAAGAAAAGTTGGACCAGAAGGTGTGTTTGACAAGTAAGAATTTATTCAGGACTATTGCAATAGAGAAAGATTGCACTGAACTCCAATAAACAAAAGGTGGGAGAATTTTTAAGCTATGGGATGAGCTAGTGGCAGGGTATTCGAAGGTGGCATTGAGGGAAGGTTGGCCAGCATGATTAGGCCACCTGTGTTTGCTCAGTGGCAGTTCTCAAGGTTAGGGTCCTGCTCGCCCCTAGAGTTTGGGAGATAGGTGCTCTATCTTGAAGATCCCATTTCAGAAAGATGGCTCCCTTGACATTCCTGGGACATTCCGGGATTGTAAAACTGGCAAGATGTTGAGAGAAGATACAATATATCTCTAAGAGGTGGAGGAAGAATTTCCAAATGAAAACTTTTTAAAATAAATGCTCTAAGAAAAGTGAGATCAGGGACTTATATCTATAAGAAAACATGTATAAAGTTTAGTCAAGCTGAAGGAAATGTTAAGGAAATCATGGTAAATGGTTCTGGTCCCTTTTACACTGAACTTAAAGTATAATGGAAAGAACAAATGAATATTAAAATATTTTATACAGTGCACAAATATTAAATATAACAAAACACAAATAGTAAATTCAGAAGGGTCTCAAATATTATCTTAATTCATCTTGCTATTTACTCTACCATTCCCATGCATTTATCACCTTTTTCCAAACCAAGACTCTTGGAATGGTATTTCCAAAAATACTGAAATCCTATCATGTTTCTTAAAATGTAGAATAATTTATCTTTGTGAGTGAAAATGTATTTTAAATGGATATTTGCATTTACTATGGAGTCTAATTAAGCAAATGAGCTAGCCAAAAAAAATCAGTATTTTTGTTTCTGTTTCTTATATTTATGATCAATAACATGTCATATAAAATCACCAAATCACTGGGTGCTCCTATTTGGAAACTGAAAACTAGAAGCAAATTTTAAGATTATATGTTCTTTTTTTTCTCACAGTGGATCAAAATAGAAGTTCAGACAAAAGCAATAAATATTATCAGTGGGAAGACAGTAACAGACACAGCATTCTCTCAGTTATCTGGTTATAATAAAAGCAGTGGCCAAAGTATCCCCAAGAATCTCTGTAGAATATTTGTTAGCAGGGACCCAATCCTTGTAAACCAATTCATTCCCTAACAATTCATAATGAAATACAGTTCCCTGTCAAAGAATAAATTTGATTTTTGGGGGGAAGTATATTAAAGACAACAAGAAATATGGTGTGGTGTGTGTGTGTGTGTGTGTGTGTGTGTGTGCGTGTAAATGCAATGTGGGGACAAAGTTGATGAGTGATGACTGTCATTTTAAAACTGCAATCATTTTTTCTCCTTTTTTCCCTTTTCATAGTAGTTGTGAGTTTACTTTTGGAGATGATGTGACCTCAGTTTTAGGGAAATTATTGTCATGATTCCCTTAATGATCACAATGCAAAGCAATGAACTTATTCTGGGAATAATGATGACTGAAACAATGTAGGACTGACACACTAAAGAGTTAAGACATATCCTTACCTAGTGGCAGAACAATTAAGATTAGTCTTTGATTGCCATTCCAAGCTAGACTGTCCAGATAATGTCCTATAGTAAATGTTAGTTAATGATAGATAACCTAGATTTGGGTGCAATACGTGATATCTGAATGTTGTGTCATGGTGGCTTTTTTTGGCAGGAACTCAATGACAATGCCAATTCCTAAAGATGAAATGGAATGAGGTTTCAATTGTCAGTCGTCCTTAGAGTATGTTCTGATAAGTGTAGTTTTAAAGTGACAGTCATCACTCATCATTCTTGGTCCCGATTTTATTTACACCCACACACTCACACATATCAGATACTCTAAGTAGAAAATGAGAACTTTGGAGGTTCATTGCCTAAAGCAGGAACGTGGGAGGGAAACAGCTTTTTTTGTTTTTTTCACTGGGGTCTTAAAAGCTGTAATCTAGCCCAGGGAAGGGATAAATCCCCAAGGGTCCTTCTAATGCAGAGAGAAGGCTGTCACGATCTGAAGGAAAGTCGGAAGTTAAGACTACTATTTAGTAGGAGGGACCTACAGATTGGCTTAGTTCTGTGAATGTTGACAGTAGCTATACATAATTTTGTTTCCAGAATGCCCATTTTTAATTCCTGTATGTTATCCTAAGGTATTTGGTAAAAACTTGTTAAAGATTATTACCTGGTTGTAGCTATTATCTGGGGAACTGATAGAAAGAGACAAAAGGTCGAGGGAGGTGATTGTAATTTGAAAACAGATGACCTTTATAAAAGAGGAGTTAATGAAGAGATAAGCTACTTTGAGGTGAATCTGGATTCCCACATCTCCAAAGTGAGGATTCCCAGAAATATCTGAGGAAAGAAATCTAATAAAATACTCAGCTCTCACTAATTAAGTGGGATGTGAATTTGAGGGTATATGACATGAAAAGTTAAAGAAATCTAGGGTGCATGTGTACTCAAATACTGTGTAGAGAATATAATGAATTAAATAAATGGGACAGAATGACAGAATTAATACACAACTCTAAGATGAACAAAGAAAATGAAGCTTCTGTATTTTTCTGTAATTGTCTTTTACACTTCATAGGCACTGGAGGCAAGGGAGATCAGATTAGTTGAAGCTGATAAACTATCTCTTTTGGATTCAATAGTTTAAACAACCCTTTTGATACTCCGTTGCTTGGAAAACTTGATCTTTCATAATCCCATCTCTTTTCTGTTTCTATCTGACATAGTAACTGGGTATAAATTAGATAGATGGGGAGTAATGATGAGCATGGCTTAGGAGATTTAGCATGAGTTGCTTCTTTTTTTTTTTTGCTATCATTAACATAAAATTACATGAACAACATTGTGGTTACTAGGTTCGCCCCATTATCAAGTCCCCCCCCACAAACCCCATTACAGTCACTGTCCATCAGTGTAGTAAGATGGTGTAGAGTTACTACTTGTCTTCCCTGTGCTATACTGCCTTCCCCATGCCCCCCACTACATTATATGTGCTAATCATAATGCCCCTTTTTCCCCTTATCCCTCCCCAGTCCCTTTCCCTTTGGTAACTGTTAGTCCATTCTTGAGTTCTGTGAGTCTGCTGCTGTTTTGTTCCTTAAAACCACTAGCTGACGATGGATGTACAACAACTAGTTCATCAGGAAACCTGCTTATACTCACTGCTTTAGACCAAAACACCAAGCATTTCTCTCTGATGTTGAACTTTATGGGAAAGGGGCATTTTGTTTCAATTCCAGACTTTGTTAGTTTATTGATGCTCTGAGCATTGCCACATTCCCTCTTACAGGGAAGGAGAAAACCCAGAACTCCTTGGACACTATTCACAGTTCATGTGTCTACTGGCCTTCTACAGCCAGCCAGCACCCTCACATCAAGGCCGTGTTTGAGTGAGATGAAGGCTTCAACTGCCAAGTTGAATTTTATATCCAGGGGCACACAAATTCTAAGTTCCAGAACAACTGCAGAATGAGATTTACCAATAAATCTGGGACTATCTTTACTTGCCTTCAGCTTTAAATAGGAATTTTATATAAATATTATATTATAATATTGATAGCATTGGATAAAATGAATGTTTTCTGAATGAAAAGAGCATTAAATTTCTAAATATAATATAGTTGATTTTAGTTATTGTCATAAGAGAAAACATGAAGGAAAAATCTCTTACAGAAAATTTATTACAAATTGTTTTTCTTAATAATAGGATAATTAACTTACACTGAGTACATGCTATATTACATATGCATGTATGTACTTTATGTTGAGGAACTATAGATTTATACAGGTAGTACAGGGGACATGCATACAGGTACCACAGTAAGCAGTTTACAAAGATTATATTATATAATTCTCACAATAATCTTTTTGGTAGTTTTGATTTTATCCTTCATGTTACCAATGAAGACATAGAGGCACCAGCAATTTAAAGTTTACCAAGGCCTCAATGGTAACAAGTGGCATTAGTGGGATTCAATCCTCGGCATTTTGACTTGTCAGCATATCATTATAAATGTATATGTTATGGTTGTTTTTATTTTAAAATATAATGATTGATACAGAATTCAAATATTACAGAAATACTAACAGGATTACATTGTTCTTAAACCTTAAAAGATGGAATTTGAAAGGCTATCTAAAATTATTAGCAGCTAACACAGAATTTTATTTGTTTATGATGTTATAAAGAGGTACTTATGTATAATTTTTACTTTCTCCTGTATTTTTCTCAAAAGAACTCATTTAGACAAGAAATGGCACTGTTAAATTTAGAGTAAATCAAGTAAGTTGTTTGTGGCCATTCAACCTGTGAAATATGGTAATAAGATTGAAAAGAGCCAAATAACTCAATAACCAACCTCAAAGTATTAAACTCACAATAATCCAAAAGGCTCCTTGGATCAAAACAGCCTTAACATATTACTGATAAAATTTGTTCACATTATTCTATGTCCCTGAACTTTTCATAAACTAATGTGACTTAAATCACTTTCTTACTCAAAAGATAATAATTTTAAGGCAAGGAAAAAGTATAGTTATCTGCACAAATCAGAGCTATATCAAAATAATTTAAGAAAGATGTGTGCTGGTGTAAAGTAACTATATTTATTCCTTGATTTACCTCAACAATAGATAATTTCTAGCAATCCATTTAACTTGGTTTTATGTAAATCTGGCATAAGAAAGCTAGCTCTGGTTTCTCCAAAACAGATTGTTTTTAATAATTGAGGATTTGGAAGTGTGGCCAATGAGTGACAATGAAATCCATCCAATTATGGTTCTAATGACACATACATTATTGCTTTAGTTTAGTGTACATAATTCATAAATCTAAGCGCCTAATAATACTACCTTTTAGCAGGTTAACATTTTTTCCCTTCATTTTGAAAATGTCTCTGAACATGAAAACTTCACCAAACCGTTAGGCTTCAGGAAAAAAATGATACAGTGTGACCTAGAAAGGTAATAGCATCCTCATATATTAAAAATAATATTGGACTTTCTAGACATTTGCTAAATTAAATGTTTTATTGTCTGACAGATCATTTCATTTAGCTACTGAAAACTGGGATGACTACGTCTTTGGATATTTAGAAAATACTCTTAAATATGCAACGGTATAATAACGATAAGAGTTTATTGCAACCATTTAATTAAGAATAACAGCTTTTCAAACTCTAGAATCCAATCCAAACATAAATGCATGGGATTTGATAACTAGAGAATTGTCTTTGAAAGGAAGGATGACATGATAGCTAATGCATGCACATGGAAACTAATTAGATTTTTTAGCTAATGAATCCCCATTTAAATAAATGTGATTCGATAAATAATGGATCCCCATGGAAATGAATAGAATTGGATGACTAACACACCCCACTGAAATGAATGTGATTCGATAGTTATCGCATCCTCATAAATGTGTTAGATTGAATCCCATTCATTTTAATTGTAATAAATTAAAATAGCTTTTGTTCATGGCCTTTTGGCTAAGATCAAATGTCTGTCCTCTGTTTGGAGACTATATCCTAACTGAGCAGACAATCAGGATTTCTGATCTAATAGGTCCCTTCCTTTCCTAACTATGATCTATAAGTTACACATGCTGTTTATTCCAGTAGGAATGACTCACTACTAAAAGTCCATTCATTTTGATGGAGCATTTGTTGTAGATTAGACTCCATTAATTTCAGTGGGGAATTTTTAGCTATTACAAATAGAACCATCCAAATAATGTATTTAAATGCTACTTTTCAAGGAAAAAGTCAAGAGCATGTTTGCATATCCAAAATCTAATTTATAATGCATTTCCTTTGCCATTTATCACTTAAAATCACAGAACTACTTTTAAAAAATGAAATAGGAATATATTTTACTAATAAATATGTAACCGACATATGGACTTGTGAAAATAAAATGTGAAAAACAGAATTTTGAAAGTGAAGCACATGATTATAAAAAATAATAGCAATCAGCTCTCTGAACAGACCTCTTTTGGAGTATTTATCACATTTATTTAATTATATTTATTTACTTCATTTCTTCCCATTTGCTTGTGAGGCTAAGACTGTCCTATATATCTGTATATGCCAAAATTATACAACATGAGCAAATAATAAAACATTGATGGGTTGTTGACAGGTAAATGTATAGATAAACAAGTTTTAATGAGTCATTTCAAGGTATCAGGGAAATAAAAATTTATTGATCAGTAATAATTTACTTAATGGAATAAATATGACACATATACACATGTCCATGTACGTGTATAATCTTTAGTTAAATTCATAATGACTCCCTGAAATAAATGTTAACACTTTCTTAAATGAGGAAAGTGAGTCAAAAAGGAATGAATAAAAGATTCCATGGCTAAAGCAAAGTATGGCCAAAGCCCAAATATGTTAAATAAGAAAGACACTGGTGTTTTCCTTACACTATGCTTTCATTACCTTAACATGCAAAGATCTCCTGTAGGAATGCCTTAAATAAATTGGGGGTTACAAAAGGTTACAACTTGGGGAAAATATACAGTATTAAAAATAAATGTCTAAATAAATGCGGGGAAAATTTTTAAATAATAAAATTTATCTTAAACCACTGCTTTCACGTATTTCAAATTTTATGAGATGATGAAAAGACAAAACAAAACGTGTCTAACTTAAAAGAGTAAAAAGTATTATTACGATTAAAAAACAGCAGTGATAATCAATTTAGCTAAAGACTTACTAATCCTCTACACTCATGTACACACTCATGCAAACATATAGATGGAAATTGTGAAAAGCTTTAATAAAATTATCTCATCAGAATCTTTAATGAAGAGGTGGAGTTTGAGAAAGTGATCCTTAGATAAAGAGCTTTCTGAAACTTTTAAGAAATCCAGTCGCCCTTTATCTATCTTCTCACTGAACTCCTGATAGAATTTCAAATAAACGTAGCTTCAATAATTCTGATATTATTAACACACATTCAAATTTTGGCCAACAAAAAAGGATGCCACATATGGGAATTACTTCATACAGAATATAGTTTATTATTATAATATGCATATTCTACTGAAAGTTAATCAGGAAATCAGACAAGAAAGCAATGGTTCTTACCAGAAACAAAATTTCAAGTATATTAAACTAAGTTCAGAGATTATAATTATCTTATCTTATATTCATTTCTCTTGGCTTTTCACTAATTTTAAAACTAATACCAAAAGGATAGTTTAACTTTTATTTTTATTTTAGAGTGGATGATTTTTAATATTTTCTCATTTAAGATTTATAAAAAGGAAATATGTGCAGATTATTTTACATTCTCATAATTAAAAAAAATACTTGATTTCTCTAACTTTCTTTCTATACTCTCAACCATGACCTTCAAGGACCTTCAATTTTTCATTAGATGCAGGAAAAATGCACTGGTTATTTAGAGACAAAAAGTAAAAAGAGAGATGGAAATTCCTATACAGGTATAGGAGAGAAATATATCAGAAAGTATCTTTATGATACAATTTTCTCTTTATAGTAGGAAAATAAATTATTAGCCAAACTAACAAAACTTTTCAAAAATAATATAGTTGGGATTGTTATAATACATGCTACATTTAGATAATGTGGGGCCATACTTAGCTAGCTAGAGTCTCTTAGAAGGAAGACTATATAGCTAATGTCATGCAGAGCAGATTGTATAACACCATCCAGTACTTTAACGAGTTGATGAAAATGATCATGAAACATATCACTAAAAAATAAATCATATAAAAAGTTTTAGAGGTCTTTTTTCAAAAACTGGCAGTATTGCCTGCTAGGTAGGGGCATGTACTCTAGATTTAGTGTTGTAACTTAAGCTTTACCTTTTGCTTTCATTGTGATTCCTGGTGGGGAATTACTTTACTGGTCACAGTTAAGTCACATGAATTCCTCTGTGAATGAGAAGTAATGATAATATCTACCCTATAGCATTTTAAGTTAGATAAGTGAATGGTTAGAGAAACACTTAGAGCAGTGGCTGCCACAGAGTAAACACTATATATGTGACTTAAATACATTTTTAGGAATGTTATACCTAATTTAGGAATCTCTTAAAAGCAAATTTATCTTTAACTAGCAACAAATTACATTTGAATGAATGTTAAAAACCATACAAACTAGAATAATATTACTTTGTCTATTCAAATAAGATACTAGGAAATTTATTCTGTATTTTGCCCCTGGAACATGACTAAAGAGTGCTTTTGAACCCTAAATTACCCAGAGTTTATATTGATTATAGTCACTAGCTGATTAATATCCTGGGTAGATAAGGATATAATAATCAGACAAGTAATCATTTTTCATGGGAAGCCAGAAGAAGACATATTGTATTAGAAAGATTACTTCATATTAGAACAGAAACTTCTCTATCATTTTCCACTCTTTATGCCATCTTGATAATTCCTTATGTGTCAAAAATTTTAAGTAGCTATACAGTTGTGAGTTGAATTTTTTTATATTGAGATCTTTTATCTTATTTCTATCTAACAATGCAGACGTAGAACCATGATCTCTATGGTTTGTGATTTAACTTCAGTAAGTTATATAGAAAGTATTTAGACTAATGGTATATACATGTTGTTATATCCAGAAATAGCGGACACTGGAAAAAGTGGCCAGTATATGGAAATATATCTGTTGGTACTTCGGTTTTGATAATATCATTTAGCTTAAAGTGGAAAATTGTTATTTCACAGTAGAGGGGATCTCTCGCTTTAATTTGTCCTTCCCAAAAAGATGAGAGGTTTCATTAAAGATATCCCTCTGTTCATTAATTAATTGATAAGCAGTTGTAATAAAGTGCTTAGAGGAGTGGTAGTCATTAGGAATTTCTCTAGAGGCAATATTTCAGGAAGAACAAACTATCAAGTAAGGAATATTCTAAGCCAGTGTTTAATATGCATAAAGAGGAAGGCCAGAGGAAGTTTATATTTCTCTGAAGCTATGAGAAACACACTTAAAAATCTCAAGATAATTTGACCCTTAAGTATGAAATCCCTGAATTTATAAATGATTTAATAGCACACAAGAGATTTAATGGGTAATTATTTTAATAGGCATATTTATATTAAATATTTATATATAATTTTATAATTTTTAATACTATAAATGAGGTAGGTATTTAAAAAGAGTAATTAGAAATAGTCTTTCCTTCACTTTCTTTTTTTTTGGGTCTCCTTTAATCATGAATTTTGTGATATTGTTCTGCTTTGCCCAGGATATTCCTGGCTCACTCCTCTCCCACCCCTGCCACACACACAACTTTTCAGTTGTTTTAGAGTTGTTGCTATGCATTTTTTCACAGAATCTATTTATGTTGCCTAGGATCATTTGTCCTTAGAATCACCAGGGCTTGGTATGTAGTCAGCAGTCACATACACATAGATATGTTACAAGACTGACTTTGGGAATAATGGAGTGAAGAACACAGCAGACTCTCTTCCAAGCAAACAACCTTATATATATATATATATACATTATATATAATATATGTATGAGTTATATACACATATTTTATACAATATATAGATATATAATATAAAAATATATATAATCTATATATAAATCTATATATAATATATATAAATATAACTATGGAGAGAGAAAGAGAGCATTTAAATCTCTAGAAATTGCCTTGGGGTATTCAGCAAATGGGAAAAATTAATTCAAGAAAATCTACTAAATCTAGGTAAATCTAGGTAAGAAGAACAGGAGTCGGTGGTGTTGAAGTCATGCTTAGTACCTCATATAAATTACTGCATTGGATGGAAAATATCACTGCCCTCTATTATACCAAACAGGTACAATTAAGAAGGCAGAGCTCTCTCTCTCTCTTCAGCTCCCAGACTGGGGCGACATTTTTCCACCACGTAGGAAAGGCTGGTAGTGTTTTTCATCTCTCTCAACCCCCTGTTGAAGGAGCTCTGTTCTAGGCAGATACAGTTCAGATGAGTAGAGCATCCTTCTTCTACAGGGCATGAGTTCAACTCAGGTGTGGTAGGTGGAAAACACTGGGACCTGAATACTCACAACCCAGCTAGTACCTATGGTTGAGGTTCTAAGCAAGGAGGAACAAGTCAAGGAGACTAGGCATCACGCTACCAGGACTGGCTCACAGAGCAGGCACATCACTCCAGAGAAGGGGCTTAAAATCTCACCCTTAGCTCTTGTAAAGTAGTTTTGCCAGAGAGATAGGCTATAGAATTAAGAGCCTCACAGCTCTGCTTGAGGGGACTGATTTCATAGAGCAGAGCATGAAGTGTTCCTTGCTTAAATGCAATGTTCAAAATAATGGAGAGAAATGAGACAGTTTTAGCCCCTTGGTACTATAGCTAGAAATGAAAAGGCCAAATGATAACACCTAAGAGAGAACCAGAAAAAAAAGACAGCCAAGAAGAGCCAGCCTGAGATCACAGAGGGATTGGGAAGACTGTATGTAAGCACTAGACAACATGCACTCGGAAACAATAAGAACAGGGCATGAAGGATATTAAAAAATATTGCACAAACTGAATACTGATAAATCAATGGACTTGAATTCCCATTGGAACTAGGGACTTAAGCACAATTTCTGACCTATTGCTGACTGAAAATGAGCAACACTGTGTAGGAGCAATTCCTCAGAAGCCAGGCTTAAAATTAAATCTTTGGATATTTGGGGACTTATGTTGCTGCCTACAGCTACACCTTTTTGGGTGAGGATGAGAGAGAAAATCCAAGCTACTATCATTTTGTTAAACAGGTGGCAACAATGTAAACTCTTTGATCTGTGATAGCAGCAGTGAAGTCGCACTTACCCACATCTACACACACCTACACACATATCTCCCCACACACATCCAAGGGTAAAGGTAACAGTGTAACCTGCTAGTGAAGCTTAAGCATGACTTCTGCCTAATAAATGGCTTATGCAAACCCAGGAGTGATGCATAGGTAACCATCCTAAAATAATAATAAAAAAAAAATCTGAACAGAGATATCAGAGGCTACACACTGCAAGGGAGATAGATGTCACAGAAATAGGTCAGCCAAGTGACTAAATAAATAAATGACTAAGTAAACAACAATGACATCTATACTTTGGTGAGAGATCATCACCCAGAGTTGCCACAATATGTTACCTAAAGTGTCTAGTTTTGAGCAAAAATTATAAGGCATGACTAAAACACAAATAGTCAATAGAAATTTCTCTTGAAGGGGTCCAGGTATTAATGTTAGGAGAAAAGAAAGACTTCAACTATTAATATATTTTTATAAATACATTCAAGGAGACCATCCCCAAAGAAGTAAGGAAGAAATAATGACAATGTCTCCTCAAATAGAAGCTATCATTAAAAAGATGGAAAATTTTAAAAAGAAACAAATGGTAATTCTGGAATTGAAGAGTATAATACCTGCAATGAAAAATTCACTGTAAGGGCTCAACAATATTTTGGGCTGACAGAGAAAGAATCAGCAAACTTGAAGGTGGATCAACAGATACTAACAATTTGAAAAACAGAGATAAAAAACAATGGAGATAAATGAAAGAGCCTCAATTGTGAAATACATGATACCATTAAGAACACCCACATATGTATAATGAAAGTAATCGAAGTATGGGAGAGAGAAAAAGGGCAGAAAAATATTTGAAGAAGAAATTGCTGAAAACTTGCCAAATGTAATGAAAAATACTTATCTATACATCTAAGAAACTCAGCAAATTCCAAGTGGAAAAAAACAGAGATCCATGAAAAAACACTTGAAAAATCTGGAAAGACAAAAATACTTGAAAGCAGAAAAAAACCCCAAAAAACTCATGATCTATAAGTGAATCAAAATCAGTTTAGCAGCTGATTTATCATAAGAAACAAGAGAGGCCTAAAAAGGTAGGATGATGTATTCAAAGTGCCAAAAGTAAAAAAACGGTCAACTAAGAATTCTATATACAGCAAGACTAATTTTCTAAAATGAAGGCAAGATAAAGATATTTCAAACAAAGGCTTACATAATGTGTTTCTAGAAGACATCTCCTACAAGAAATAGTGAAGGAAGTTCTTTAGAGTGGAAACAAGTTATACCAGATAGTAATTTGAACACACAGAAAAATAAGAACACTGGTAAAGGTAATTATGTAGATATGTATATGTTATTATAAAAGATAATATAGATATGCATGACTTACCCTTTCTTCTCTAAGAAGTAATTTTATAAAATAATATAAATTATATTATTTTTAGGATTACAGTACATATTTATATAATATATTTAACAGTAAAATAATAAAATATATGGGTCTGAGTAAAGGTGCACCAAAGGTAAATGGAATCCAACAGAAGAAATTAAGAAATTATAATTAAGAAGGTTGATATAACAAACTATAGATACATAGTTGCTTTTCTTTATTCTTTAAGCTTCATTAAAAGACAGTATGATATAGAATCATAATTACAAAAATGTATTCTTGGATTTGTAATATATATAAATGTAATATGTTTAATGATAATAGTACAAGGAGTAGTTTTTCTATATTTCAATGGAATTAAATCAGTATAAAACTAAAATCTAAAATATTCTTTGATTCATTGAGTATACACCAAGTCGTAGAGAATAATTAATTCAGATTACTCAGAGAACAAAACAGTGATTAAAGAAATTTAAAAAGATACCAGTAAATGGAAAGATATCCCATATTCATGATTTGGAAGAATAAATATTGTCAAAATGTCCATACTACACAAAACATCTGCAAATTAAATGCTTTTTCAAAATCTAAATGGCATTTTTTACATAAATAAAAAGATATTCTTAAATTCATGTGGAACAACATAAGTTGAAGAATAGTCAAAGCACTTCTGAGCAAGAAGAACAAAGCTGAAAGCATCACTTTTCCTGGTTTCAAATCTATTGCAAACATACAATAATCAAAACAGTACGGTATTGGCATAAAAACAGATGTCTAGATCAATGGAACAGAATAGAGAGCCCAGAAATCAATCCTTGTAAGTGTGGTCAACTTATCCTTGACAAGGGTACCAAGAATAGAAAATAAGGAAAGAATTGTCTAGTTTATAAATGGTATTGGAAAAATTGGATACTGAAATGTAAAGAATGAAATTGAACCTTTATCCTATACCATATACAAAATTCAAGTCAAAATGAATGAAAGACATGTCAGAACTGAAAAAACAAAATATCTAGAAGAAAATACATGGAAATCTCCTTGTCATTGGCCTTAGCAATTATTTCTTGGATATGATACTGAAAGCACAGAGAATAAAAGCAAAAATAAACAAATGGGATATATCAAACTACAAAGATCTACACAACAAAGGAAACAATCAACAGAGTGGAAAGACAATCTGTAGGATAGGAGAAAATATTTACAAAGCACATATCTGATAAAGGGTTAATATCCAAAATATTTAAGGAATTCCTACAACTCAATAGCCAAAAAAAAAAGGTATTTAAAAATAGTCAATGTCCCTGAACAGATATTTCTCCAAAGAAGACATATAAATGGCCAACAGGTATATGAAAAGGCATTCAAACATTATTATTCATCTGGGAAATGTAACTCAAAACTACAATGAGATGTCACCTCACACCTATTAGAATAACTATTTAAAAGAAAAAAGACAAAAAGTGTTGGTCAGAGTATGGAAACAGGTGAACTCCTATACACTGTTGGTGGACTATCAACTGGTACAAGCAGTAGAGAAAATAGTATGTATGGACAATCCTCAAAAAATTAAAAATAGAACTACCATATGATCCAGCAATCCAATCCCACTTCAGGGTATTTATCTGCAGGAATTGAAATCAGGATCTCAAAGAGATATCTGCATCTTTGTCTTTATTGCAGGACTATTCACAACAGCCATGACATGGCTGCAACCTAAATATCCATTGATGGATCAATGGATAAAGAAAATAGGGTATTTATATATAATGGAATATTATTCAGCCTTATAAAAAAAGGATAGCCTGCATTTGTGACAACATCAAACAACCTAGTAGACATTATGCTAAGTAAAATAAATCAGTCACAGAAGGACAAATACTATGTGACCCACTTATATGAGGAATTTTAAATTGCCATATTCATAGAAGCAAAGAGTAGAGTGGTCATTGCCAAAGGCTAGGGGAAAGGAGAAGTGGGGAGTGGGGGAAAGAGAAGTGAGGGTCAAAAGGTACAGTTTCAGTTGTGCACTATAAATAGATCCTAGACATGTACTGTATTTTATAGAGCCTACAATTAACAATTCTGTATTGTATACTTAAAATATTGCTAAGAACATTTTCTATTATTCTTATCAGTATAAAAAATAAATAAAAAGGGTAGGAAGAAACTTTTGGAAGTGATGGACATGTTTATGGCATTAATTGTGGTGATGGTTTCATGCATATATGCTTATCTCCAAAGTGATAAAATGTATATATTAAATATGTAAAAATTTTTGTATTGCTTTTCCTAAAGCTGTATGTACACTAGTAATAAGGACTCCAAAATTGAAATTAAGAAAACCATTCCATTTACAATAGCATTAAAAAGAATAAAATAAATAAGCATAAATTTAAGTGCAAGGCTCAGATACTGAAAAGCACAAACATAAGTTGTGAGAAATTAAAAACCTAAGTAAATTGGAAGACACTGTGTGTCCCAATGGTCCTTTCTGTAGTATACACTGTGCAGTGCTTATTAGCACTTCACATGTTCTAGAGATGTGAATTAATGGGTTCAGAATAAACCTTTCTCTCACGGTTTCTTTCCACTGGAATTTACTAGTGTGTTACACCATTTGCCTGGCTTGGTAAATGTAATGAAGGCTCACAAACAAAGGTGGATGCAAGACGTGATAAATTCACTTACTAGATGCAAGGCCAACCCCTATTCTTCTCCAGCCCCTGGTTTCCCAATGTCCACAACTTTTGTTCAGCTGCAACAGCCAAAAATGTCTCCTGACATTGCCAAATGTGTCCTGGGGGTAAAATAGCATCTAGTTCGAATGACTGATTTCAATGATGGGAGGAGCCTATGAATTCATGCTTTCTTACCTTTTTTAATCTGAGAAGCCCTCCCTATATCTCTGGTTTGTATCTTTCTCTTCACTGGCATACAGCAAAGATATGGCCAATAGAAACTATTAGGCCATAAAACAAGGCATTAAATGATGTACTACTTTATATCATTTCTACCAATTTATGTTTGTTGATTCTTTCTCCACAGAGACTGTATACTTGTGACCAGGAAATATGTTTTTACATGTTTTGTTTTCTATGTGCAGTTAACAAAGTTTAAATGCTCACTTAATGAGTGTTTGTGGTGTCTAAGAGTTACACAGGCATACACACACACACACAGACCCATGAAGGTGATAGAAGTGAGTATCTTGGTAAAAGAACTATTAAAGTCACCTACCTTGGACATGACAATTTACCTATATCTAAGTATTTTTAATAATCTATGATATTTTCTGGTATGTAATAGGAATCAAATTCACATTTGATAAATGACATAGAAAACAAGTCTTACATAAGTCATTTAAAAAAACTCTTACCTTCTGGCAATACATTGCTCATTTACTCTAAGTATGTAAGCTGCTAACAAATTCAGAGACAAGGAGGTTTTGTTGTTTGTTGATTCAAGAGTAAATATATGCTTGGGGAAAAAGTATAGTTTTTAGCATTTATAAATATAATAGAGTTTTGGACTTACAACAGCTGAAATCATGTTGAAAGGGTCATATGAGAAAGTGTATTTAGTGAAATTAAGGAGGATCTAGGACCTTTGGTATATATTCCTCTACTTGAAAGGAAGCTAATAATTCTGAAATTATAGCATTCATTGGATTTTTTAAAGTTATGAAACATTACAAAGGTTAAACAATGCAATTAAATGGTTCTAGAGAGTTCATAAATTAGTCACTATAGATTTTTTAAACAAAGGTACTTTAAAATAAAGCAGAATGGTTTGGAATTGCATTGATTTATTCAGTTAAATATGCCAATATATATATCGCCTTTCACTTAGTTAGAAATATAACCAAGAAATGTTAGTCCTACTGTCTGTAATTTTTGATACTAAATTAAAGTATTTAAGTAATCCTAATTGATTTTTATCTATGAACCAAAAGAGTCAGTAAAGATAGATTTGAAAGGAAATGTCTGCCCTTATGTGTCTAAGATGGTAGAATAATTGGAGAAAATAGTACTTGGTGAAATGTATAAAAACATAGGTTGGTGGAGAAATGAAAAAACATTTAATAAATAATTCTTGAGTTGTCAATAAATCAAATCTTTTATTCTGATTTATGACTGAAAAAATTAAAACTCTGGTTAATCAATGTATCATATAATTAGGAAAATTCTGTAAGATAACTAGTGATGCAGAACATCTCAGGATTTCAAGTTTTCTGAGCTAACTACAAAGAGGGTAGAAATACAACAAATGGGGAGCAGAGCATAGAACATGAGACCTGATGGAGAGAGACAGAAGGTTTTGTTATTGTTTATTTAAGAGTAAAAATGTGTTTGGAGAAAAAAATATAGCATGTGAAAATCTGGTGTCAGATAAGGAGAAAAACAAGAGAATAAGCAGTCATTGTGTCAAAGCAGGGGGAAATTCGGTAGCAGCATGACTCTGTATTGCTGTTTCTAACAAGTACTTGTGAATGGCAGATACGTGTGTTGGAGTGATTCCTTCATCAAATGCTCATATGTGTGTGCAGAAAAGGAAGGGGTTGGGTGGTGGTGACACTGCATCACCAACAGTGACTGGCCAATGTGTTAAAGCAACCTGACATGTACTTGGCTACCTGCCCCAGCAATGGCCTCGTTTGTGAGGCCAGAGCATCTGTTCTGGGCGGGTTGGCTCAATGGGCCCGGGGGAACTCTATTCCCTTGGAACTCTGTCCTTAGGAGCAGCCTTTGGCCTGAGACCACTCTAACACTACCTCAATATATAGGACGGCTTGTTTTTTATTCCGCTTCACCTACAATAACTAAGTTCTCGATTTGCTTTTCCTGTGGCAAGTATCCATTATTGCTCTTACTTATTACTTACAGGGTCTTATATCCATGTAATCCTGCAGGTTCAATCCCATAAGCATTATCCACCTGACAGTGTCTGGATGTGGCTTTTAGGTTTAACAGCACTATGCCCTCCACTGAGACTATGGCTGCAAGGACATGCTTCCCAAAACGAAAGCAAAAGCAAAGCAATATAAAGAAGTTACAGAACTAGAACATAACTGGACCTATTGTAGGTACAAAAATGGAGAAAATATGAGAAGTTCAGTATGAGTGGCTAGAGTGAGGGGAGTTACATGGTAAGTATGGTAAGACCCTATCTGTTCTTAAAATATACTGACAAGAGGTGGGAAACTTGTTTTCTTTAAATAATATATTAAAATCCGAGATAAAGCTGTATCTCTTATGATATTCTATAGTGTTTTCATCCTGTTGATAATGACTTTCCTTTAAAGTCTTTCATTTCAGAAATGCAATGCAATAATCCCACTCTGAAAGGAAGTGCACATTGTTTCAATAAAAAGTACTTTTTTTCTTTTGATTCTAACTTTTATTTCTGTAATTGTAGATGCTCTGATGACAAAAAAAGAAAAAAAAGCTATTACTGAATTTATCCAGCCATACACATGGTGATAACATGAAATTTTGATCCTGATGAAAGGAAATAATGATATAAAGGCTTATTCTGAGCCTATTCATTTGTATCCCAGTTTTATTGTGAACTGCCAAGAAAACACAGCGTGCCCCACAGTGGATACCATAAGGGCCAGTATGAAACCTACTCTAAGGGGTTGTGTGACTGTTCATAATGAGAAATGTGTCCACCTGCAGACTCTCTGTGCACAGGCTTATATGTATGTACATGCACATTATTTGAACATATAAATCTCTGTGCTTTTCCATCTTTCTCCCTGGACTTCTAGCCATCTTTACTTTTTGCTGTTCAGATTAAAATACTATCAAAACCAGGCATTTTTCTCTATCACTTTTTTTATTATGGTAACATTTACCTTCATTTGAACAGTCATTGGCCACAAATCTTCAGATGTGTTGCAGTACCTACTTTCAGATACACAACAATATATAGAATTCTCAACTGCATGCATAATTCAGAATTATGTAACTGAATGACCATTAGATCTGCAAAAGGTTTACTTAAAGGAAATCAAAGAAAAATAAAATCAGTATATGCCATTTCTAAATTGCCCATATTATATCTTCAAATGTTCATGAACAAATTTAATTCTGTTGTGCTTGCCAACAAAGCAGAACAAAATGCACTGATTTTCATCTACTTAGTAGTACTGTAGCACACAAATGTCATTCTCTGGAACCCATATCTATCAGGCTAAATGATGAATTTACATCAGTTATTTGATGGAATAAAATAAAGTCATTTTAATAAGACATACCAGTGGATCAATGTTTCCTGCTTTGAAAATGAACATCTTCGTTGTCCCTAGGCATTTATGTAGGAATAAGAGATCATTATTCTATGACAGTGTTTCATTCCATTGACATTTCTAAACAGAGAATGCTTCTTCTTGTGTGAGTCTATGAATTTGCACACAAATATGTACATCATTGGGGTAGGGAAAAATCCATCCTTTTGAATAATGTGCATTTTAACTATTATTAAATCTGATTTGTTGAATGTTTTAACTATTCCTCTTTCATAAGTAAAGAACCACTGAAAAGGTATATTAGCTGTTTTTTGAGACAAGGATACTCTTCTTGACTAAATGACTTAATTGATTCATTAAAAAATGACTTAACAGCCCAAAAGAGTAAGTGTACCTTCAAAAGCTGCCAAACTTGTAACCATAGAACATCTCTGGCACTAAAATAATCAGTATTACTATTTCATCTTCCATTTTGTGAAGGATTTTATGACATTTAGTAGAGTTTCTGGGCCTTTTTTTTAGATTTTTTTTTCTTTCAGGGATACTCCATAGGTCTGAATGATATAGCATGCAAAGAAAAAAATGAGAACTGCCATATTTAGGGTTCAGGTTAGAATGAAACAGACTGACCTACTATAAGTCATTGTTAAAAATCTCTGAAGGTCACTCTTACATAGAAATCATAGTAGCCTGGGGCAGTCAGAAATCAGAAGTCATTTCTGAGCAATGACTTAGAGCCATATCTAAACCAGAATAGAGGCTCTCTCTAAAAGATTTTATTTCAATTTCTATGAGTTTTAGGGACCATGGGATGAAAGTTATGTTAGTAGAAATACACAGAAAGCTATATTTAACAGAGCATTATCTTTGCACACAATATATAGACATGATTCAATATGATTACCCCACATTTTAAATAATGTAGACCATTTACACACTCAACATTTTTTTAATTAATATGACCTGTAAGTGTTAGGGATGCACTTGAAATAAGCTCTAACTTCTAATAAGTTCACAGTCTGATAGGAGAAAAAAACAATTGTGGTACAGTGTGATGACCACCTAAGCATAGCCTCTACTTCATTCACACAGCTTTAGCTCCTGCAGACGCTGGCACTCTTCCAGAGTACAACCACACATCAGCATCAGACTGTGTCCACTATTATTTCTTTATTGGTCTCTGTCACTTACAAGTTTTCTAAGTTTTCATGAAGTTTCCACTCTGAACTCCATGATCTGACATGTATATGCAAGCAAGTCCCTGCCCTGCTAATGATCGTCTCAGACTTATCTTCCATAAAGAAATAAATAATCTGTGAATTACCTGCCTTATGGTCCCACCACCAGAATGATAGGTCTGTCTGCTTCTTTAGCAACCTGTTGTCTTTTTTCCTGTTATGACAGTTCAACGGTCTTCATTTCTCAAAAAGATCAATCCTTTTATTTGTTTGAAGGTTCTCATTTCCTCTTGCCTCATTTGTTCCTAAATTGATCTCCTTTCCTATTTTGCTGAAATGGGGGAGAAAAGGGCTTGTGCCTTGCTTAACTCATTATTATTTGATGTCTATGTTACAAGCAGCTGAACTTAATATTTGCTAATACTGTGAACTTCCTGATTCTCTAGCTCTGGAACTGATCTATTTAAAATCTTGCAGTTTTTATACACTAGGTAAAAGGAACACTTCAGTGAGGACAAATCTTTGTTATCGTATATTCAGGAATGTGAGAACATCTTGTCTAATGGCCCTAGAGAATGGTTTTAAGATGGAGAGGTCTCAAAGTCTATCTGCCTACTATTTATAAATAACCTCTACATACTCTCCTTTCTCTAGTCATGAATATGTTTGCAAATAATTAGTCTTTCTTTCATCTAGTTATTATGTCCAGCATAGAAAGTCTACCTATGAAAGAAGTAAACAGCACAGGAAACAACTCACACATAGAAATGTTGTAGATAGTTTTAGATTGTTTTTTATCCTTCTTCTCTCCTTTACTAGTGGAAAGATTGAGACCCTACTTTTATCCTTGTGTTTGTCCTCCAACTGTAGTGTAATTTTCACCAAATCAAGAAAGTATTCCTGATCTCAGTTTATTCATGTATTTAATGAGTAGATTTGACCCAAGGCTTTACCCATAAATATTTCAATTCAAAATCCTGACGTACAAGATCCTATCTATTTGCCAGTGGAAATACAGGAAAATCTGTATTAGCAGAATATGTTATTGAAATTAAAAGCTCCTGTTTAGACATTGAAGCAATATGAAAACAGCAGCAGTAAATAGACTGGGTATTAACTGCCATAATTACTAATAATATCATGTCCTATTAAGGCTGTAAAGTCTAGGCCACTCTTTTACAACATACTTCCATGTGGTAATTCCTGAGGTACATGGTAAAAAGAATAAAGTATGAAGTTTGTTACCCTTTTTTCTTTAAACTTTAAGTCCCCTCATTAATTAAAAATAACTGTTTGATCATTTAAAAAAATCTTAACTCCTTTCAATCCTGAAACATATGATATGTTCTATTGTTTTATTTTATTTGTATATTTTCATATTTAGGTATCTTATTTGCCTTAAGATGTATATCTTAAAATGTTTGTCAAATGCATGTTTCCACTTTAAAAACTTAAAACAAAATGAAGTAATGATCGTAATTCCCCCTGCCTGTGGAGCACTGATATTCAGAATACCTAACAATTGATAAAATTCCAGATCAATAACTGGAACACATTCCTCTGCAGCCACCTGGTTATGCTGCCTTTGGAATCTGCAGCTGTCTTCCAGCCCATTATCCTCCCAGAAAACAAAAATCTCTTCTTGTAAATAAGGCAGAATAAAAAGAATATATGTTCTTACACAGTTTTAACCATGAATAACTGTTTCTATAAACCCCAGAGAAAACACCTATGTGTAAATAACTACTCTCCTTAGAACGCGATAGTAAAAGCTTTTTCCACAAATGAGATGGGGAAGTGTTTTTCCCATTTGTCCATATACTCCATTCTTTTGCTCTTTTATCAGATAGGACTCTTTATGAATAAGTTCTTCCTTATTTTTAGAGCTTCTGGGATCTTAGTACATTATACTTCTGAGCCAGTTCCCCTTTTCTTCAATTTAATGTAAGTAACTATGGTTGGTATCTGGGAACTTCAAAGCAATTTATAACCTAGTTCTGCTTTTATCCTAAAAAAATTCTTCTTATGTATTTGCAATTATTGTCCCCATTATACAGATGAGGAAATCAGTGTTTAGAATGGGTAAGGTATCTGCTCAAGGGCACCTATTAATAAGTAGAAGAAAAGATCAAAAATAAAGATCTATTAGGCTGAAGCTCATACTTTTAGCTACTGGAATACTATCAAGAGTCCATTTTAAGCCATTTTTTAAAATGTATAAAAAAGTAGGAAATAAGTCTTCAAATATAATGGGAGGAAAACACAAAAACTGCCTTCTTAATAGGCTGATAATATAAAGTTGGATGTGGACCGTTGTCTATTTTAGCCTCAAATTCCAGGGTCTTAAACAATGTATATGTAAATTCACATTCTCCATCAGCACAAGATGGAGGGAAGTAGGTATTCAAACTTTAAGCCTCACTTGCAAGACCCTGCTCCATCTCCCTTGCTGGCAGCTAAAATCAGTGTTGGCACTGTCCTGTGAACCCACATAACCCAGCCCACTCAGTCCAGCACTAGTCCAATTTTGCTGACTGGAAGGTGGAGGGCAGGCTACACTTTCCCAGCTTTCCTGGCCAACCCTCAGATCAACTGGCATATGCTTGTGGGAGCCAGCTCTAAATTCTAGGTTATGAATTGCCCTGCTAACACCACCCCAGTACCCCAGGTATACCTGCCCTGCCTGGTACTCTCCATCCAGCAGTGGTCCACCACCGCTGTCAGGCAAGCAGAGGATGGCCCTGCCCACAGTGAATCCCTGCAGAAGTGCTTCACAGCACACACAAAAACACACAGACACTAACTATGGGGATCAGCCACTACTGAAAGAAAAGCAGAAAGGCAGGCCACATCCATGGCTCACCAACAGCATCCATGGCTCACCAACAGCATCTGTTGGGTCTGAAATGATCCTCTTGTAGGCAGCATATAGATGGGTCTTGTTTCTTCATCCATTGTCACCTTATGTCTTTTGATTGATGCATTCAGTCCATTTATATTAAAGACAGTTATTGATAGGTATGTACTTATTGCCATTTTATTAATTGTTTTCTGGTTATTTTAGTAGTTTTAGCTTGCTCTTTTGTTTGGAACATATTTCTCTGCCTTATTATTTTGTCTGGGTTTCTGGGTTTCTTTCTTTGTATTAGATAGATACACCATGCCTCCTGGTTCAGAAATTAATGGTTCTATGAAGTGGGCATCCTGTGGTGCACAGAAGCTCAAGACTCTGCTCACCAGTGCCTGATTCTCTTTTGTCATCTGCAAATAGTATTGACACAGTTATAAAAATCACATGATCATCTCAATAGATTCTGAAAAAGCATGTGACAAAATTCAACATCCATTCATGATGAAAACTAAACAAAATGGTTATGGGGAAACATGTCTCAACATAATAAAGACCATATATGACAAACCCACAACTAATATCATACTTAATGATGAAAAGCTGAAAGCTTTCCCTCTAAGATCAGGAACACAATGAGTATAACAACTCTTTCTACTTACATTCAACAAAGTAATGAAAGTCCTAGCTGTGACAATTAGACAACATAAAGAGATAAAAGGCATGCGAATTGGTAAGGAAGAATTAAAACTGCAGATGACATGATGCTATATAGAAAATCTTAAAGACCACCAAAAACTATTAGAACTAATAACTGGATTCAGCAAAGTTGCAGGGTACAAAATTAATACACAGAAATATGTTGCCTTTCTATATATTAACAATGATCTAGCAGAAACGGAAATCAGTAAAGCAATTCCATTTACTATTGCAGCAAAAAGAATACAATACCTAGAACTAAACCTAGCCAAGAGGTGAAAGACCTGTACTCTGAAAACTGTAAGACAGTGATGAAAGGAATTAAAGAAGACACAAATAAATGGAAATATATCCCATGTTCATAGATAGGAAGAATTAATATTGTCAAAATGGCCACTGTGTCCAAAGCAATTAACAGGTTCAATGCAATTCCCTATTAAAATGTCAGTGTAATTTTTTCAATATAATCCTAAAATAATATGGAACTAAAAAGGTTCCTGAACAGTGAAAGCAATCTTGAGAAAGAAGAATGAAGCTGTGGGTATCATGATCCTTGGCTTCAAGCTATACCATAAAGCTGCAGTAATGAAAACAGTATGGTACTGCCACAAGAACAGACCCATAGATCAATGGGACAGAATACAGAGCCCAGAAATAAACTCACACATACTTAGTCAATTAATATATGAGAAAGGAGGAAAGAATATACAGTGAGGAAAAGACAGTCTTTTCAATAACTGGTGTTGGGAATAATGGACAGCTACATGCAAGACAATGAAACTGGATTGCTGCCTAAGTCTATATACAAAAGTAAACTCAAAATGGATTAAGGATATAAATATCAAATATGATGCCCTAAAACTCTTAGAAGAAATCATGGGCAAAAATAAGCATGACTATATAAGCATGAATAATTTTTCTGCATGCATCTCCCTAGGTAATGGAAACAAAAGCATAAATAAACATGTGGAACTGCATCAAACTAAGAAGCTTCTGTACAGCAAAGGAAACGATCAACAAACCAAAAAGGCAACCTACAGTTTAGCAGAATATATTTGTAAGTGATATAACTGGCAAGGGATTAACTTATAAAATATATAAAGAACTCATATGACTCAATACCGAAAAACAAAGAACCCAATTAAAATCTAGGCAAAGGATCTGAATAGACATTTTCTATAAAGGAGACATACAGATTGCCAAAAGGGACATGAAAAGGTGCTCCACATCACTAATCATCAGGGAAGTGAAAATCAAAACCATGAGATATCACTTCACACCAGGCAGAATAGCCACTACCCAAAGAAAAGAAATAACAAATGTTGGCAAGGATGTGGAAAAAAGTGAACCCTCCTACACTGTTGGTAGGAACGTAAATTGGTGCAGCCACTACGGAAAAAAGTAAGGAGGTTTCTCAAAACTATAAAAAGAGAAATACCATATGACTAAGTAATTCTACTTATAATTTACTTGAAGAAAACAAAATCCATGATTCAAAAAACGAATACACCCAAAGGTTTATTGCCACATTATTTACAATAGCCAAGGTATGGAAGCAACTAAAGTGTTTATTCACAGATGGATGGATAAAGAAGAGGTGTTACATACATGTGATGGAATATTATTCAGCCATTAAAAATACAGAAATCCTGCCATTTGCAAGAACATGGATGGACCTAGAGAGTATTATGCTAAATGAAATAAGCCACACAGAGAAAGATAAATACTACAAAATATGATTTCATTTACATGTGGAATACAAAAACAAATAAAAGAGCAATAGACTCATAGACACTGAGAAGTGACTGGTGTTTAATGGTTTAGGTGGGTAAGTGAAGGAGATGAAGGGGATAAAGGCACAAAATCTCAATCATAATATAAATTAGTCACAGGGATGAAAGTAAGCATAGAGAATATAGTCAGTGGTTCTGTAACATCTTTCTATGTTGACAGATAAATAGTAATTGCTCTAGTTGGGGTGAGGATTTAATATTGTAGATAACTGTGAATCACTTTTATATTTGAAACCAATATTGTATATCAACTATAATTCAAAAAAACATATAAAGAAAAAAATTTAAGATTCATTTTGCAAAGAATAAAATTATTATTTCTCTCAGTTTTCTAAAGATGTCTGGCAGGACAGTATGTAAGTGCTTGAGTAGTACTCATGAGCAATGGCTGGGTCAAAAGCACTTCTGTTTTCTGAAAGCTGGCCATAATCTCAGAGTGGGAGTATGAGAAAAAAAAGTAACGTGGTACCCTTTTCTTTAGATATGTATGAGGACTTATAAAATTGTAATTATTAAATGGGTAAATAACTCTCAGGTTTATGTAGCACTTAACCTGACAGCAATTTAATAATGGTTAGTTATTATTCTTTAGATGACTGTCCAGGTTTTAAATTTCATTCTAACACTTAGGAATATACAAATCTTTTCTTAAATTCCTTTGTCAGAAATTAATTCTGGAACTATTTTCACACTCTGTTTTTAAAATTAAAACTTACATTCAAACTCTTGCACTCCCAATGTTGTTTTACTATTCTAATAAAATTTCAACAGTGTTTATTTTTATCTAATACTTATGGTGAATGGTGATCTTTATATTTGATACATGGTACACTTTGCAAACTTTAAACAAAATAGTTTAGATTTAGTCAGTTAATTTTAAGTCAGATATAATGTTTTCCTAGTCAGATTTTAGGAATCAATTTTCAGTACAGTTCAAAATACATTATTTGAGAGGCTACATTTTTTGAAAGAGAATTTCCTGTGCAGAGCTGGGAACACAGATGTGGCAAAGAAATTGTTCTTATTTTCAGCAAGGAATAACATGTAATAATTGCAAATACGTGTTTCATACATGCTTTTTGATATTTACCTGAAATCACACTAACAAGAAAAATGTAAACAAGTTCTAAGAGAAAGAATGTACTTGCTTTGAGTAGGTTATAAAATAAGTTTGCAATGGCCATTTGGAATGACATTGGCATCAAATCAAAGCTAAGGATTTCATTTAGTTTAAGAGGCAACAATTAGTCTATGATGGGAGTAAAAAATAATAGGAAGTGTTCTCCACTGATTTTGTAAAACTTCTTACCTGCCTATATGTAACTATTACTAAGTGTTTAAAAACCAAATAAAAACCTGCTTCAAGGTTTTAGCACCCAAACTCAGCATCAGCATAAGCTTCTAGAATAAACACAAAGCAGAGCTGTCATATATCAATAGACAGTCATGAGAAAATGAATGAAAGTATTTAAAAATTATTTGAGTTATTATGGATCATTATGATCTCTGAGGTTTTAAGAAAACCAACTCTTTGGGAGAGGTAACAGGGTTTTTGCTACATGTCTTTTCTTTCTCCATTCTGCTCTAAATATGGTTTTCATAACAGCACAAAAACAATAGTTTCCTTTCAATATTCTTAGACACTTTTTTTTAAGTGTATGTGTTCTTACCAAAATCATCATGTCTTTGCTTTTGCTCAATACATTTATGCTAATAAGTACTTTGCATTGTTATTCACTGTTACATGTTTCCAGAGACTCAGTTTTAGTATTAATGATTATTAATAATGCTTATATACATTTTCATTCTAAATTTCTTCCTTTGATATGCAACCATATGATGAAATAAACTCCTTAATTTAAAATGCACATCAGATTGTCAATCTGGGGGAGACTTTTTCACCAGACTTATTACTGGGCATGTACAAGAATTCTAAGAGTAAGGTACTGCCTCTTGGCCCTGGGTTATAATGTTGCCACCCTTCCCTGCCTTGTTTAGGATAAAATTAGCCTATCTGCTTACAGTCAACACCTTCATGCTCATAGTTGCCCACCCTTAGCAGACAATATAAAGAAAGCCAAAGGTCTAAACACCATCCTCCTTTAGTAGCTGAAATAACCAGGTTCCTTTGTGAATGCTTAGACTCCCAAGATTCTGAGCTCTTTTTTACTTCTGGAGGCCAATTTCTTTTCCTCTGTGCTGCAGCTGATTTCTTTGGACTTACATTGTGTCCTTGCAAAATGTTCCCTATCTGTATATTCATACCTCTGTTGTGATATGTCCTACTGCGGTCACTGCTGCCGCTATCACCCTTTTCCTTCCCATATCTTGAAATGATACTATTCCCTGATGACTTTATACAAATGAAATTAGGTTAAAGTAAAACTAAAGAAATCTTGAAGAAGACCTGTCATAGAGGGCAATAAACATGCAGAAGTCTGTGTGGAATTGGAATGTCTTGTTTTGTGACTGCACACAAGTTTATAGACTACATATATTTATGTGTGTGAGGCCAATGGGTTTTGTTTGTTAATTTTATTTTCACATTAATTATCAGAATTACCTCTCTTTACAAGACTGATTGCCTCACCGAGTCACTAGTCAATATTTAATCTTCAAAGCATCAATAGCATCGTTCAGTTCTTCGGCCTGGGCCATGGGCCATATCTGAAGGTGACTTCAGGTATCACATAGAATTCTATGTGTCACATAATCCCAAAATAATTCCATAAATTTTAGGTAAGACATAGTTGAATAAATCATATATCACTAACTGGTTCTAGTCTTGAAGACACACGCACAGCAGAGCACATTCCTAGAATTTGATTTGTAACTCAAAGTGGATAAGAACTCCAGAAGAGGTTCAGTATGGATATCATTAATTATCATGCTTTTAATTAGGCAAGAAATCTTTCATTTTAAAGTTGTCATTAAGAAATCACTTCTACTGTATATCTTTCCAAATACTACAGTACTTAGTGTCATAGTTAGTATTTCCGTGAAAGATATATGGTTGCCATTGCAAATTCTTCCAAGAATCATGGACTCTCTATTTTCTGATCTTCAGGGTAAAAATCTGGGTCCACTCAATGAAACAAGGTCTCTAAGTTTATTTTCACAAACTCTTATTTTACTTAATTATTATGTGTTTTGTACTTACACAGTATCAATTTGTCTAGTGCAGGTTTTGCAGGTAAAATTTGAGAAGTTTGGAACTATTGGACATTTTTACTAATTTGTAATCCTTCCATTTTAAATAAAATATTTATATTTTTGTCTTTATTCTGCTTTCCTTCATATGTATTTGGCATTAGCATACCAGCTTTACTCACAGACCATGTGCTCCACTTATGTGTGCTAGAATAACATTCCAAGATTGCCCACATTTTGTCATGTTAAAGTGCAATTTGCATTTTACGAACAGGTATCATACAATAGGTTTTGAATTGTGAGAAACCTAAAGCAAGTTACTAAATTGTCTGAACCTTTCTTCTTTATCTGAAAACTCACCAGAAAAATATTGATCTCCCTTATTTTTTGATAAATTTTAAATGGCATATTACTTATGAATGAATTTATAACTGTGCCTGGAAATTGTTGAGCCTTAAAAAAGTTACCCTCCTTTCCTTTTTGAGTTTTACTTAACAACTCTTCATTATCATTCCCAGACATCTTTCTTGAATGTTTAGATAAATCTCTAGGGTTCTGACTTTGATCAAAAACTTTATTATGGGAAATATAATAAAATAATGATTTTATGTTACCACAGATATTTTTTCTAGGATTTTAAACTTTACTACTTTGAAGTAGACTAGATAAGTATCAACAAGTTGACAGACAACTTTCAGGAGAGAATCTACCCAACAGTGTAGCAAAATATATTAATAACACAAATAATGCACTTTATAATAAAACTCAATTTAGGAATTGCTAAATGTTTGCTTTGTTTTGCAAATGACCATAGCAGTCATAGAGACCACAATTTGGGCAAAGGATAAAATGGATGGTCAACATTCTTAAATGAAAGGAATCATATTTATGTATACCTAATTATCCTTAAATGAATCCAGGTGTAAATAATTTTTATTTTGTTTTGAATTTTAGAGTGTGTGTGTGGGGGGGGTGTGAAATATTTCCCACAGTACATGGGCTTGTCACGTAAGTGGAATCGTTTTATATTTTTAATTTTTTTGTATGGAAACATAAAGATGTTCACAAATAATTGGAGGTAAAGGTATGCTTGAAAAACAAAACAACCTACTAAAAAAGATGATTTAAATGAGTTTTCCTGAGAACCCATCAGGATTTTGGTGATTGTCTTGAAATACCTTTACTAACACAGAAGTTTTGCCTGCTTATGATAGAGCAATGAGTTTACTTAGATCGCTTTATAGCAAGTACAAGATGTGTTTCTCCAAATGTATTGAATGAGCACCGTCAGCTAGCAAAATTTATACAGGCTATGCTCATGCAAATGGTTTTGTCCAGGTAAATGATCATTATATCCAGTGTTCACATCATAAATGTTCACACACAGACACAATCTCAGATGAACCCATTTAGGCAGTGACATGGCAATTTTGTGGTCTATGTATTTATTCTTTCTCTAAATATTGACCTTGAACAATAAAAATTCTTACATTTCCTTTCTTTATACCAATATATTTTTCCTGTATCCGTGGCTGTAAACTAATGCCTCTGAGTGGGAAATAAAAAAAGTTAGGAAGATGGAAGCAGGTATGAGATTGGCAGTTGAGGGAGGAAGTTAAATGGCCAATTACAACCAAACACATACTCATCACATGTTCCTTTTAACCTAATTAAGATGAATAACAGTATAAATCTTGAGAATATAAATCTTGGAAATGCTTTCTGTTTTTTTAAATATAAAAATCAACATTAACACTTAAAAGTAGATGTGAAGAAAACATTCTTTAAGTTCTAACTACCTAATATTTTAAAAAGTATTTGTCTATCTTAATTCTTATGGAAGGTGCTATATTATATGCTTTTTGTATATTCCTATATACATTTAATATTATGTCAGGAGCCTTTCTTTATGTAACTACATTCATCGTGATGGTGCATAATGTCCCATCCAGGCAATAATCAAACGAACTGCTTATTGTTGCAGATTCAGTATGTTCTCTCTTGTCCTGATATTTATTAATCACGAATAATAATGCAGGCATCACACTAAGGATTCTATTATATAATCTTTATATGCTTATGGAAGACTTATATCCAATGATTCCTCATATTAAAAAATGTTATGATGACATTATGCTTACATTATTTTAGATTTTCTGTATGATAGTTAAGGTTGAAGTACCAGAAGCAGATTTACCAGACTAAAAGTTATAAATGTATCTTGGCTCTCATTATATATTGTACATATATCATACAAAGCAGTTGTATTAAGTTCCACATACCAAACAAGTTGTACCAAGTTCTAAAGTTACGGGCTTTATCTGCAAGTAGTCTTTTCAGCATTTCTACTTTTTTAATTCAAATGTTTAGTTAAGTTCAAAAATAAAGTTCTATAAATATATGACAATTCAGATAATATTTTCATTTAAAACACCCAGGTTACAAAATGAAAGGCATTCATTTTCCTAATGCTGTTGTACAGTTAACTGTCTTTTTTTTTGCACACTATGCATTGAGTGCTATCATAATCAAGCACTGTGTAGTATGCAGGGAAAACTAAAATGAGCAATTAAGGCTGACTAATAATGCCACTCTTTTTTAAGATCTCTTAAATGCATATTACTATTCTCACTGGAACCCTTTTATTATGTCCATTTTTTTTCTGATAAAGAAATTTGAGGTGAAAAATTAGTAAAATGTTGCAAAGCTAGTAAATAGAGGATCTAGAATCCACCCCCCAGGAATAGATAATTCTACACCTTTGTTCCACTCATATGAAATCTGAGGATCTAGAATCCACCCCCCAGGAATATATAATTCCACACCTTTGTTTCACTCATATGAAATTTAAGCTATATGAGGGTAGGTGGAAACAAATATAACTGAATTTATAATTCATTTGCTAAATCTATATAATCTGGTACATAGTTACGTCAAATAATTAAACTTCTTAAAGCATTTCACATTTGCTTTTAGAGTTTATTATAAATATGCAATTATATTTATAAACTTCCCATCTGCAAACAATGTTGTTCCCTATGTTTTCTTATATTTTGTCTAAATCAAGAGAAAATGAATGCTTGGCAATAATATTTTGGAGGTGATAATTTTCTATTTTTATCATTTCTATGCAATGAATAGTTCAAGATCTGAACAGAAAATATTAAAAGGATAAAAGTATCTATTTGTGGTTTCAGATTCTTCTTCCTTTGAATTTCTGTTATAATATGTTGAAAATACAAACCACAAGTTCTTTTTAAAATAAGGTACTGACACACAACTTGTCTTTCACCTTTGAAAATGTTGCAACTAATATTTCAAAAAAAAGATATTTAAACAAATTCAATTTTTGTGGGTACCTGATAAGAATGTGGTTTTCAACTACCTTGTGAAATTTTAATACGGTTAGGAAGAGCTGTTTTTTTTTTAAATTAGCCACATATCATATATTTTATTCTTTCATTACTGCATAATGCAAAAACCAAAATCCTGTTCTCTCTGCTATCAGTTAATAAAACATTTCCTGAATTATTTAACTTCCTTACAAATTCAAACCATTTTTATGTTTTTATCATGTTTCTGTCAACAGTCAAATTCCAAAGGGAAATGCTATTTATGTTCATGTTTGCTTTTATTTAAAATTGTTTGATTTTAAAAGGTGTAGTATGAGCGCCACTGTGTTTGTTCAACTCTGGCTGAAATATGTTATTATGGGTTGACTTTGAGTAAATTGCCATCTTGTTTGCTTAGAAAAAGAAAGATAGAGCTAATTGAATGAAAACATGGTACAAAGGATTACAACAGTCCATTTTCTTTATTTGCAATATGTCAACACGGAAATATGAATTTGAAAGTACTATATGTAAAATATAGCAAAGATTAAAATGGTTCCTGAAGATATCTTTTGTTTAAAATAAGGTAATTTACATGCAAGAAATCATATTAATTTTCGGTGCCAAGCACATTTTATATTTCAGAAGAAAGTTATTGACTTAATATTCATAGAGGCATTTTTGTTGTTTAAATTGTTGCATTATTGCTGCTGATTTAGTCTGTTAATGTTTTCTTCATATTTACCAGCAGCTTGGATAGAATATATGTTTACTATCAAGTGTCTTTATAATTACTAAAGTCATATTTTCCTATAGTTTGTTAGGAATGTTTCTTAATGCTGCAACTTCTTTTTTAAGATTTGATAATATTTTCAATTTTGTTTACAGATATTCAAAAACAAGACAAGTGATAAAGTGAAAAAAACATGACTGTGCTTATTAAAATATGTGCAATACTAAGAGCAATAAGTAATATCTGTAATAGTCTTTATACTATTTATCCATTTTCAGTTTATCATAAAATGCATCAGCTTAAATAATTTCCCAAACTACTTGTTTTAAATAACTTTTTTGTCTGTCATTACCTTATTCTTTTACATACAATGATATTTCAAACCACTACTGTAACTATTTCAAAAATGAAAAATTTGAAGATGCAATGAGGAATTTGCATTGCAAAATACTTCAAACTTTATGATTAATTTTTCTCCCCTCACTGGGTTCTTTACATTAACCAAGTGATCCAATGAACCAAGGAAACCATTGTTTATCTGAAGTGCGTAGGCTTCAAATTCAACCCAAGTGTTGCTTGTTCAGTTTGTAGACACAGATTATGAAGAAAGATTGCCCTAGACAAAGGTCGAGGCAATTTTCTCCTCATTTCCCTCTTCAGTGGCATCATGTTACACTTTGTAACAGGTCTCCTTGAGGGCTAGCCTTCTGTCAGGGTGATTTAATTTTTTCTCTGATCTTTCCTAACATGGAAATGATAGCAAATTATCTTGGAATTTGTTGCATTAATCTGATGAACTTAAGTATGTGTTTCTAAATGCTAATGTTGATAATGGATTACTGTATCATTCAAAATAGTAACATATTTGGTCTAACCCATATTTTCATCTAACGCATCCTTAGTCCTTGCACAAAATCAAGGTAAACTGTAAGGCAAAGTATTTGGAGGCTGAAGAAAGCTTTCTTACCTAATTGCATGACCCGCATTCAGGTACTTAGCAGTATTAGTATTGCCATTAGGCACCCTTATTTTTCAGGAGAGCCTTAAGAGGGCCACCCCAGTGCATGCAGCGAGGTCCTCAAGACAAACTTCATCAGGAGGAACTCTCCCATGTCATGTCTGACTGACTGTTCTCTCCTCTCACATGTATTTCTACTTAAATAACATATCTTAAGCATAGACAGATCCTGTGTAGAGTGTTAAAAAAGATCTCAATCTTCAATGTTTATGATGTGCCATAAAAAGTCCAGTGTTTTTTTCAAATATATTCTGTTAAATAGAGGCAGATTCTTGGACACCCCTGGTCAAATTCCTCCTTACAGGTGTAGAGTTTTATTAACTCTCATGATACAATTGGAAGCAAATGAGATCAACCTAAGTACATCATGTGAGGATCTGTATACACAGATCACCCAGATGATCAATTTCACATATTGCAATAAACTGATATATTGTACACTGTTCCTGTGAAAAATCTCTCTGCACACAAAGAAAGCAGAACCTGTTGCTCTAACCTCTCAGCACCTTCTGTCACAGAATGGCATTATAAGTGAAGATGAGAAGACAGGCTTACTGACTTGTTCGAAGTCATATAGCTCATAAGACAGAATTTGAATTCCAATTTGTTTGGCTAAAGCTTTAAGAGTTTTAATTATTGACTGACATTGGATGGATTGACAAATAGATGAGCTTTTGGATACACAACTGTATGTGCATGTCTGTATACATCTAGATAAACACTCCTTGGATATATGGATATATAAATGGGTTTAGTGCTATACAGCATGTTTATGTATTTATGAAATTTTTGTAATAAAGTAAAAACATGAATAATAAAATAATTTGTGGAGTAATACATTATATTATTAAAAATTGAAGCCCATTGTCTTAATTTCAATTCATATTACTTAGGTCTATAGCTTAGCATATATGAAATGGTAGAGAGAAGGTGAACAAAATAATTGATATGTTTAAGCTGTTCTTTTAGTATGGGCTTGTGACTTCCATGAATGCAGAATGAAGTCTTAGTATTCTTTCTGACCCTGATGTGCAGCACAGTTAATGGCATATAAATGGAAATTAGAGGATATTTGGATAGGCAGGGATTGGTGATTACATTGTCTACTGAGACACTTTGGAACAAATTCTACAGGCCGACTAGATAGTTTTGAACTGCATGTCCCAAAGGGACACCGATTAATACTATTATATTATAGCTATAGAAAACAGTGAGCAGAAATTTTGTTCATGAAATCTTTCCTTTGCCAAGGATTTTGGTGAATACAGAAACATTTCTGTAAGAAAAATAGTCACTTCAACTTAATACCATGCTTTTCCTGACTGCTTAATTCACATTTGTCTTAAATATTTACTGTTTAATTCAGATATATATTAAACATAACTCAGAAAAATAGGTTTTAGATGATGCAACTATGTTTAATCACACTAACTTATAATAATCTTAGTATCAGGCAATAAACATAACAATCTATATCACATTATGTGAAACAAAATGTTTTTCATTTTTGGGAATTGTTCTCAAATAACTGATGTGTTCAATATAACTTTAATAACTCCCCAGTAGTTTTTAACGACTATTCAACTATTGGATTGTGTGAATATTTATGTTCACAAATGACTGTTTTATCATTTGATGATCATAAATTAATGCATTTATAGTCCTCAGTTTCAAAGGTTATAACTGAATATAGAATTTCCTTTCAAGACAATACTGCTATAGATTTCTTTTAAGGAAATACTCTGGTCACTGACAAAGGTCATGGTTGCATTTAAAAACAAAATTAAACAAAACAAAGGTAGAATAAAGAAAAGGAGAATAATGTGCAATCATATAGAAGACAGATACATCAGGCTACATTATCATATTTCAACTTCAGATCAACTAGGCTGCAGGAATCATCATAAATATCTGACATGTTTAGATTAAAGCAAATGTTCACACATGACAATGGCTAGGAAATAACAGGTAACTGATGGTACACATGGACATGCTCTGTACTGTCACAATTATATTTACATTTTTTAATACTGTTAAAGAAGGGAATAGTTCCCCTAAATTGGAATTAAAAGATTTATTTTAAGTGATGTATATTCAATACTGAAGTTACTTAAGAAGAAAAATTACTTACAATAAAGGAGAGTACTTTTTCGCTTAACTTTACAAAGTAAATAATTTGGCTAAGCATTTTCTTAATAAAATATGTTTTAGATTTGGAGTATTTTATGAACAAGTATTTCCCTCCATGAATACTATTAGTACTGATAAATGTAACAAATAGATTAGTAGCATCAGTAAAATCCTACAAGTTGGCACATAAAAACAGCGCTGATACCTCTCTTGCATGAGAATTCTACAGATCTGTATTTCTCTGAATACTGAAACTCTTTGAGAGAAGATTTGGTGTTTGTGAGGGGATTTAGGTTCATTTTTAAAGATCTCTTTTAAAAAGAGAGAGATTGTTTAAGACTATAAATGTCTTTATTGGAATTATGCTCTTACTCTCATTTATTTTAACAAGATTTGTAATGCATTCTGGCCTTTGATCTCTTAGTTTGAAACACTGCCTGTTGTTCCATTATTCCGCCATCCATTTGCAGATAACAGTACATCAGAACCTTTTTCTTGCTACAGAAACAATGCCCTTTATTTGAGGAAGGACATTGTTTTGACAGATAAAGTAGGCATTTGATAAATTGAAACAGGTTCTGAATTATTTTGAGGGGAATGTGTGCTACATCTGTCTGCTGATTTTCCACTGAAGTAGTGCTTAACTTTCTTGTCTGTTTGTGATTTATTGAGCTACAGAAAAGGTTAGGAAAATTTCATGGCTCTTCTCATATAATTTGTAAGTGAATCAAACAGCATTTGTTAATGTTTATGATCCTTAAAAGGCAAAATTACTCCCAAACATTTATTCACAATAGATACGGTAGTGACAACTAAAATAAAAGGATATGGCAAGCAGAACTATTATTTCTCCATGAGTAAATTTCATGCTAGAAATTAAGGTGCCCAGGTAAAACCACCATCCCGGATCAGTAAACCTAAAAAGTGTGAGATTTCAAATTAGGTCTCATGTTAATAATTCACTCTTGGAGTAATGTATTTACAGCAAACTATGAGAAAATCACCAAATGCCACCAAAAGTGACCTTTCATATAAATCCTCAGAACTTTGAAGAAAAATTATATTAATATCTTATATTACTTCTTTGCCAAAAGAGTTTCTAACTTCCAGAATTCTCCTTTTCATAGCATTGAAGATTTACCTTGAAAGGGCAATTATGGCCAAATACAAAAAGCTTTCCAGGTAAAAAATTTGTGGAAAGCAATATCGAGGTCCCTAAAAAAACTTAAAATAGAAATACCATTTGACCCAGGAATTCCACTTCTAGAAATTTACCCAAAGAAAACAAGTTCTCAAATTCAAAAAGACATATGCATCCCTACCTTTTCTGCAGCATTATTTACAATAGCCAAGATATGGAAGCAACCTAAGTGTGCACCAGTAGATGAATGGATAAAGAAGAAGTGGTACATATACACAATGGAATACTATTCAGCCATAAGAAAGAAGCAAATCCTACCATCTGCAACAACATGGATGGAGCTAGAGGGTATTATGCTCAGTGAAGTAATTCAGGCAGAGAAAGGCAAGTACCAAATGATTTCCCTCATTTGTGGAGTATAACGACAAAGCAAAACTGAAGGAGCAAAACAGCAGCAAACGCACAGACTCTAAGGAGGGACTAGTGCTTACCAAAGGGGAGGGGTGGGTAAGGGCAGGTGGGAAGGAAGGGACAAAGGGATTGAGGGGTAATATGATTAGTACACATGGTGTAGAGGATCATGGGGAAGACAGTGTAGCACAGAGAAGACAAGTAGTGACTCTGTGGCATCTTACTACATGATGGACAGTGACTGCAATGGGGTATGGGGGGACTCGAAATAAGGGTGAATGTAGTAACCACATTGTTTTTCATGTAAAACCTTCATAAGAGTGTATACCAATGTTACCTTAAATAAATAAATAAATAAATAAATCATTTACAGTGCTCAGCACTCTACAAGTCACAAAATTTTATAGAGCATTTTTCCAAATTAATAAACTTCAGTCTCCCAAATAGGAACAAACTCTTAACATAGACACTGGGTTTATCTTACTGTAAGGTATAACCATGTTCTCATGAACTTTGCTATATATAGAGCATACAAAATTAAAAATCTATTTTTTAAAATTAGTTTTGGATGTAATTACCCATTCAGGCTTTAGGTTATTAGAGAAAGAATTATTATTCCCATTCAACAGATGAGGACATTGAGGGAGAAATGAATGAAGGGCACAGAGTTGTGGCTACCGTATATTCTGCCAGGCTGTTGACCTTCTGTCTGATACTTTCTTTAGTGGCCATACTGCAGAGAGATGCAAGAAGCTTACAATTTGGATGCTCCACATGAGCACTCTATAAGACTTGTTAAATACCTGATATGCAAAGCAAACTGTTATTTATATCTTTATGCCAGAAAAAAATAAAACATAGTATACCCTAATTGTTCTGGATCATGAAATAATACTGATTTCAAATTCATCCTTTCCTTTATGAATAGCCTTTTTTTGGTAACCAGCATGTAATTAATATTTAAAAAATTAAATATTTAATGTGTTTTGTTCTGTAAAATCTCAATGTTTTTACAGAGAAGGAAAATGATCTGTTTACAAATAGTGGTAAAAGGAGAAAAATTTCCTAGCCACTTATACTTTAGGACAAGGTGGAGCAATGAAATAGCAGGGAAAAGTATGAAAGCATTTATGTGACACAATCTTTCCAATATGTATATTTCAAATGTGCTGAGTGCAATATATAACAACATACTTATGGGGTGTACTTAGTAGCAGAAAGAAATAAATCGATATTTCCTATTGCTTAAGTTTTGTGTTCTTTTCTGTTACCAGAGCATGTTTGTCTTTTCTCTGTCTCTCTCTCTCCCTCCCTCTATCCTAACTCACACACATAAACAGAGTTCCTGATCTTGAAAATCCCAAATCCATACTCTAGCTATAGTAATCCATTCCTGAAGATACAAGCATGATTAAATTGTTTATTTTCATAATATTTTTGAGTCACTTCTAAATAATGTAGCTTAGTTTATGATGAATACATCAATTTCCCAAATATACAGTCTTAAGTAGTATAATCATGGATTATTATGTTCCCTTTATCTACCCCAAAAAAAGTTTCTGTATGCACACTGAAGGGTAGAAAGTTGGGCGAGATTAGGGTAGTCTCTCAATTAAAAAATAAGCATTGAGGTTAAAAATCAATGGGAGGTGGAGCCAAGATGTTGGCGTGAGTAGAGCAGTGGAAATCTCCTCCCCAAACCACATATATTTACAAAAATATAACAAAGACAATTCTTCCTACAATAGAGACCAGAGGACACAGGACAACATCTAGACCACATCTACACCTGCGAGAACCCAGCGCCTCGCGAAGGGGGTAAGATACAAGCCCCAGCCCGGCAGGACCAGAGTGCCCCTCACCCCAGCTCCTGGCAAGAGGACAGGAGTCGGAGCGGGGAGAGAGAGGGAGCCCAGGACTGCTGAACACCCAACCCCAGCCATCCGGAACAGAGCGCAGACACAGTGCAAGCGTGAGGTGCTAGAAACTAGGTAAAAAGGACAGCAAGACCTGTGAGTGGGTCCCTAAGGCCGGTGCCTGGGGACAAAGAAAAACGAGCGGCTTTATTTTTTTTTTTTAATATTTATTTATTTTAGCGAGCGGCTTTATTTTTTTTTAAATTATTTATTTAATTTTTTTTTGCAAGTCAAGTGCTTTTTGGAAGTCTTAAAGGGACAGGGAACCAAAAACCGGATGGAAGCATCCCGGGACACTTAGTCCACAGGCACGGAATCTGGGGATCTCTGGGCACCCTAATCCCCTGGGCTTCAGGAAGCACGGAGGCCCCTTACACAGATAAATAGCCTCCAGGCCGTTCCCCCTCCAACGTGACTCCACCACTTTGGAGTAGCTGCCCGAGCCAGGCCACGTCCACAGCAACAGCGAGATAAACTCCATAGCAGCTGGGCAGGAAGCAGAAGCCCTGTCTGCGCGCAGCTGCCCAGCACAAGCCATTAGAGGTCGCTGTTCTCCCAGGAGAGGAGGGCCACAAACCAACAAGAAGGGAAGTTCTTCCAGCCATCACTCATCCCAGCTCTGCAAACTATTCCTATCACCATGAAAAGGCAAAGCTACAGGCAGACAAAGATCACAGAGTCAACACCTGAGAAGGAGACAGACCTAACCAGTCTTCCTGAAAAAGAATTCAAAATAAAAATCATGAACATGCTGACGGAGATGCAGAGAAATATGCAAGAGCTAAGGGATGAAGTCTGGAGAGAGATCACAGATGACAGGAAGGAGAATACAGGAGTGAAACAAACTCTGGAAGGATTTATAAGCAGAATGGATAAGATGCAAGAGGCCATTGATGGAATAGAAACCAGAGAACAGGAACATAGAAGCTGACATAGAGAGAGATGAAAGGATCTCCAGGAATGAAACAATATTAAGAAAACTGTGTGACCAATCCAAAAGGAACAATGTCCATATTATAGGAGTACCAGAAGAAGAAGAGATAGAAAAAGGGATAGAAAGTGTCTTTGAAGAAATAATTGCTGAAAACTTCCCCAAACTGGGGGAGGAAATAATCTAATAGACCACAGAAATACACAGAACTCCCAACAGAAAGTACCCAAGGAGGACAACACCAAGACACATAATAATTAAAATGGCAAAGATCAAGGACAAGGAAAACTTTCAAAGGCAGCTAGAGAGAAAAAGGTCAACTATAAAGGAAAACCCATCAGGCTATCATCACACTTCTCGACAGAAACCTTACAGGCCAGAAGAGAATGGCATGATATATTTGATGCAATGAAACAGAAGGACCTTGAACCAAGGATACTGTATCCAGCACGATTATCATTTAAATATGATGGAGGGATTAAACAATTCCCAGACAAGCAAAACTTGAGGGAATTTGCCTACCACAAACCACCTCTACAGGGTATTTTAGAGGGACTGTTATAAATGGGAGCACTCCTAAAACTAAACAGTTGTCACCAGAGAAAATAAAATCACAGCAAAGAAAGCAGACCAACCAAATACTAACTAAAGGCAAAAATAAAATAAAATCAACTACCCACTAAAAACAGTTAAAGGAAACACGAAAGAGCACAGAGTAAAACAACCAACATATAAAGAGTGGAGGAGGAGGAATAAGAAGGGAAAGAAGAAAAGAATCTCCAGACAGTGTATATAACAGTTCAATAAGCGAGCTAAGTTAGGCAGTAAGATACTAAAGAAGCTAACCTTAAACCTTTGGTAACCACGAATCTAAAGCATACAATGGCAATAAGTACATATCTTTCAATAGTCACCCTAAATGTAAATGGACTGAATGCACCAATCAAAAGACACAGAGTAATAGAATGGATAAAAAAGCAAGACCCATCCATATGCTGCTTACAAGAAACTCACCTCAAACCCAAAGACATGTACAGACTAAAAGTCAAGGGATGGTAAAACATATTTCAGGCAAACAACAGCGAGAAGAAAGCAGGGGTTGCAGTACTAATATCAGACAAAATAGACTTCAAAACAAAGAAAGTAACAAGAGATAAAGAAGGACATTACATAATGATAAAGGGCTCAGTCCAATAAGAGGATATAACCATTCTAAATATATATGCACCCAACACAGGAGCACCAGTATATGTGAAACAAATACTAACAGAACTAAAGGGGGAAGTAGACTGCAATGCATTCATATTAGGAGACTTCAACAAGCCACTCACCACAAAGGATAGATCCACCGGGCAGAAAATAAGTAAGGACACGGAGGCTCTAAACAACACAGTAGAACAGACGGACCTAATAGACATCGATAGAACTCTACAACCAAAAGCATTAGGATATACATTCTTCTCAAGTGCACATGGAACATTCTCCAGAATGGACCACATACTAGCCCACAAAAAGAGCCTCAGTAAATTCCAAAATATTGAAATTCTACCAACCACCTTTTCAGACCACAAAGGTATAAAACTAGAAATAAATTCTACATAGAAAACAAAAAGGCTCACAAACACATGGAGGATTAACAACATGATCCTACATAATCAATGGATCAACGAACAAATTAAAATAAAGATGAAGGAATATATGGAAACAAATGACAACAACAACACAAAGCCCCAACTTCTGTGGGACGCAGTGAAAGCAGTCTTAAGAGGAAAGTATATAGCGAACCAGGCACACTTGAAGAAGCAAGAACAATCCCAAATGAATAGTCTAACATCACAATTATTGAAACTGGAAAAAGAAGAACAAATGACGCCTAACGTCATCAGAAGGAGGGACATAATAAAGATCAGAGAAGAAATAAACAAAATTGAGAAGAATAAAACAATAGCAAAAATCAATGAAACCAAGAGCTGGTTCTTTGAGAAAATAAACAAAATAGATAAGCCTCTAGTGAAACTTATTATGAGAAAAAGAGAATAAACACAAATCAACAGAATCAGAAATGAGAACGGAAAGATCACGACAGACTCCACAGAAATACAAAGAATTATTAAAGACTACTATGAAAACCTATATGCCAACAAGCTAGAAAACCTAGAAGAAATGGAAAACTTCCTAGAAAAATACATCCTTGCAAGGCTGACCAAGGAAGAAATAAGAAAGTTAAACAAATGAATTACGAGCAAAGAAATTGAAACGGTAATAAAAAAGCTACCAAAGAACAAAACCTCCAGGCCGGACAGATTTACCTCGGAATTTTATCAGACACACAGAGAAGACATAATACCCATTCTCCTTAAAGTTTTCCAAAAAATAGAAGAGGATGGAATACTCCCAAACTCATTCTATGAAGCCAATATCACCCTAACACCAAAACCAGGCAAAGACCACACCAAAAAAGAAAATTACAGACCAATATCCCTGATGAATGTAGATGCAAAATTACTCAATAAAATATTAGCAAACCGAATTCAGAAATATATCAAAAGGTTCATACACCATGACCAAGTGGGATTCATCCTAGGGATGCAAGGATGGCACAACATACAAAAATCCATCAACATCATCCACCACATCAACAAAAAGAAAGACAAAAACCACATGATCATCTCCATAGATGCTGAAAAAGCATTTGACATAATTCAACATCCATTCATGATAAAAACTCTCAGCAAAATGGGTATAGAGGGCAAGTACCTCAACATAATAAAGGCCATCTATGATAAACCCACAGCCAACACTATACTGAACAGCGAGAAGCTGAAAGCTTTTCCTCTGAGAGCGGGAACAAGACAGGGATGACCACTCTTCCCACTGTTATTTAACATAGTACTGGAGGTCCTAGCCACGGCAATTAGACAAAACAAAGAAATACAAGGAATCCAGATTGGTAAAGAAGAACTTAAACTGTCACTATTTGCAGATGACATGATATTGTACATAAAAAACCCTAAAGACTCCACCCCAAAACTACTAGAACTGGTATCGGAATACAGCAAAGTTGCAGGATACAAAATTAACACACAGAAATCTGTGGCTTTCCTATACACTAACAATGAACCAATAGAAAGAGAAATCAGGAAAACAACTCCATTCACAACTGCATGAAAAAGAATAAAATACCTAGGAATAAACCTAACTAAAGAAGCAAAAGACCTATGCTCTGAAAACTACAAGTCACTCTTAAGAGAAATTAAAGGGCACACTAACAAATGGAAACTCATCCCATGCTCATGGCTAGGAAGAATTAATATCGTCAAAATGGCCATCCTGCCCAAAGCAATATACAGATTTGATGCAATCCCTATCAAATTACCAGCAACATTCTTCAACGAACTGGCACAAATAGTTCAAAAATTCATATGGAAACACCAAAGACCCCGAATAGCAAAAGCAATAATGAGAAAGAAGAGTAAAGTAGGGGAGATCTCACTCCCCAACTTCAAGCTCTACTACAAAGCCATGGTAATCAAGACAATTTGGTACTGGCACAAGAACAGAGCCACAGACCAGTGGAAAAGATTAGAGACTCCAGACATTAACCCAAACTTATATGGTCAATTAATATTTGATAAAGGAGCCATGGACATACAATGGTGAAATGACAGTCTCTTCAACAGATGGTGCTGGCAAAACTGGACAGCTACATGTAGGAGAATGAAACTGGGCCATTGTCTAACCCTATACACAAAAGTAAATTCAAAATTGATCAAAGACCTGAATGTAAGTCATGAAACCATAAAACTCTTAGAAAAAAACATAGGCCAAAACCTCTTATATAAACATGAGTGACCTCTTCTTGAACATATCTCCCTGGGCAAGGAAAACAACAGTAAAAATGAACAAGTGGGACTATATTAAGCTGAAAAGCTTCTGTACAGCAAAAGACACCATCAACAGAACAAAACGTTACCCTACAGTATGGGAGAATATATTTGTAAATGACAGATCTGATAAAGGATTGACGTCCAAAATATATAAAGAGCTCACCCACCTCAACAAACAAAAAACAAACAATTCAATTAAAAAATGGGCAGAGGAACTGAACAGACAGTTCTCTAAAAAAGAAGTACAGATGGCCAACACACACATGAAAAGATGCTCCACATCGCTAATTATCAGAGAAATGCAACTAAAAACCACAATAAGGTATCACCTCACACCAGTAAGAATGGCTACCATCCAAAAGACAAACAACAACAAATGTTGGCGAGGTTGTGGAGAAGGCGAACCCTCCTACACTGCTGGTGGGAATGTAAATTAGTTCAACCATTGTGGAAAACAGTATGGAGGTTCCTCAAAATGCTCAAAATAGACCTTACCATTTGACCCAGGAATCCCACTTCTATGAATTTACCCTAAGAATGCAGCACTCAAGTTTGAAAAAGACAGATGCACCCCTATGTTTATTGCAGCACTATTTACAATATCCAAGAATTGGAAGCAACCTAAGTGTCCATCAGTAGATGAATGGATAAAGAAGATGTGGTACATTACACAATGGAATATTATTCAGCCATAAGAAGAAAACAAATCCTACCATTTGCAACAACATGGATGGACCTACAGGGTATTATGCTCAGTGAAATAAGCCAAGTGGAGAAAGACAAATACCAAATGATTTCACTCATCTGTGGAGCATAAGTACAAAGGAAAAACTGAAGGAACAAATAGCAGCAGAATCACAGAACCCAAGAATGGATTAACAGGTAAAAAAGGGAAAGGGACTTGGGAGAATGGGTGGGTAGGGAGGGATAAGAGGGGGGATGTAGAAAGGGGGTATTATGATTAGCATGCATAATGGGGTGGGTGGGAGAAAGGCGAGAGCTGTACAACACAGAGAAGACATGTAGTGACTATACAACATTTTGCTATGCTGATGGACAGCGACTGTAAGGGGGGCTGTTGGGGGGACCTAGTATAGGGGAGAGCCTAGTAAACATAATGTTCTTCATTTAATTGTAGATTAATGATAACAAAAGAAAAAAAAAGAAAGAAAAGGGGGATTACTCCATGATAGGATGAAACTAACTGCAAATCACCGATTAATGCATGCTTTAAAAATCCTTAATTTTGATCGTTTAAAGGGTGTCAGATGATCAGCTATGGAAGTACATTTTTCTGATAATATTCCTTTCTCTTAAAAAAAAAAAAAAGCAGTTCCTGTGTGGTTATTTCCAATAAGTTCTTCACAATGGTATAAAGGGCATATCAAAGTGTGGGCAAAGGGTTTGTTTGCGTTTATACAGAGGATCAAATCCTAATTTGGCTACCCAGAAAATGAATTAAGATACGATATGAAGAAGAACTTCCAACATCAACATTCTCTGGAAGAGTCATTCCAGAAGATGATCATCAAAAAACTTCAACAAAGTTCCTGGCGCTGCTGCAGTTGTAGCTGCATCCATCCTACCGGTTCCTGGACTTGCCATTGGAATGAAGAAGGAGATATCTAAGCTGGCATGTACATACAGTAAAACAACAAACTTGACTGGATCTACACTGTTGGAACTCAACCAAGAATTAGGAGAAGTGCAAGTTGCAGTGCTCCAAAATCTTGCAACTATAGACTATCTACTGTTAAAAGAACATATGGGATGTAAACAGTTCCCAGGAATGTGTTGTTTAAATTTGTCTGATTTTTCTCAAACTATTCAAATTCAGTTAGACAATATCCAACTTATCATTGATAAGTTTTCACAAATGCCTAGGGTGCCTAACTGGTTTTCTTGGTTTCACTGGATAAGGCTGTTAATTGTAGGTCTGCTTTGGTTATGTAGCTGTATTCTTATTATGTTAATGTGTACACGCAATTTAATTAGTAATTCAAAACCTATACACGCTTATGTTACACTACAAGAAGATATGTCAAAGAAATAATCAACCTTCCCATGTTTTCTTCCATCTGCTACTTCTATAGCTTCTCTTCTTCCTTCATAATTACAACCCCTTAGTAAAATTCGTGCCTCATATAGAAATGACCGAGTATCATAATTTCCAAATGGTGAAGATACCTCAAGACAAATGCTGGGCATAGAAGCCACAGGGCAAAAATCTGCAAAAAAGTAAAAAGCTAACCTTTTCAAAGAATATTGTTTCTCTCTCACTTACCAACTTTACATTTCCCTGTATGGCCCCAGAAGATGACTGGTTAGCCAGAGACGTGTAAGATTCCTCAAGAGAGGAACAACCTAAGACAGGCACAGTCGCAGGGGGCCATCAGGTGAGAAATTGGGGATCAACAGAGGTGAGGCTTAGAACCTCACCCCCACTGTTTTGAGAGAAATCTTCTGCATCCGTGGATGTTTTGTTGCCCTTGTCTAGCTTGGATTAATACTTAGTCTACAGGCACACACCTGATCATCTACATTTGCCCTCTTACAGCACTAAATTATGTTTTCTACCTTTATCTTGCATCTACCTACCACTTCAGCATTTTATTAAACATAATAATAATAATAATATGGGAGAAATGTGGGATTCACATATAAATCAAGTATAAAAATCAAACGAATAACCGTAATTGACCTGATTGTTTATAGTTCAGGATGCGTGATCAAAACCGAAAGTTTCTGTGATGACTGTCCTTGCACTGTTCACCATGTAAGAACTTATTCACTATGTAAGAACTTGTTCACTATGTAAAAACTTGTTCGTTATGCTTCAGAAGATTGGAGACTGTTGAGAATTAGGCTTGGGGTTGATTAATGATTGTGCATTGAGTCCCCTACACAGAATTTTATTGTTCTTAACAGCCATATGATCAATAAATATGATAGATGCCCTCAAAAAAATAAATTAAATCAAAAATAGAAATTTAAAAAAAATGTACATTTGTACAGTATTATACATTTTTGTTAGGGATTAAATTTCTAGGCTTTGTGTAATTTTTGCATTATAATTTCTATGTTTATCCTTAATATTCCTAATTAATTATTGTTAGTATAGTAGTCACTACTGAAAAATTTTCTCCAGTTTTGAGATATAATTGGCATAAACAAATGTATTAGTTTAAGGTGTATAATGTAATGATTTGACATATGCAAATGATAATTGAAATAAATTTAGTTAACATCCATCAAAAAAAACCAAAAAAAATCAAATGCTATTAAATATATTAAGTAAATATTTTTATATGCATTAAGTAAACATCGAGTCAACAATTACTGCTTGTTTTAAGGTAATTCCACGAAAGGAATTGTATGTATTACTAGTAATTTCCAGTATTAAATTATTTGAATTCACAAAAAATAAATAAATAAACATTGAGTTCTAGTTGTCTATCAGGCATACTTCTAGTTACTGGGAGTTCAGCAGTGGTCAACATATTAAGAAAAATTGCCCTCATGAAGCTTAATTCTGAGCTTTTAATAGACATAAACTTCGGTTTTCTCCTTCCTTTCCTTTCTTTTCTTCCTCCTTTCTATCATTTTATAGTTTTATTTAATCATACAAACAGCCATTCAAGAAGTATTTACCAGGCACTGTGCAAGGCACTAGCCTAAAAAAGAACAACTATGAGAACACCTAGTAGTCTTTTAAGTACATATGCCACATATAGACCCTATTTGTTTACATTTTAAAGGCTAAAAATGATTTCTACGATCTCTATTCCACAGCTGCCATCTCTCTATCTGGGGCCTGGTACCAGTTCATCAGATCAGCCTCTTTAAAGATTGCATACTGTGAAGCAGGAGATGTTACCATGTGATGTGAGAGCCAAAAATATATTCTGATAAAATAAAGTTGGAATAAATGTGCACACATACACACCTGTTTTGATTATTGACCAAAAATAATAAACTACATATTACTGTATTACTACAAACTAAATTACTTCTCATTTGGTTTCTTACATCTTTAAGATCACAGGATCAGTTCACTGAACCACCTATGTACCTGTTACTCTACCTCTCATGTAAATCCTCAGAGCTTTGAAGAAAAATTATGTTAATATCTTATATTCCTTTTTTGCCAAACGAGTTTCTAACTTCCAGAATTCTCCTTTCCATAGCACTGAAGATTTACCTTGAAAGGGCAATTATGGCAAAATACAAAAAGTTTCCAGTTAAAAAAATTTGTGGAAAGCAATATGGAGGTTCCTCAAAAAACTGTAAAAAGAAATACCATTTGACCCGGGAATTCCACTCCTAGGAATTTACCTGAGGAAAAGAAGATCCCTAATTCAAAAAGACATATGCACCCCTATGTTTATCACAGTGCTATTTACAATAGCCAAGATATGTAAGCAACCTAAGTGTCTACCAGTAGATGAATGGATAAAGAAGAAGTGGCACATACACACAATGGAATATTATTCAGCCACAAAATGAAAACAAATCCTACCATCTGCAACAACATGGATGGAGCTAGAGGATATGATGATCAGTGAAATAAGTCAGACAGAGAAAGACAAGTACCAAATGATTTCGCTCATTTGTGGAGTGTAACAATAAAGCAAACCTGAAGGAAAAAAACAGAATCAGGCTCACAGACTCCAAGTGGGGTCTTGTGTTTACCAAAGGGAATGGTTTGCGGAGAGTGCTTGGGAAGGAGGGAGAAGGGGATTAAGGGGCATTATAATTAGCACACATAATACAGGTAAGTCGCAGGGAAGGCAGTATAGCACGAAGAGAACAAGTAATGACTCTGTAGCATCTAACTAAACTGATGGACAGTGACTGCAGTGGGGTGTGTGAGGGGACTTAATAATATGGATGAATATTGAAACCACAGTTTTGCACAGGTGAACCTTAAGATGATTGTGTGTCGATGATAACGTAATGAGAAGAAAGTCACCCAACAATACTAAATACCATTTGAAATGCCAAAGTTGCAACTGGTTGAGAATCACTGCTCTAATCCAACTCCATCTGCCTGGCCAACAACTACTTATTCTTTAAGATGTATCTTCAGTGTAGGTTCTTCAAGCCCTTCTTAGCCTTACAATTACAAATGAAGACTCCAGGCTTTGTGCTTCTAATGTAAATTTTTTGCTTTCTCTTATTTCACTTATATATTTAACTGTACCCTATACTAGCTTACAAGTTCTTCAAGGGAAAAAAAAATTCTTATTTATTTTTGCATCCCTAAAGTCTGTTAGGTAGTAAATGTTTATTGCCCAAATTCATGAATGAGAAAAGAAAGGAATGAATGGAATTTAAAGATGCAGAATGATTAGGAATAACTGACCCCATAAATGTTTCCCAAGCTTGTGGATATATAGCAAATAAGATAGGACTTTGAAACTAAAATGCTCTACAACAGAAAGCAATTAAAATATACCCACCATATCACTTCCTGGACCACTTGTTATGAAACCAACAAAATTCAATTTGAATTTGCGTTATGTCAGAGGGGAAGGCTTCATATTTTCAGGCTATATAAAATGTTAGCATCATCTGTAGAAACACTCAAACTGTCTTAAAATGTGTGTGTGTGTGTGTGTGTGTAACAGAAATGACCATTGTAAGTACTATATGGGCCTGAGTAAGTACTATGAAGGCCTGTGGCTATTTTAGTAAGGAAGTGAGTTAGGCTATAAGAATGTATCTCAGCAATATTTTCTAGCTTAACAACTGTTTACATTGGCTATCAATAAAATTTGTTTCTGTGATATACCTGTTACGAGAAATAATATTTCTTTTGTACTGTATTCCCATCAGGCAGAAAAGACAAAGTATGAACCATCAACTAATGAAAACAAATTTCAAATGACTTTCAGTTCAGGTTAATGTGGAAACTAGAGTCATAATTATAAATTGCTTATACTTATTAAGACTCTTAGCTCTAATCTTCTATATTTCCTGTAAACTAGATAATCATTTAAAGAAGATTTTTATGTTTTCAATATATATCTCTACAGCATTGTCTTTCAATTTTTTTCTCATTGTTTTTCATTTTCAAAAAGTAACATTTAGCAATAATTTACAAAGCTTCCATGTCCTAAACAGAAAGTCAAATGACTAAATTCTATTTCTAAACTATATTATTTTATGAGAAAATCAGTATTATTCCTTCTAACCTTAAAAATTATAATTTTTTTTGCATTCCAACCTTTTAAGAAAAGCTTCTATAATTGGCTTATAGTCAAAGGATATGAAAAAATATGTATTCATTTAAATGTCAATTAAATTTCAGAAATTATTTTAAAAGTAGAAAACAGAACCAGCAAGAATTTTTTAAAAATGTAATTAGAAACAAAGGCCTGGAATGTTGTTGAATGAAATGTAAGGCTAGGTTCCCAAAGATGGCAACTAGTTTAAAAAAAATTATGTACGAAACACTGCAAAGAATAAATATGTATATATCTTATGAATAAAGCTATTCCCGATTTAAACCTTATTCGAGCAAATTTTAGAAATTGGTCTTGAACTTTCTTTAATGATGATTTAATGGGAACATTAAAATGAGTGCTCTATTCTGCCAGTTTCTGAAAAAATATTACTTATAATCAAAAGCAAACAAAAAACGTGTTTTCAGAAAAATTTGAAAAGCTTGATATTCTTAATAAAAGAGTTGTCTGACTGTACTTATTTTACTTACAATCATAGGTTACACTCCATAATTTTATATTACTTTCATTTTATTCATTGAATGGCCACCAGTTCTTTCAGCCAACTAGAATAGTTTTATTTATCCTAGAAATCGCAGTTTTCTGGAACTAGTTTACATAGACAGGTGGTTTCAATTTTATCTGCAACTGAGTACAAAAATCCCAAAACGTTTGTGTTTATAGGCTGTAACCTTTCTGGAAAAAAAAAATGAACATGCCAAAATAATCTTGAATTATGAAGGTTCCAGAAGGCATTTTATGCAATCTCCCATTTCAGGTACAAATGCCATTTCCAACATTCATAACTCAGAGATGGCAAAGCAATTTCTTAACAGACAATTTTATTTAAAATTATGGACAGTTTTCAATGTTAGAGGAAGCACCTTGTGTTTAAAACAAGTTCTCTTATGTCTTCTAATTATTGATCTTGGATCTTTCATGTTGAACAATGAAGAGATCCCTTAAATTACAATTTTTAAAATCTTAAACCAAAGAACAATTATAACTGATTTTTCTATTTAATTAATGTGTGTTTGCCTATAGGCAAAGACACATTATTAAGTTTTAGGGCAAAATGCCACAAGGGAAGTAAATATGCAGTGTCATGATGGCCCCTGCTGCCTCAGTTTAGCTGTTGACATATGTAATTCCTAGAAGTTAGGATCTTTCACCTCTAGGTGCAGAAGATCAATCTAGGTCATTTTTTAAAATAAGATAATGCTAATGATTTTAAATTACTCCATTTTGCTTCATATTGGATCTGGGTCTACTCTAATTTCGGTGCAAAAAATGTTGAGCTTTCTAAATCTCCTCCTCATGAATTATGCTCATTTAAGTCTAAATAGATCAGGAACCCATATTAACTCTGACTTACACCACACTTAGAGAATGTGTCACTAATACAGAAGAAATTCTAGAATGAGACAACTAAACGTCAAAATGGCTGGCAAATACTTTCCTCCACTTTCTCTAAGGACAGACTTGCAGTTGACAAATGACTTTACAACTTTGCAGGGTATTTTGGGGGTGTGTTTTCTTTTGGGTTTGCCTTATCCTTACTAGCTATGTGAAATGTATTAAATGACCAGATTTCACATTTCCTTTTCCGTATCTATAAAACGAGGAACACAGACATCAATTCTATAGGACATAAACTAAATTTTGAGTGGATGCAGAGATCAATAAGGCCTATGTACTAGGTAGGGTGTGAAATTTTAGAAAATTCCTTATATTTTAAAAATAAATTAATGTTCAAGCATATGTGAGAGTGAGATCCACATTCCTCATCATTCTACTCTCCAGGGATCTATAAGAAAATGCCCTTCTCCAGTTTCCCAAAGCCCTCTAAAATTACCTGGGAAGTCTGAACTTCTCGTGGCTATCCGCGTCTACATTACTACCCATTTCTATTACCACCATGACATCATCATGTTTTGTTCTGTTTTTCCCTGCTGTGCTTCCCCAGCTCCTTCCCCTTCGTTAAGAAACTCTCAGATGCTTAGATAAAGTTATTGTGAGACTAGGGAAAAAAAATCAACCCAGAGTAGACCCATTCCTTTATGTTCTAAGCATTTCTGATCCACACCTTCTGGATCTATGGATCCTGGAACAGCACAGTCTTCTCCAAACATTCTCAAATATCAAACCAGATATAGACATATTATTTTAGCTTTCTGCTAAAGGTGCAAAGAGCTGGCCTGCAAATTTCCTTGATAGTAAGCATACCTCAACACATTTACTGCAGCATTAAACACATCCAAGACAAAAATACCCTCAAAGGAGTGCTCTGTCGGGCCCTCCATCTGCAGGGCATTCTCCATTTTCTGTGTCCAGGACCGCCGATGTGTTTACTCCAGAGTGCATGCTATTTACTCCTCTAATGTTAGAGTATGTGTTTCTCAAAAACATTGAATCTTTAAATAACATTCTCTTTTGGTGATATGCAGAATAAAATTCTAAAGGTCATGACCTTATTTTGTGTCCACTCTGTGAGATGGGCTCGTGGAAGGTGGTTTCTAATTCTGTATGAGAATACCTGACTAAAGGTATCATAACCTCCAGGAGGCTTTGATGTCTCCCTCTAGGAATGAGAATATCTTCTCTTCAAGAAGATTTTATAAAGGAGGTTACCGTTTAACTCAACCTTGGTGGTAAAGTAAAAATATTTTTTAAATCCAGCTGTAGTTAAATAGCAGCAACTAAAGTGAATGTATTGATTTATTAATGTAACTGGGATGTTCAAAAGAAGGATCTGTCTTCAAAAAAGCATTCAGAGTATGTCTTCAAGAATCTGCGATTCTCTGTCTCTTTCCTCTCCCCTCCTCTGTGGTGGCTTCATTACTAGGCAAGCTTTCTACAGCAGCTAATATGACCACCTGCAGATCTAAACATGTTTTTCTTTGAACTAGTAGCCCCAAATAAAAGATGCCATCTCTTTTTTGAGAGTTTGAGGAAAACTCTTAGTGATGCTTTTGTTTAGCCCCTCTTGGGTTAGGTACCCATGGCTGAGATTGTGCATTTTAACTGTTCTTAGTTGATGCAGTTTACATTAGTCTATAGAGAGGGACATTAATGATAATGTTTACCATATGTATGTGCCTTTCTGCTTTCAGAGATTTGCAATATATTCAAAACTAAAAACAATTATACCAAACACATAGGCTACATATTTTTTCTATATCAAAGATAAGGAAACCGTCAATGAGAGAGTTTATGTCATGCATCCCTGATCACATAATTGATTGGTGGAACAGTCTGGATTGAAATAACAGTCTCTTAAGAGTAATCTCAGCTGGAAAGAAGAAGACTAGTTAGTGTGGAGGTCAGGATTTGGACAGCTGTTTGAATCTGCATTCATCATCAGCATTATTTCTGAGTTATTTATGCAAGCCTGATCATGTTGTCAAATAGGATTTTTGGGGAAATTAGGAATGGGTAGTTTAGAGGACTCTGAACAAGCAGGTTGATAGTCCCTGCCCCAACATGGAGGTCCTGGCTTGATTGTGTTTTCTAGTGTTAGACATTTGAGTATATTAAATGAATATGAGATGAAAGCAGCCTTCAATTTTTTCAGGAAAGACTCATGATTTTTTTATTTTTTGTTAGATTGATTGATTCCTTTGTTTTTAAAGTTGAATATAATGGCTTAAGCAACTCCAGGTAACTAGCTATCTTTCAAAGACTTGTATGTGTGATAGTAGAAGATGACTGTGAAAAAAAATTAAAAGGTGACTGGATGTGAAAATCTATAGATGTAATGTATCCAGATGATTTAATTCACTTTCTGAGGTTTTTAAATGAACATGAGAAATGACTCTTATAAAAAGGTAAATAACCTTGAAAATAAAGGGTTATAACTGTCACTTGTTGAAGTATGTAGGCATATCTTTTCTGAACCACTTCTCTGGAATGTGTCACAACATACTAAAGTAAGTATCTTTGAACTGCAGGAGTGTTAGAGATGGTTTGTCAAGTTCATACCACTTGGACTCCAAGGTACTTGGCCAAGAGTGATTGAAATGGAGCTATAGATGAGGGACCAGACCTCTGCTAACGCATTGACTTTTGCGGTCCTCACTGAACCATTCTACTTAATCATTGATGCCAATTTAGAAATCTGGGTGCAGGGCAGTATGATATTAGAGGGACTTGACAAAAAATAGCCCTGTGCTATCTGCTAGGCAGAACTATGGCCCAGGTAGATCTTGCAAACACAATGGGTTTGTATTGAGGCTAAGGAAGACTGAGCTTTGGGAGTTTCCCTCTTTTGTAATGAGTGGTAAACAAGCCTTCACTCTGTCTATAGGAAGACATCACCTCATCCCACAGTGTTGTCTACCACAAACACAACCCTAAGGAATGACTTATGTACAGAATAACAAAGTTCTTGTATTCTTGACAATCACATTAAGAACATGCAATGATGCTTAGACACCATGAGGGATTGCCTTGTTTAGAAACTAAACAAATAGTCACTGAAAAGAAAAATCAATGCATAGACCAATAAATATGAATACATTAAACTTTAAAAAAATCTACATAATAAACAACTCCACAAAGTGAAAAACAATCACAGCCTGTGCAAAAATATTTGCAGAGGATTAATAACCAGACTAAATAAAGAACTTCTAAAAGTCATTAAGAAAAATACATACAAACTAGTAGCAAAAAAAATGAACAAAGGGTAAGAAATAGAAACCTAAAAAGCCAATAAATATATGACAAGTTTCCTAACCTCAATAGTATTTAGGGAATCGAAAGGAGAAGCTTTGTGAAATACTATTCCATATTTTTCAATATGGCAAATTTTTTGAATGAGTGAAAATATCGAATGGTGGGAAAGGATATGGAAGAATGCTTATAAGGAGAACAGAAAAAATATTGTTATAAAATATTCATAAAGCCAAATACCACATAGCAATTGAAATAATATATGTCAACAGGGAAAATATCAAAAGCAAATTGATTAGCAAGAATAGAAACATTTGGGGGAAAAGAAGTCTTAAATGCATATAAAATCAGAGTAAATATTATTTATAAATATTTACATGCATAGTAAAACTATCTAATATCCAGAAAAGTGATGAATCTCAAACTCAGGCAAGTGGTAATATCTAGAGATGGAGAGAAATGAATGGAATTGATTTGGGAAATTAAATCATTTTTATTAAATTTCTAATATTTTTTAAAAGATTAGAAGCAAGCTGAAAGTGTTATATTTTCATGAACAAAAACAAAAGCTGGGGATCCTATATATTTTTTCTCTATGTTAAACTATTTCATTGTAAAGAGAATTTGTAGGTGAGGACTTGAAATCACCACACTTAACAGCATAGGACATAAAACAAATTTTATCCTTTTAGTATAACATGATATGGTAAACAGAGCAAACTAGATATGTGCTACACCCAAAGATGATTTTGTTTCTCTTTTGGGAAGTTAAAATCCCCTGGCTCTGGCTGCTAGAGGCCTGATATCTATATCTAATAATAGATCTGAGAATAAGATCTTGACTCAATGGCTCTCCTCTAGCAATCATTATACTGATCCAGAACCTAGCCTTGACTTGAAACCCAAGTCTTCCTTTTCATAGCTGGCCATCCCTTGGCCAATTATTTCTTGCTTTATTTGCTTTATGGCCCAGCTCACTTAATTATAAAATGATAATAGTAAAATAAATGTATTTCTTCATGGACAAACTCCTGGTCAACTGGTATCTACAACTTTGGCCATCTTCCTTGTTCTCTATTTCCAAAATCACTCAGAGAAAGGTGAGCCCATCTCCAGCTCCTGTATGGAGACTGGCTATTTTAAGTCCATCTATGGCATTCCTCTGGGCTGTTATTCATCCATGAGTGAACTTGTGACCTAAGCAGAACAAATCATACAGAAGGAAAAAGACAGTATTTGACTTTCTCCTTCCCTTTCTAAATGGAACTACATAAGGAGTCATTTACCTTCAATGTCCATTGGTGATCATCTTGTACTGTGGAGGAAACTAGACTGAAGTAAGATAAAGGGTTAACAAAACCCAGCAGAGGGGCAGAAAGATTGTGTTTAATCTGAGTAAGCCCCAGACAGAACCACACCTAAAGCCCATCTTATCTCTGAAATTCCAATTATTTTGAGATATTACATTTCTTTAATATTTCAACCAATTTGACTTAGTGTTTTCTGTTACTTGCAGAAGAACACAATAACTGATACACTATCTCATATATTGAACTGTAAAAATAAATGAGAAAAAATTTATAATGCACCTAGCAAAATACCCAGCATGTGACTATTTTTAGCTGTAACAATTTGGCCCTTATGCCTCCTTTGTCAACACATTTCCTCTGAGTTTAAGGTAAGTAGCTTCTATCCTAATGGCAAATGCCTGTTCTTCAAATAATCCTTGCCTTTTTCCTCGATTTTAACTTCCCCCATACATATACTGTTTTATAAACCATACTGTTACTGATATGCAATTAGTTTATATTTAATAATGCAGTGGCAGAAATAGTACCTGACACAAAGGAAGCATTCAATATATATTTTTAAATGAATGAACTTACTCTTCTGACCCCTACAACACATAGCAATGATTCTTATGTAATTTATACATATATACATTTATATAATATGCATAAATATATATTATATAAACCTACATTTATATGTCTACATATTAAATATACATTTATATGCATAAATATACACTAAAACATACAGTATTTTACTAAGCCTCTTACAGGGAAATGTTTCATTTATAGATGGGTAATTATATATTTGTAAATACAAAAGTTTTCACAACTAATATTTTATCATAAAAACCTTGACACTTGGTAGATTTGGTTGTTCAATTCTAGTAGAGTCAGATGCTGAAACTTATCTTCAGAAGCCATAATTTAATGGGAGATTATTCTCCCTTTGTTAGCTTTTCCTCCCTCATGCAAAAATGATAAGATCAAAGGTAAACAGGACAATTAGAGACTTAGATATGCCTGTGCCTAAGGAAGAAGGATGTCCTGAGAAAAACAAAACAATGCAAAACTATTTTAACTATAACTAAGGAGATATTTGGGAAAGTTAATAATGAAATGTTCACTCTATCAGCTCTTAGTGACAAGTTCTAGAAAAAGTTACAAGACATCATTCAGAAAAGAAGAAAAGCTGTGGTATATGCATCTAAAATAAAGTATTGAAAATAGTATTTTAATGATAGCAAGCACAAAAACACTTAGCATGCTCACTCAAACACAAATGTTTAATCCCCTGCATTCTTTAAATCTCTGATCTCCTTTGGGAATGAAATAACTTCAGGGCTCAATTTGTACTGGTAGCTTAATGATTAAAGATGAAAAAGTCTCTGTGCATCTGATTTTTATGTGCCTTGTTTTACTGCAAATCCTATTAAAATAAACTCTGCTTTTAGCTGCTGTGAGTAATTGGATCCAGTACTTCATCGTTGAAAAATGTTGGCTTCTAATTTTAATCTTTGTTACCAATAGGATGGATGACACTAGAAAACAAGAGGGGGTTGTGAGTACTATATAAGGTACAGTTGCTGAAATAAAATGTCAACATTGTCTGCTAAGTTTGTAAATTGTTTATGTCTATGCGTGTGGGAGAGCACAAAACCATTTGCAATAGTACTATTTCTGTGTGCTAAAAGAAAATGAGTGATGTATCTTTTCTATTTAATTTTGTCAATAAAATATCTTTAAGCCAAAAATAAGAAATCTAATGCTGACCTTTATATGTTTCACACTCAAAAATAATTGGATTTAAACACAGTTCTGTAAGGTTTATGAATGTGAGTCTGTATAGGAGGTTTCATAGGAAATGTAAGGAGAAAAGGGAGGATATTGTGAGACGGTCTAACTTGATTTTGCTCACTGTGGGCACCAAATTTTGACATTTAGAATAATTTTTTTTTGCCAGAAATGTTATGATGATAACAAAAATATTTGTCTAATGTACCCACACTTGTAATGAGAAATATGTACACTGAGTATCAGACCATAAGTCGTCCACAGGCAGTTGTGACAGAAGTCCCTAGTTCTTCTAAATAAGAAATCAGGGGACATCTCTGGTGTGTTTAAGACAATCCATCATGTTTTCTCTGGTTTGGTATCTCTTCTGTATGCTCCCCATTTAGTCTCATTTTTTCCTGAATAATCATTTCCCCTTGCCGCACTTTTATTACTATATCTTTGTATTTATTGTTTCCCTTTATTCAAAGGGAATTGTTGAGTTGGTGTTTCAGTGGCATCAGTATCATCTATGTGTTAATATTATGGGAGACTGGAGGAGAGCTCATTTCTAAACTTCTTTGCAAAAAGATAAAGATGAACTGAAAGTGGCTTCTTCATTATCCCAGCACCATGCAATATACTGTATATAATATTAAGCTTTCCTATACAATAATAACAGGATATAACCAATTTATGTGAAAAATGACTTTGTGAGTTTCACATGTGCACACAAAATGATGTGGACAATTAGGCAATTTTGTATGTAATGTTTGCCTATGGACTTTCAAGCTTATGTTTAGCTACCGATAAAATTCCTGATGTACTGAATACACTTACAATTCATCTTGTTGGGTGTTGACATATTTTCAAGATCCAAGGAAATATTTGGATGGGAAATCATAGGGATTACTCTTCTAAAGTTGAAAGTTAAAATCTTGTTCAATGTTTTGAATAAAAACTGGCTTTTGAAGGAGTGAAATTGTCCTGAACAGATTTAATATGCTTGTTCTTTTCTAATGTGATAAGGGTGTTATATATTTTGTGAAATAAATGTAGAATAAGTTTAAAAATAAATATACATGGTCCATTTACAATACTCCAGTGAAATACATGGGTGTTTCACTACATGTTTCACTGACAAAAATAATCACATAAATCTTCCACACACAGCTGCAATTTAGTGAAATACATAGTTTTCTGTTTTCTATTACTGTATACAGTATAAATTCTTCTGCTAGAAGACAGATTGTGACAAATTTGCAAACAGCATCTGTATTCATACATTTGAAACATTAATTTATCCAGCAATAAAAATTCTGATTTCCCAAAAGGAGAGTCATGCCTGAGAACTAATGCCTATTTTTGAGACTTAACTGAGTTTTCAATGTTAGTCATTTTCTCATGAGTTACGTGCTCCCATGGAAAAATATACAACTTAACAGCAAGTACGGAGAGTTAAAAGGGTCACACAAAACATAAATCTGTATGCCTACTTTATGTATGTGTATAATTCATATAAATAAATTTTTGACTACCTACACTTTCCATTATGGAAAATGCTTTTGTTAGCAGCGATATCAAAGGAATAACAAGGAAAGCTCTATAATATATACACTAAATTAAATGCTTACATACTACATTTTTTGAAATGATAAATACTGCTCTGGGCATAATAGGGAAACTTCTTGAAACTGAAAAATAAAGCCTATGTTTATTGGCCAGTTGTACTGTTTATTTCTAGGTGTAGGATAGTATTTTCAGAAGAACTACATGAAAGCTAAACAAGGTAGAACTACAGACATGCAATTCTGTGTATTTTTTCTTTTAATTCCTTAGGAACTTATTTATCATTCAACAAGAGCTACTTTCTAACAACAGGTTTTATAAACAATGCCACAGCATATGCCTTCTGCAATACAAAAAGCAGTTCAGTTAGTCAATTTATGTTTATTTTCTTTTGGTTTTGTTTTCTCTTCTTCCATATCATTTTTGTAGTGTATTCCTAAATCTTGTTGAGACTGATTTCTTATCTATAATCTTTTCATTCTACTGATTCATGAGGAAACAAGACCTTGGATTACATTATTTTATAGAAATTTAAAGAAAATGGCTTGATCATTTTAATTATGTCAAGAAACAACCAGTTTCACCAAGACTTAAGTGAGACACCCTCAACAGCTCCCCACAGGGTGTACAGAGACTAACCTTATTCTCGATTTCGCTTGTTCTACTGTGGTCTTCCAAGTGCTGATCAAATCCTATTCAAATACACGTGGAATATATTTTTCAAGTGACATAACATGAGATTTAAAATTCAAAAAACCTTCTCAGCTATTTGAACAGTGACGATCTGAAATCTGCATCCATGCTGCTTTTTTAATTAAAATTTTACCCAAAGGAAAATAGTACTTAACAGTTTGTGAGCTTACTCTCTCTAGAAATTGTGTAGTGAATTGTTTGCTCATAGCATAAGGTGCTCCAGTGTCTTGGGCTTTTGCTCTGCTGTCTGATCTTACTTGTTTTTCCACTGCTGTTACACTTTTGACCTAATTTAATTGACATACGCAGCAGATTCACATTGTTCTCGGACTGATTACCTGAACAGGTAGTGGGGAAAAAAAGGCAAGTCACAGAGCAGGCTGGGATATTCATTTCAGTCACACTTAGTTGGTAGAGAGGGAGTATAGCTCAGAGAGAGAACCTGAGGAAACTTGACTTTACAGGAAGGTCGTGAGTGACCTTAGAGAATTCTTCAAACTCCTCATTTATGAATTTCTTATTTTTAATTAATTTCTTCTTTCAAGTCAATACATTTTCATATATCATTGTCTCAGGACTACTGTAGGGATAGAAAAGTATGAACTGCTTCACTGTTGACATACGTATTAGGTGTGCCTGGCTCTCACCTTCTATACTCGAGCAGAATGTAATATGAGCATCTCATTTTAAGATTTTAGCTGTTTTCTCTTCATTGATTTAAACTTACTCTAAAAACCAAAGAATCACAAGGTGGTTGTTTGGTTTGTTTTCATTTTGGTTTCCTTTCTTGAATATCCATATCTCTATCTGTCTTTCTATATATTTACCAACCATAAAGAGAATTTGAAAATTAACCAAGTTTTGCTGTTTCTCCATAAAATTCCAAATGAGCAGTAACCACCACCTAAATTCAACAGATTATTTAAATGCCTTAAGCTTCCTTAATTATGGTAATTAGTGTTTCATAAATTGTGTTTCATCATTCTTTCAAGAACAAGAGCAAAATTCATTCATTACAATATGAGTGCATTTTGTTATCTTAGTGATGGAGGAGATTCTTATGAATGCATTGCCTGAATGAGGGCAGGCCTATGCATGGACTGTGTTAAGAGATGTTAGGAGTCTTTGGAAAGATGGGATTATTTACGGACACCTGTTCTGTGGTTGGGTTATTGCCTGTGCTGCCCTGAGAGCAGAGCAGGATGTGGCACTGTCTGGGATCCACACGCCAGAGGACCCTTCTTTTGCTCTTCTCTATCCACTCACCATGAGAAGAGAGCCACAGGGCTGCATGGACTCAGTTTCAATGCACCCCATTTGTGTTGCTCCAAAGCATGTGGGATTCTGGATTTCCCACCAAATATCTCTGTCCTATGAACGGGGCAGGTACAGGCTTTTCCCATGGTTTATACTGCTAACAGCAGACTGTGCCAACACCCCTATGCCATAAGAGAGACCAAGGTATCATTATTTGTGGGAAAAGGACAGAGATTGTGCTGAAGGTAGAGACTCCCTGTGCATCTTCATGAGGCTGCTCATGGGGCCAGATTAGCCACATGGAGCAGAGGACTGTGGCTGGAAACTAGTGCTATGGAGAGGGACAGAGAGGTGTCAAGAGTCCTCTTGACTGATTACTTCATAACTTCATATACAAACATAAAGTCAGTTGGCCTCTGCTTATACTTTTTCCTAGGCGAACCCTAAGGGAGAGCTGCTGAAAGTTTACCTTTTTATTTGTATTGAGTCAATTGCTCTGAGTCAGGATGATATAATGGGAAAATAAGTAATCTTAACATAATATTCATTTCCTTGGACTCATTCCTCTCTTTTCAATATGTCTGTGCTATCATTAATAAACAAAAAACAACTAGTCTTAGAGGATATGGTAGATTCTAAAGTGCTGTCCAGATCCTTCAGGAATGAAGTAATTAGTTTCCCCAGTTATTATGAATGTGGCAGAAAATGGCTCTCAGACATCAGCCCACTTCAAAGACTGCCTCAGCTAATGAAATCTTCCTTGTCCAAAATCACACCTTTTTTCATGGGCCAAAGGTACCCAGTGACTGACCAGCATAGGTGTCTAAAATCTTGCCACTCCTGCCTTTTCCAAGTTGGGACAACTCTGGAAGGTTACACAGCTTCAAGCTGCCTGTGGGGTTCTTGACTGAACCCATCACTGGGAATGCATCAAGCTCAACTTCCTTCTCTGAAAAACCCTGCTTCCTTCTTTGCCCATCCACAGGTATTGATTCCAAAGGCAACCCCTAGCAAAGTCCCTGCACTCTAATCTCTATCTCAGAGTCTACCTCTGTGGGAAATCAACCTCGAAGGAAATATTAAGCAGTATATAGAAATCTGTGACTCCATTACTTTGAATATGCTTCCCTCTCTATAGATATTCTTTTATTTTTATACTTCACACATTTAATTCTACTTATTCCTCTGAAGCCCACTTCAAGTTATCCTTGTTTCTTCCAAATTCCTTCAATCACTCCACTTCACACTGATTTCTGCCCTTTATCTAAAATATTAATCTATACTATTATGCTTAGAATAGGGACCCCTGACTTATTAAATGATGACATCATAAGTTGAAGAGTGCTTCATAAATAGCAAATAGGCCAATGTCAGGTATAATAGTATTAGTGTGGTCCCCCTCTCTAGGGTGGCAAGAACCATACTTTCTATATTTTCTTTTCCTTTTCACTCTTAACCCCCATCCCCCTTCCACAATCTTACTTACTGTTACAATTAATACAAACTACATTTTAGATAGATTTTCTTAAAAATATGGATCCCATATCTTGCTAAATATAGGTAATTTTTTAATCGTGGCATAAGTGGTAACCAAGTAAAACAAAATTTGGGAAATGATTAATTTTGGAGTACTTGGTTGATATTCTCACATTTATATAAATGTAACATGAGGTAACCAAGCACTTGAGCAATTATGAAGCCATATATTAGAGACAGTGCTAGATCATATATGATCATTTCTTATGTAATCGGCATGACATGTCCCATAATTCTGGAGAGTAAATAATTATGACTGCTTTATTTTCCTAGTGATAGCCAATAAATGCACTACTTCCATTGCTTCTTTGTGCCATATGTTACTACTATGGAAGAAAAGAAGAGAAGATAAGAAAAGGAGAAAGCAGGGAAGAAGAGAGGAAAAGAAGGAAGACAAAATATCTTAAACTGCTCCTTAAACTGACCAACCAATGATGTCTGATCTGTGTTGACATCATAAAAGTCTAGCTTCTGAATGAGTGACTAATCTTTGAGGGAGGACAAAGCCCTCCCTGAGATCCAAACTCAAAGAGAATCCATACTTGAGATTTTCTTTTTTTTTTGTACAAATACTCTGCTGACTGTCTATTGCTCCACAGAACTTAAGCCTAGGTTTTTGGTCTGGGAGAATTTTCGGTACCAACAGACCTTGTATGTGTCCATGTCCACAGATCCCTAGGCCTTTGGACTTCATTGCAAGTAGAGAAATTAATTTCATGCCTCAGTTGTTTGCCAATGCAGCTAATCATTGGACCAGTGATCAAGGAAGACTCTGGTCCACCCTACGACGGCAAGGCCTAGGGCACTGACCTTACTGATCTGCATGACTTCCCGCTTTGCAAACTAGGGATGTCAAGGATTAACAGTCTTAATTAAATAGAAAAGATTTGATGGTTCCTTAATTCTAGAACAATGTTTGTTTATTAATTCTATATTTATCTAAGAAGTTTACACAAATTATTGCATCAGACATTTCAATTTGTTTCCTCAGGTTAAAAAATCAAACATATCTGTGCCTTACTTAATAAGTCCACTGTAATTCTTTTCACATACTGATGGGCCTGCTCACCTCCATTTTACAGAGAAAACCAAGAATTGAGATGACTAAGTAATTTATTCAATATTACTACCTACTATTAAATGTAAGACTACCAAAGTAGTAATTCTTTATACTATTACATGAAAAAAGTCAAAAGACACGAATATACATTCTAGGTACTTTAATATACAGAGTTGGCTGTCAATACTAGTATAGTTGAAGTTTGAGTGCTCATTTTATGATTCCCTAATAAGAAGAGTTCACTTTTTTAATGAGTTAAAGATTACCACTGAGTAAAACCATAATTTATGTTTATTGGAAAAAGATGGAAGTGTTTTAACTTCCCTGTCTACAAATTGCTTTAGCTCTTCTTTATTTACAAGACAAACTACATGTGAAGAAAAAAGATTTGGATTCTTCAGAGCTAACATTTCATTTCCTCTTAGCACCTCTTAGAATTATGTCATTAGGCTGTCATTATATTGTGTTCATTGTATCCTGATATCAAGGTACATGTTTATATAAAGAAAACCGGGGAAATATTTAACTGAATATAAATGCCTTCAAAACTTATAAAGTAAAATGGAAGTTTATTTTTTAACTATTGAATATATAGATATTATGTAATAAAATTTCATTGAATAAATAGATGAACAAAATAATTAGAGAATGAAGTATTGTTCTAAATTTTTTATGTGGGAAGGTAAAGATTTTATCTGCTATCAGTAAGAAATGTAATTCCCACCTTAATTATTTTTTTAAAGAATATGATTGAGGGCAGAAAGGAAGGAAGGAAGGAAGAGAAGGAGGAAGGAAGATTGCTCTTCTAGAAGGGGTTGATCTCCTAGCTCTTATTCTACCTGCATGTGCATTCTCAGTGTCAGAAGGGATGGTAAAGGACAGGATACAGTGGGTGTTGAACAGCAAGACAGAAAATTGGCACCTTAGTGGCCGCTGTGTGTGTTCAGATCCACCCTCAGAACCAAGGCACTTATTCTCCAGCTGCCAGGGGCGCTGGCTGCTCAGTCCTGACAGTTAATCCTCTTCCAGGAATTTCTCTTATGAAAGAAGACTTCGTCACCCAAAATTATGCCTCTTTCCTGGGGCAATCTTCCCTATAACCCTACTGGTACAATATTCCATGATTATTTCTTTGATCTTCTGTTTCTTATCTCTCTCTCCCTTGCTTTGTCTCTCTAAGATAGATAGGTAGATGATAGATAGATGGTTACACACACAGATGTTAACAATCTTGCAATAAGTTATTGGTATCCTGGAATTTAAAGGGAAGAGGTATTTAAATATATTCTATCTTACAAACGTATTTTAATACAACGTTTTTTTTTCTGTTTAGGAGTTATACCTGCTGAACTGTCTTTTCTGTTTTTCTTTTCTCGCAACTTTAGGATTGATAGTGCTCAGTCATTGCTGACTAATCTTACCAAGTATTACACCAGTTAGCATACAGTCAGGGAAAAAGAAACCAGTTTAGATATTTCATACAAAGGATTTAACACAGGGATTTTGTTGTAAAGGTTTTGGGAGGTCTTCAAAAGCGTAGAGAAGAAGGACGCTTATAGAAGCTGCTAATACCCCTGGAAGGAAACCCAGGGGCCTGATCCTGCTCTCGTACTTTTGGAAATACCACCACAGTTTTCGATTACAGTGCCGTTCCTCTCTCCCTAACAGACAACCACTACAATGTGGCTGATCTATATTCTTGATATGTAAGCACAAGAAATAAGCAGTGTGTAAAATGAGTAGTGTGTTTTTAATTTGCGTGCATTAAAATCGTATGTCAGTTGTGTTCTTACTTTATGCATTCACCATTCATTTTTATAATCTCTCTCATTTGCTTGATAAATAATCCCTGGTTTCTAACTAATTCATAGGATTCCATGGTATGTATCTGCATATTTTATTTGCCACCCCTTAATCATGTACAACTAAGTCACATCCAGTCCCCTGCTGCCTCAAACAATATCATGACAAATAAGTGCATATACACCTCTGGGATGGCTATCCAGACAATGAATCACTGAGCCCTGGGTGATAACCATAACTCACTTCACAAAAAACTGCCAGAATATATCCCAAAATGGCTATACTAGTTTATAGCCCTTCATAGTGCATGAGGAAGGTTCTTTCCCACATATTATCAAATCAAAATGTTGCCCAACTTTCTCTTCTTGCCAATTTCTTGCATGGAAAGTTTTATTTCATAGTAGTTTAATTTGTATTACTCAGGTGAATTTTAACATCTCTTCTTATATTTGTTAACTATTTGAGTTTACTCTCCATGAATAATCTGTTTATAACCATGCCCATTTTGCTATTGAATTCCTGGTTTTTGGCTGATTTTCAGGACTGTTGTACAATTTCATTAATTCCATCTATCCATTCATCAATTCATGTACTAAATGAATTTTTATGGAGCATTTACCATGCTGTAGGCATTGTTTTAAATACTTAGATTATGTTGGTGAATGACAGAGACAAAGATCTTAACCCCAAGTTTATGTTCTCCTTGGCAGTAGGGAAGGATGGTGATGAGTAGGAAATAATAAGCATGTGAATAATAAATGAGAAAATTAAATAGTATGTTAGAGGGTGATAACTTGGGGATAAATAGTACAAATAAAGAAATTGGGAAAAGGATGATTAGCCTATCTTTAAGTAGGTGACATTTAAATGAAGACTTAAAGAAATCACGGGGGAATTGTTTACGACTATCTGGAGCCAGTATTGCAGGGAGAAGCTAATCAAAGACCTACAGTGGGCACAGAATAAAAGTATATGAGGAAGAGCATGAAAGCTAGAGGGAAGAAAAGTGGTAGTAGGAGATCTAGTCAGAGAAGAAAGATTAATTTTACACCATTGGCAATTGATGAGCAAAGGAACAACATGTATTGGCTTATGATTTAAAAAAAAATCATCCGGTTGTTGTGTTGAAAAGACAGAGTAAATAGGCAAGTATAGAAGCAGAAAGACCAGTCAAGAAGCTATGACAGGTTAGAGATGATGTTGGCTTGAACTTAATGTTAACAGTAGAGATGGTAAGAAGTGGTGGGATTCTGGACATATTTTGAAGGTAGGGGCAAAGGACATTAATTCCTTGTGGGTTTTTAATGCTGTACATGGCATCTACCAGTCTGTCACCTGCCTCCTATGTTTACTCATAGTGTCCTTTATTTAGAAGTTCCTTAATTTCAATATAATTAAATCTAATTTACACATTATAGACTATGCTGTTCTTGTCAAATTTAAAATAAAACAGTGAACAAGCCAAACAAAGACAGACTCATAAACAGAGAACAAAATGATGTTTGCAAGAGGGGAGTGGGATGGGGGGATGGGCAAAGTAGATGAAGGGGATTAAGAGGTATGAACTTCCACTTATTAAATCATCAGGATAAAAAGTACAGCATAGGGAATACAGTCAATAATATTGCAATGACTTTGTATGGTGACAGATGGCAATTAGACTTATCATGGTGAGCATTTTGTAAAGTATGTTAATTGTCAAATCACTATGTTGTACACCTGAAACTAATATTATATGTTAACTATACTTCAATTTAAAAAAAAGTTCCTTCCAGCACCAATCTCATATTTCTCTGGATTAGCCTTAGAATTTAACATTTCATATTTTGGTCTTTAACATTTTAATCATTTATCTTTGTAAAAATAAGGTGGAAATCCAGCTTTTTTTCTCTCTAGATAGTAAATCAGTCTTTCCAGATGCAACATTTATTTTTCCCATTGATTTGTGGTATCACATATATCCTTTATCATGTCCCGGTAAATACATGGATCTTTGTGAGCTATAACTGGCCTCTGTTTTGCATAATGAATATTATAATACTAATTGGAGTTAGTTCTACATTAACTATAAGTTTGTAATTTTTGCACAAAAAAGTGTAAAACCTGTGTAATTGATTTAAACTTCTGGCACCATTAGGACCAAGAAATCTCAACAAATATTTTCCAGAGAAGTCAAAATGTCTTTTAAGTGCTCTGATAAAATATCTGTGTCAGAGCCCATAAAGGAGTTTGCACCGTTCAGGTTTTACAAGACAGATGAATAATATGTTGTTGTTAGTTTTTCTTAAGAAGGAGGACATTGAAGACTTAATTTTAAAAAATCAATAGTTTCACCAATTTTACATTATTAGTGACCAACAGATAGACCCAGGTTAAACCTAAACACATTTCTATGGTCTTCAGCTGTCTTCTCTATAAAGAGGAGTTAAAAATGCCCATGTGTCAATATTGTTATGAGAGCTAAGGCAACAATGAGTGGAAGCATCATCAATTAATTTGTCAAAATAAGAGACAGTAATTCACAAGTAACACAGTCCTAGAAACAGTGGTCTGTTTCATCTTTCCTCTAGCAGTTTTTCTCTACCTAGGAGCTTCAGTGTGAAATCATTTTCAGGAGGAGATGGGTCTATAAATGACAAAGGCAGATGTCTCAATTGCAGCTCTTTCTCTTTAGGAACAGAGCATGATACCCTGCCAAGCTTTGGGGAAGAAGATAGTGTTTGACTGACTTTCTTACTGTTTCTGGCAGTATAACAGAACTCTATTGTCATATGAAAAACACTGCATGAGTGTTTCCTCTAAGGTGCTAGATAAAATATGGTGTTCAGCATTATAAACTTATAAAAATATGTTTTCAATTATTACTACTATGGTGTTTTATTTTTGTTTTAAGAAAACATTAGGTGTTGAAAAACTGAAATCATTTATTACCTTTTGTCCTGTTTCTAGAGTCCTGTATTTTATTGTTCAGTGGATGGTCACTAAAATGTTTATTTACCAAATTTCTATGTACTCTTAGTTGAAGTAACCAGAACAATCATCCAAATATAAATTTTCAATAGCTTTATCTTTAAAATTGTTTGATACAATAGTGAGTATATTCTATTCTTTTTTTTTTTTTTTCAATATACAACGTCATTGTATTTCTACTGTGGATTTCTAGGGATCTATTTAGTGTTAACCCTGAGCAGATGTTTGAAGTCTAGGTTGATGGCTTAACAGCTTCTGACATAAGCATGACCTTCATAAAATTAAAGCATGGGTTGTCTAATATGGTATAAGTGGCCTTTTATTTAAATCTGAGTTGGAGGTACAGAGTCAATAATCACTGGGTATGAACCAAGTGTAATAACCCAAAGATGATGAGACAGTATTTGCCCTTTATCTGAATAAGGTTAAAACGGCTGTCAAGGTGACAGACGCTAATCAGTGAAACCTGAACAATTATACCCAATAATCATTAAATGAAGGCAGGGAACTAGACTCCTGGGAAAGCACCAGCATTTGGCAAAACAAAATGTGCTTTTGTCAAGAGAATCACAGAATTTGGAGCTGAAGGTAATATTGAATGTAAAGCCAAATTTCCAGGTGCTGCCACTTAGGATATTAGAGGGCAAGGTTAAGTATGATACTTCTATAAAACTTGCTACAGAAAAAGTGGGCACATTAGGAAAGCTAATAATTTTATTCCTCTGGAAAGGAACAAATGCATGTTATCTTTTAAAATACTTTATAATAGCCACAGTTCTGACTCACATTTTATAGTATTCTCTTTTTCATAAGTTGATCTTTACAAAAGAGAATGTAATTTGAGAAAATCCACAGTTGTTATTTATCTATTTGGGGTAGAGTATAAGATGAAAAGCAAAATACCGTATCAGGCTAAAATATGCTCTTTTTATTTTCCCTCTAAGTGGCTATTACGACTGTGCATAGAATAGAGAAACATTCTGCTGCTACATGGTTTCATCATCCAAGATGTGGTCATTTGATCTGACTATAGTATTTTGTGTAACAGTATAATATGAAATGCCCTATATTATGAGCTATTATTCTTTGTACATAGTGAGAGTGGAGAGAAAGTTTTCCTTCAAGTGATTGTTCGGGATTACCTCCTGAAATCTGTCATATTAAAGTAGAAAGTGATTTTCTTGCAAGCGTACTCTGATAGATTTCATTTCTAATGCTTGAACTTGGATCTTTCCAGGAGAAAAATGTTGGACAGGAAAGGAGAAATTATTCTCTTATATACTGTGTACTTATCTCTTCCTCACATGGATTTGGAAAAATATTTCTTTTTCAGTCTGTGTCAATACTTGCAGCCATGATAGAAAATACAACAGTTGAAAAGGATGAATATAGAAATGTAAAAAGCATTAGCTAATTTTTGGCAGAAATGAAGTCCTTTAAGCTAGTTATTACGATCTTTATTTTTAGAGGAGAATAAATAGTATTGTACTAGTGAAATCTAAAGCAAAGTAGAATTAATCTGTTTTTTGCCTTTCTGCCCTTATGTATTATTTCCTCCGTGTAAAACATATTTTTATATCTTACATGTCATCATTAAGTACTTCTGATTAAGCAAAATACATTCATATATAGTAAATATTTTGTATCTCTGTAATATCTAGGTATTTTTATAATTTTGTTGTAGTGACACAGGTAACTACATTCTACCCAATAGTTTATTCTCTCTCCACTTTTTATTCCCCTCATAACATCTGAGATGAAATCATCATCTGTCAGCTTCCCAGCTGACCTCCCAGTATCTCTGCAAATCTCCACAAGGTAACTGGAGTGATTTCCTTAAAATGCCAAATACGATTAGGCAGTGTCCTTGCTTAAACCTCAATACCTTGTGATTTTTCTTAGGAAACAATCCCAAGTACTTAATGTTGTATAAAATTCAACATGCCTATATGTCTTTGACATACTGGACTGAAGCTCCATGCCCTTTGCACATATTTTCCCCTCTCTACAAGTTTTCTACTCTTTATCTCAACTACTGTGCTCACCCTCTTACCCATCTTTTTTTCATAGCATTAAATGTTATTTGAGGGAATTCATTACTTTACCCCCAGTCTAGGTTGGACATTCTTATTTTACATATTCCCTGCATACTGCACATGCCCTTCATTAACCTTTGCACAAGTTAGATAATTACCTGCATAGTTTTTGTTGGTTATTTTATTATCAGGCTCTCAGGTCGATGAGCACAGGCCTTGGCCTGTTCTGTACATCACTATGTACCTAATCCCTAGCACGTAGGAGTTTCCAAAGACTATTAGTTGGATCAGTTAATTCTTTCTGTCAGCACTGCTTAAGCTTTTGCGTTAGTTAGCTATTGCTACTTACGAATTTCCCCAAAACATTGCTTCTTAAGATAACAAACATTTATTATGTCTTAGTTTCTGTGAGTAAGGAATTCAGGCACAATTCTGACCTCTGGCTCAGAGTCTCTCCCAAGGCTGTAGTCAGGATGTCCACCAGGAACTGCAGTCATTTTAAGACCTCAGTGTGAAAGGATCGATTTCCCCAGTTCATACACATATTTGTCGGCATTTAGTTAATCATGGGCTGAGGGTCCTCTGACCCTTGTTGGACGTTGGCCAGAAGGTGACCTCCACTTTCTGGCACATGGGCCTCTCCATAGGGTACGTCATATCATCACAGGGCTGTACCAGGACATTTAAGGGAGAGGAATCTGCCAGAACACAGGAGAAGCATGGAAGGAAGAGCCTCCTGTATCTCAGAGGTGACATCCCATCGCTTTCACTCTATGCAGTGAGCTAGAAGTATGTCACTAGATCCAGTCCGGGGGGAATTACACAATGGTGAGAATTCAAGAGGGAAACATTTTAGCATCTGCCTGCCACAGGTCACTCCACCTTATGAGAATTATCTCACGAATACACTTTACTCTCCGGTCAGCATTGCTTTTAAAGTTCTTATTGCCCACTTCATACTAGAACTATTATAAGCATATAATCTGTTGCATTAAAATCTAAGTTTCCCGAAAGCAGTACTTTATCCTCTGGGCAACCAGTGAAGTCCCTTGAACATACAAGGAACCTGGCAATTAATTATTGAGTGAAGAAATAAATAAATGGAAATAAAAGAATATTGTTTTTCCTCTTTTTCAAAAAAAAAAAGAAGCTTATAAAATCTCTTTCCCATTCTTTTTCAAAGTTTAAAAGACTTTTATTTCTTAACCCGAATATTATAAAGCTGTTATTACCTCTTATATCCAATTGAATAAATATACTGTAAATATATATGCCAAGCACTTTCGGACATATTCTAATGATTTGGAAGTTGGAAGTGTGTTTCATCCCAGGATAAGATTCAGATTTCATTGCTTCTGTGAAAGAGCATATATATTTTATTTTTCAAACTATTTATCCAAGTTCCTCACGAAATGAGGTTCTTTGGAATGAAGATTTGTTTACAGAGCTGAGAATCATGCTAGTAAACTGCACTCTAAGGTTGGGAAACAGACAGCAGTATCTGTGAGGCCATGAGGCTTACTCTGTAACTATTTTTTATAAATTTAATCAGTCCTGCAAATTCTCAGATCTATTTCTCTAAGGGAGGAAAATGCTCGAATTTTGCAAAAACAGTTGCCAATTCTGAAAAGACTAAATTAGCATTAATGAAGAAAACAGCGGGGAAGGAAGCGCAACTGCCACCTGGAGGAGACAGATGTGGAGACATCCTCCATCGATTTTGCTCCCGTCTTCTGAGAGAGCAAATACCACATTAGGTGATGATGAAGATGTGCCTTAGCCCACGGAGCTCTGATGTTGGCAGATCATCTTTTTAAAACACTGGATAATGCTCTAAAGAAAGGATCAAAGCAGTTGGCATGTTCTTCACTAACTTCAAGTAAAATACATGCATATCAGATTGTACTGTATTCCAATGACAGTCTCTAAAGAGAATAAAGATAAGGCCATGGAAACAGGGCTGTAGAAAGACCCCATGCCGTGAATACCTGCTACTTACTTACTTAGTGACAAGAGAATGATAACAGCAATGAGCATAGTATCTGACAATTATTTGTGAAATAATAATATTGTTTTGAAAATGACTTTCATAAATGCTGGTACTGCTCAAATATCAGAAATAGCCTAATATACCTAATTTATTATTTTCCAAAAACATTTATTCAAATACTTTTTGATGAGTTGCCACTATTTCATAGGTCAAGGTCATGGTACACATGATTGTGTCTATACCAGCAAACTAGTCTAGTTGTCTAATTTCCCTTTAACATAGCCCTCAAATATACCAACGTGTACTTTTTAGTGTGGTAACCCTGGCAGGATACTAACTAAAATAAATTAGTATAGTAATAATTATTCTAGTGCAGAAAAGCATATACTTGGATTTTGGAAAGTTTATATTTTTATGATATTAAGATTGTATTCAAGAATCTATTGCATATTTTTGTTTGCTCTTATCTTGATGTATGTCTTTTAATCACTACAGATTTATGTATATAGGTCCTATGTCATTCTCAACTTTTGCCAATGTGTTTTTTGTTTTTTTGTTGCTATTGTGTATAGAATACCTTCCATAGTTCTAATTTAAGTGTTTATAGCATATAAGAATAGATATTTACTATTACCTCATATTCACTTTAGTGAATTTTAGTAGTTTGCAGATGTCTTATTGCTCCAAAAATTTTATTTTTCTTCAAAGTATAGTATATGACCACCAAGAAGAGACCATCTTTATTTTTTCCTTATTTTAATAAAATAAATTTTAATATTTCTTAAATATTAATAAAAGTTGTGAAAGCCAGTAAAATTCTGTTTAATATTGTATATCTTGAACATCATGTTAACATAAATTTGTATTTTATTAAACATGTATTTTAATTTTGTTCCTTATTACAATTGCCATAAAAATTGGGTAGCAATAGCAAAAATCCTGATCCAGTTCCAGGTATTAATTAAAATTAGTATTTTTTAAATTTTTGGATGATGTTTGTGGGTCTATGAACTTAGTTTGTATCTTTATTATAATTTGGTATAATTTGTGCAGGTACATTAAACATATTAGGTAGTTTCCATGTTTGGAATGATATATTCTTTAAGTTTCATATAGAAATCAGATGTGAAATTAAGTTCTATCTTTCAGTATTCTTACTGATAGATTTTAAATCAACTTTTCAAATTTTCCTATAGTATTTTCCAATTATTCTCAGGTAAATGTTAGTATTTTCAGTTAATTGGTAAATTATTCAATTACCATAAGCTTTCAAGCTTTTTTAAAATACAGAGTTGTCTTTCAATCTTATCTTTATTATGGTTATATGTATATTAATTTATCTTATCATTTATATTTTTATCCTTTCTTGTTTCTTCAATCCCCAAAAGCTTATAATCAGCATTCTCATCTTTAGAAAACCAGTGATTATATTTTTTTTCTTATTTATTCAATTATAGCTATTAGCTTTATGAAATTTCAACTCTACTTTCCTCAAAAAAACACAATAAAATGATTTCTTAGTTTCTTTACTTTTTCTTTAATTTAATAAGGAAGGCAATTAAGTCTTCACATTTTCCTCTGAATACCATGATAATTATGCGTGGTTTAGTGTGAAGTGGTTAATTGATTTTTAGAAAATTTGTAATATCAGCTATGACTTGTCTTTTTAAATCTGGGGGTTATATCATGATCTTTTCTTATATTCAAAGAATTAATATGTTTTTGGTCATTCTTTTGTTATTTGTTCTTCATTTCTTTAGATTACAATCAGAACATTTGGCCTTTAAAAGCTTTTGGATTCTGAAAATTTAGCATTACTTATATAGAAAGATGTAAAAATACATGTTGAAATATGTTCATGTATATGCATGTAGATGTAGAAATATATATATATATATGCTACTAATTATTCAGTTCCAATAATGTCTTCTGTATTTAACAGCATTAATAAATGTTACATAATAATTGTTTCTCCTATTCATGAAAAAAAGGAAATTTGAACTTTTAGTATAACAAGCCCTGTTTTAGGTACTGTGGAAGCATTAGTAAAGGCATAAAATATTGGAACAGACCTCTCCTTGCCTTTCTAACAGCTTGTGCACCATTGCCTTTGGTATTTGTTCCAACAGAATTAGGACTGTCACATATTCATAAATTTTGCCTTGTCTTATTAGATAGTGTGTCCCTTGAATGACTTCAGTCCTCCAAATATTAAATGTCAGGCAGTTTCATAATTATGTCCTACTTATGTTTAGTTCACATTTTCTTTATACATCTTTGCCTTTTTATTTCAAATCTTCATACCATTGTTTCACATGTTCCTTTTAATCTACATTTTACCTGGCTTTCACATCTTTTCAATGAGGCTTCCTATACATAAAGGAGTATGTGTAATGCATACATGCAGTTTTAACAATATACAGGCCATTCGGCCTGATACGGAATCTTACTTAGGAACTTTCCTATGTTCCCAGTTCCTACCCTCGTAATCCTTATCTCCCTTTCTTCCCTCTGAGGAGAATCTTTTCCCCTGATTTTGTCATCATGTACTTTCATTAATTTTTAAATGTATTACACATTAGTATCACTGAATAATAAATTGTTTATTTTTGTTGATTTTTCTTTATATTTTTTGTGAATTCTGTATTATTATAATGCCTCTAATTTTATCTTTGTGGATGTGACAACTATGTAAAACAATTTATTTTTCTATTGTTGAAAACTTTTCTTTCCAGTATTATGTCATCACAAACAATTTAGCACATACCTCCTTGTGAGCATAACTGACCCTTGAACAATGTGGTGGCTAGAGACTTTGTCCTCATTCATGCAGTTAAAAATATGCATGTAACTTTTGACTTCCTAACATTTTAACTACTAATAGCCTACTCTTGACTGGAAGACTTACCAATAATGTAAATGGTTAGTTAATATATTTTACATGTTATATGTCTTATATACTGTATTCTTACAATAAAGTATGTTAAAGAAAATGTTTTTTTCTTCAAATTGTTGCACATCTCCAAAAAATTCTACTATGTACTTATAGAAAAAAAGTCCATTTAGAATAGACCTGCCCAGTTCACATTTGTGTTGTTCCAGGGTAAACAGTATATTCAAGAGATTCTACTAGGAATGGAATTGAGTTAGATATTCAGTGTTAGCTTTCAGAGTTGTTAAAGTTACACTTCCCCCAAGAGTGTAAGAATTTTCATTCTATACATCCTTGCCAGATATTACAAGCATTTCAATTTTTGTAAGAGTGAAACACCATCTTTTTGTGTGGTTCTCAATTTTTTGGAATTCGTTGTGACTTGATTTATGTTCCAACAGATGAACAATTCTTGCTCATATTCCACATATGTTGGAAAAAAATGTGATTCGCTCTTTCCTCCTGAATGAAAGGAACCATAATTTTAGTTGAGACTATTGCCAGCCAGAATAAAAATAGCATTTTTTTTATTCCTTTCACTGATATATAACCACAGACTGAGGAAAAATAATTTTAAAAAACCACATCTGAGTTGGTTAAAAGAGTTTAATTTTCCTCTTCTGCCTTTTTTTTCTTCTTCTGACAGGCTACTTGGAGGTGATAACTGGAGCTCGAGTGCTCCTTGTGGAAGCTGGGTGATCTGGGAGAAGGAAACTGGGCTTGAGGGAGCAAAAGGAATGCGGAGACCTGGGGTACCGTGGAGCCACTCGGCAGCTTTTGAGTACACACCGCCTGACGTTTTCCACATGAAACAGGGATGAACTTTTGTTTTGTTTAAGCCATAATAATTATTTCTTCTCATTATATATAGCTGAACTAATAGAATTATGTGCATTAAATATTAAATTACAGATTTTAAATCAAATTTATTAAGATTTTAATTTGAACAAAAGGCTGAAAGTTGAAAGCTCATAGTTAATCTGAGCAAATTTAAATACATTCCATTAGGCATAGAAAGCCAAGAGCAAATCACGTTATTTCAGAAACAGGGTTATATGTGTCTGCAGCCTATGCATTATAGACAAGAGTTCAGTAGTGTGCAGTTTTTATTGCTGTCCCTTCAGGTTGCATTAATAGAAGTATCATGCCAAGAATGTTGGTGTGTAAAACAATAATATACCTTTACTCTGATAATTGGTCACCACCTAGTGTATAATGTGCAGTTTTAAGCTCCATATTTTAATAGGAATATGAACACACTATAGAATATTAAAAAAAGATCAGCCAGAAATGTGCAGGGGTTTAGGTGATACTAATGTATTTTTTTTGTATATTGTAAGGTCTTTCAATGGGAAGAGAATTAGTAAGGATGATTTAGGCTCAGTGCATGAGGCACGAATGGATGGAATTAAAACCAACTGTTAGGAGTTTCAGACAGATCAGTTTGAGATAAACATAAGAGGGACTATGCAAAGGAGCTAAACAAAGACAAAATTAATTTCCTCTGGACATACTGTTTCCTGTCCTGGTAGTAACTTAAGCCGAACAACCACATGGTGGAGATGTTGCAGAGGGAATTCCAGCTTTAGACGGCTTGTTGGAATAGAGGACATTTAAGGTTACTTCCAAATTCTGTAATCTATGAATCAATGGTTCAAATATAAAGTGGAAAAAAGTATCAAATTTGTCATTGATGTAGTATTCAAATTCTTGTATCTCAAAAGTTTTTTCCCTCAGCTTAATTAAATTAAAATTCTATACTGAATATATTTACTGTAGAAATGTTTTATTATGCTCAATACTGGCTTAATTTTTAAAATTATGTATACTTGTACATTATATGTACCTGTCACACAAAAGCTCTAGAATCAGCGTAAGCAGAGTGCTTTCATTTTACAAATGTATGAAAATATATAAGGTTGAAATGGTAGTGAAGATAAATATTACAGAGAGAACACAATAACCCAAAAATGGGTCAGCACAAACTATCCAATTGATTAGATGCTTGCAGAAAACCACAGCAAATGGCAAAATCAATTCACCAATCAGCTTTGCAGTGTTTTATTCTAAACTCAGCCAGCTGGGCAATTAGGCATATACTTGGTGTTTTTACATCTTGCATTGAAGAAAGCATCATTTTCCTTTGGAAGCAGATGGTTGGGAGCTATAGATGGGCCAAAGTTCACTAAGGTTACTCTCCTGTGAAGAGAGTAAATTGATGTGGTAGAATATGCTATTTTGAATCTTTTGAATGATTCAAAACTAAGACAGAAGCATTTGTGAGTTGATACTTGGTTATAGGTTTTTGTGGCTAAGAAATTACTCAATAATATTTTAATGCCATGATTCTTCATTGTTATTTATACAATGTTCCACTCAATTTACTTTTTTGTAGGTTACTAACTTATGTCTCAACTCAGGGAGTAGAATTTGAAACGATTATTTTAGATTTTATAAAAAAGAAAGAAAGAAAGAAATGAGACTTCACAGCAATTTTTTGGAAAACCAGCCTTCAAAACAAATTTGTGTAAAGGTCAAATTATTTTGTTTAAACTAAGTCATCAGTTTCTCCAGATGAATGTTTAAAACATCCAAGGATCATAGTATTTTAGAACTGAGAGTGAAATAAAAGATCTTTTATTCTAATTCCTTTATACAAATGAAAGATCTTATGCTTGAGATTTCAATAGAACACTTGAGACAGCAGCAGGTCTGCAAGGCAAAATCTCACCAGGTCCTCAGGTGATACTTTAATCTTATACAATTGTCCATCCTTACATGAGGTACAAGTGTTATTAAAATATTAATTTCACTATGATAAAGAGGGTTAAACACTTCACTAGAACATGGTTCATTGAAGAGAAACTACACCAGATAATAGAACTTCCATTATACCATTAAAACAGATTTCCCTTGATCTTGCCAACAATTATGCTTAGATACTAGCCTGGGGAAATATTATTTTAGTGGTTGATAACTTTCTTGTTGAATAATGTTCAGAGATTTCTTTTAAAGCCTTCTCTTAATTAGATGTTTTTGATCACTTTATCTAGCATCCTGTTATCAAATTCAATTTTGAGTATGAGTAGGAGGTAGAATTTACAGAAATATAGAAATCAAGAAGCAAAAATTACTAGCTCTACTTTTGACATGAAAGTCTGCATCTTAAACATATCTGTATGGCCATAGCCCACCATATAACAAGAATTCAACTCATATTTGTGAATGAATGAAAGACTGATGGGATGAAAGGAAAAAAATTAAATAGCCTACCTAACCTCAGGCAGAAAGCATGTAAAATATAAAACATATTCTAACTCCCAGATAGGCTAAACCATAAATTGAAAATAGGCTGTTTTGAAGTGCAATGAAATAATAAAAGCACCAGATGAAAACATGGGCAAATTATTTTATAAGGTCAAACTGAAAAAGGTATTTTTTTTCAAAACATAATATAAAATTCAGAGCCATAGACTAAAAGATTGCTACAAGTTCACTATATTAAAACAAATAGACTGAAGAGGAAACAAAAACCTTCTGAGTGGTAGGAAAAATCCAAAGACAAATTAAGAAGATGGTAAATTTGGAGGTGGGGAGAAGATTACAAATATAAAAAATGCAAGGGATAATTTCTTTCCTGTATAAATTGCTTTTAGAAGAAAATGACCAACTTTTAGCAGAAAATATACACAAATTTATTACATATATATATATTTGTATAATAAATTTGTGTATATTTTGTGTGTAGATAACTATATATATATATATATATATACACACACACACACATATAGTTTTATAGCTAGACTTTGAGTTTATATCCTGGTTCCATCACTTAACTATTTCAATAATCTTGTGCAAAATACAAAAATTTCCTGTGTCTTAGTCGACTTATTAGTAAAAGGCAGATAATAATAGCACCAATATAATGAGGATGAAATTCTTACCACTGATCTTGGCACACAATTAGAATTATATAAGTGTTAGTTTCAGTACTATCATTTCTTATAATTATATAATTTTTCTTATATAGTATATAATAACTATATAATATTTTATTATATAGTAATTATACACAACCTGACCAGGTTCAGGAAAAATAGTAGAACCCTTACTAGAACAAAAGAAATAGATCCAGGAAAAAATTCAAAAGAAGTCCTCTATACAAGGTTTATACACTCTTCTTTGATGGGTTCTACCTCTGAGCTACTTTTTCTGACCATCACGTGGGAGCATGTTCATGCCAGTATCTTAAAATTACCATCCCACACACGCAACGTCTATGGATCTGTCCAACCACTACATTCATTCAAAGAAATCTAAGTTCAGCAATGTACTTTCAAGGTGATTTTTAAAATTATTTTTAAGTGAATTTTCTTATAGATAGTCAATTAAAGTTCTTAACCAATGGATCTCAGTTTCACTTATTTCCCCTTCTACATGATTTTGTTCTTTCCTGAGGTCTCTGAAAAGATGATTCTCTAACCTTAAATTCACTAGGCCTTTAACTATGGTTCGAGGTGAACCACTCTACTTCAATGGAGGTAAAAGCTCTTATTTAGTACCCAATTTCTATTCTTTGCTCAAACTAAATCAATGTATAACCTCAAAGTATAAATCAATGTATAAACCAGATTCCCGAGACTGGTTTAATCCTTGACCTTCAGATTTTCTCTCTACTATTCATTCCTTTTTCCATGGTTAGCTAAAATGTGACTTAATTCTGGGTTTGGGTTTCATTTGTCCTTTCCATAATTTGTTACTATTTTTGCAAATATCTTCTAACTTACAGTAAAATAACTTGAGCCTATTTTTGACTCATTTATTAGGCTGGGTCAATCTTGTCTGTGGAATCACAGTCTTTCAGTGTAGTAAGCATAAATGATTGATTTATCATTTCAGACTTATCACATGATGATCATTCTCCATGGTGCACACAATGGTTCTGCCATGTTGAAATTAGGTATCAGGTATACCAGCCTATACCGAGTCAAAGATGCAAGGCTATTTGCTCATTTTTCTTGTGCTTTTCTTTATGTTTGAACTAATTCACAATTAGTGTTATTTAATCATAGGGAAGAAAAGTACCTGAAAATTTTGAGTTTATAGTTCTAGAAGTCCTTAAATGTGGATTGATTTAAATGGTTCATGAAGAAATTTAGTGAATGCTTGCCCACAAATTGCAATTTTGAAAGAACAAGCAGCTGAGTTCACAGTCAACTGAACAAAAATGAGGATTTCAAAGCATCTGAGGACTTTCAAGATGGAAGTGCTGTCATGGGACAAGTAAATCGATTCTGTAGATGAATCTCATTTTAGGGACTGCAAACCTGCTGAACCATTTCCTGTGATACTGTATAAGGCAATTGAAGATGGAGTGGTGTACTGTTGAACAATTATACTTATGCACTCTCTATTACAAAGAATTTTTAAAAAAGCAACAAAAAAATTTTTGGCCTGTGTATATATGTCATGGTTTTCATGATTTGCTCTTCTACCAATACCTCCATTGGCACTTATGTTCTTTACAAATGATTCTGGAATTAAGAAGTAGAATATGGAATATAAAGGAATTGAAATAAAGGGAAAAAATAGCATTTAACACTTTCTTATTTCTAAAGGAATGCTAACATAGTAGACAATATATAATTTAGGTTTTCTATTATGGGCTATAATACTATGATGTGTATCCATACATTTTTAAATAGCAAAACATTTTAAAGAGCATCATACTTCTTTTAAAGTTCAAATTTTAATTAAAAATTCATTTTGTGCCACCTGGAATACAGTTTTAGTAATCTATAAATGCAGGCACAAAATGTTTGCATTTTCTGATTGATTTAAAATGGAATGGACCACTTTTTAACTTATTCTGATAATTTACAGGGTTGTATATTGGGAGATAGGGTCAAACAACCCTTTCAATTGCTCAATTTGCCATGGACAGGTGCAGTATTAAAATTGTGGAAGAGTTTTTTTGGGTCGCTGATTTAACTAGAAGGGGTAGTAATTCTGGAACGTTTTAACTCTTCACATGTAAATCTGACTAGCAGGTTGGTTGGGAAGGGGAGAGAGACACTCAAGTTGTTTTTTAATAGTAAACATTTAAATGGCCACCTCATAAAACAGGTATCAATGAAACTTTTTCTTTAGAAAACAGACCTGGGAAGAAAGAAGGACAAGTTGTTGATATAACTGAAGTCAAAATATGCTAGAGCTGTTATTTAATCATTCAATGCAAAAGGAACCCAAGTCAGAGGCTACCGACTATAGTTAAACCGGGATCCTGGTTAGCTGAAGGAGAGCTATAGCTTTTGTTTTGCCCTCATTATTGTTTTGGGTATGACTGGGAGTTTAATGATGCTGGCACAAGGCCTGAAATGCAATTTGCTATTTTTATTACTCTGTCAATATGGTGCATTAAGGTCCTCAACACTCTTCAACAAAAGTAAAAGAAAAAAAAAAAGAACCTGTCTTATATCAGGCTGTGTAGAAATTAAAACAGAAATGTTTAATGCATGTTCCTCAATACCACCATCTAGCTTTTGAGTTAGTCTAACTTATTAATTTAAAACTACGAGGAAACCTAAACGATATAGAGATATATGGTTTCTAGGATTGCCTCTAGGGAGTCTTTCAAGTAGAAGCTCATTTTGCCTTTGTGTCTATGCTATAAAGGTAAAAAGGCCAAGCAGAAGACAAGGCCTTTTTCTTACCTCATAAAGCATTTCCACTTTGTTTCTGGCTAGAGATAAACATAATCTAGTTAACTAATACTCAGGTGTCAAAAATAAAACAATGAGATAAGAATGCAAAAGGACAGAATAATTTACAATTTTGATATGACCATCTTCATTGTGGTACATTAAAAATACTAATAAGCATTAAAGAGTGAGATGTACCTTAGTCATTATACCACATATCCCCTCAAGCTTGTAGCATGGTATTTGTTCTAGAAATTTCCTTTTTTTCTTTTAATCTCAGAAATTACCAAAATATACCTTGTAAAATGATTTTGAAAATCTCTTGTGACTGAGGCATATCTGTGGCTTTGCCCAAACTTTCCACTTGATTTTTCTGTAAAATCCCAGCATAACAGTATTTTAGGCCATGTTTCTTTGAAAAAAAAGAAAAAAAGCCCTGAAGCTTTGGATCTTAATTTAAGTAGCCCTTCAGGTTTTCTTAAACTGGTGGAGTTTACCAGTAATTTAAATGCACAGTAGTTATAAATTTCAGTTATCAAAGAAGTGGTATTATAATTAGGTTACATTTTGTTATTGCAAAGAACCTGAATTCTCCTTATCAAAATTCACTTAAAGTTAATCCCTTCTTGTAGACTAACCCTATCAGTTTACTGTTATTCATAGAAATTTCAGATGATTACATTGTCTTTTGCGTGTTTATTTGTTAATTTCCATAATGTCAGTCTCTGTATTTTTAGAGCAGAAATCAGTAAACTTTTAACATAAAGCATACTTAGCAGGCTAAAGTCTCTGTTGCAACTCTTATACTCTGATATTATATCACAAAAGCAGTCACAGTTGATCTATAAAAGGATGAGTGTGGTCTAATAAATCTTTATTTACAAAACAGTCAGGTATCTGGATTGGCCCATAGATTTTAGTTTGTTGAAAACTGCTTTTGCTTTTGTGAATTTCAGGGCAGGGACAATGATTTACACAACTGTTTTTTTTTTTTAATGTCTATCACTTACAGAGTACATGGACTATAGTACTTTACTGGTAGAATAAAGTTACTAATATATGTATTGATGTGAATGATCTTACTCTATGTGAAATAATTTGAATTAATGCTCAGTATTTTTATGGTTATTAAATTAACTATGAATATAATTTGACAGAAAACATTCCACTTTACACTTAAGTAAAATTTTTCTAAATTTAATTGATTATGTTTTTATTTGGAAAACTGCATCATTAAGAGTGTGGTATATATTACAAGTTTATATACCAGTATCTGGTTCTTCTCTATTTCTTGGAATTAAAAAGCTTATAATTTGTCTTCTATCTGAAGTTAGGCATAACTTCAGGCCAATGAAATGTGTACACTGTCATAAGGAATAATAATAATACCTGACACATATTTAGTATTATATACCAACTACTATTTAAGTAAATTACATGTATTATCTTCTTCCTCAATCTGACACAAAAATAAACATATATAAAATTATGGGGAAAAGTCTAACATACAGAAAACTCCCATTTATCAATGTTTTGGACTATGTTTAAATAATAATTGTCATAGTAGTGTATATACCTGTAGTGCTTACTAGGTATGCTAGCTCTTTTCTGAGCCCTTTGTATATTAATTAATTATTTACTCACAAAAAAACTTGTTAGGCAAAAATTTGTTAGCACAAATTCCCCAAAGTCACATAATTGATATGAAGACAGGATCAGATTTGAACAGAACAGTCTCATAGCAGAGCCCATACTTCTAAACCATTAAACTATATTTTTGTTTAATGCTATGTTGTTACAAACTTTCTTTCATAACCTTGGGAATTTATAATAACAGTCTTAATTTATTATTTGGCATTAAATGTTAAAAATCTACCTATATTGATAATCAAAAACTTGGAAAAAAGGCATAATATTGCTTATGCTGGCCATGTTTTAATTAAAACAATGTTGAAAATAATGTTCAGTAGTAGAAGATTAGCTATATATAGTATGCTTTGTTTCTAAGATGGAATAATATGAAACCATTAAAATACTGTAGTAAAAACTACTGATAAGGAAAACCATTCACCATTTATTGAAAATTGGAGTGAAATAACTTAAGGTATGATATATTCTGTTTCATATATACATAAAAGATACACACTGGTGGTGTGCTGGTAAATGTTTAACAAGTGGCTCCCTGGGAGGAAAAAAGATTCGCACACTGTAAAGACTCACACACTGGCTGATTTCAAGCTACCTGCATAAAATCTGGGATTAGAGAAGAGATATACACACTTAGCTCTTGCTGGTTGTTCTGAGCTTTCCCTAGCACACCACTTACTAAATGTTAAGTGTAGGTAATTCTTGACGGTGGGATAATAGGTGTGTCAATTCAGGCCCTCTAAGAAGCTTCCAAGATGAGTTTAAAAGTGTAAGACACTTACTGGGAGAATTCTGTGTAGGAAAAAAAGGGGGAGGGAGCTGGAGAAGGTCAAGAATCATCAGACCGGGCAGTAGGTGTCCACCTGTGAAAATGGAAGGAGATGAAAGGATTGGGTAGGAGAAGCCTCAGCCCTCAGCCTTCAGCCTCAGTCTGGGAAAATCTCTACCAGGACAATGGGAAGTCCCCAAGGAAAAGTCAGAGATCTGTGTCATATGCAGGAATGCAGGCACTAGTGTTCTGGCTGTGCTCAGACACTGGCTGGAGCAGCTAGGGAAGTGTGGCCCTGTTTGAATGAGTGCAGTGGAAGACCCGAAGGGGCAGGGAGTGGGGCTGTCAGCTCTGCCCTCACAGCAGGTATTCTTGAAAGCTGTCTGAGGAACTCACTTCCGCAGGCTGCACAAAAGGTGTTGACGTTTTCCTATTATCTTTTCATAATTTTTGTTCACATTTTAAACAACCTATTGATTTTAAGATAGAAGAAATTTGTATGCTAAAATTTCAAGTTATATTCAGATTCCACCATTCATTCAGGACCAATATTACTTTATAATCTATCTCTCCTCATAATGAACCATTAGTTGAGTCATCAAAGTTTATGAAGAACTTCCGTAGATACTATATGAACATGATGTAATATATTAATGACATATTCATATAATGTAATGTATTAATATAATATATTGATAGATTAATTTATTAGTGTACTTGTATTTACTTGGATAATTGTATTACATGTGTAAGTGTGCCTCCCTATTTAAATTAAAAATCTGAAAAGGAAAAAACATGTAACTTTTCTAGTGCCACACAGCTTTTAGTGTCAAATTCAATATTCAAACACAAAAAGCCGGATCCTAGACATCTCGATTTTTTTCCATGCTTTTAAAATAATGATAATGAGTATACTGGCTTCCATTGGTTTTCATACCTTATTGTGATTTTGTATGTCATGAGAGGCAGTCCCATGCAATAATTAAGTGCATGACCTCTGGAGCCAGGCTGTCTGAGTTTGAAGACTCGCTTTGTGATTTACTAACTGTGTGACTTCAGGCTAAGTCACAAAAATCTCTTGGGGCCCCAGTAATAACATCCTTTAGATGATGATGACAATGATAGCACCTACTTCACAGGGTTGGTGTAAGCACCAAATACTTGGAAATACTTGCAAAGCACTTAGTCTTGTAAAACACTCGTAAAGCACTTTGAAGAACGCCTGGCACAGTGTATGTAACCAAATATGTGGTCATGAAATTATTACCACATAATAAGTAAGAAAACTAAGTTAAGAAATATTAAGTCATCTTCCAAGGTGAAAGAAATGAGTATGTTGATTATGGTCTTAGAAAAGAAAGGATCAGCAAAGGCAACTCAGTGAAGTGCCGTAAGCCAACCAGCCATGCAGCCTTGGCCAAGGCAGGCTCCCTCTCTGGACTTTAATTTTCTCATCTGCGTAATGCTGTGTTTGTACTAGACAGTTCCCAAGGTTCCCCCTAGACCTATGATTTTATGGCTCCTAAGAATTTAATTTGATATCATTAAGCTCTGAGAAAAAAAAAAGATTTCAGTTTGAAGTTTTGTTTCAGGGGGAAAAACTGACAATATATTGAATATAAAATTTTGAACTATCAAAATTACCATGTGTTCAGTTGTATTTCTAAAATTCACAAACAATATAAAAGAAACTTAGTTCAAGTTAGTATAAATATTCCGTGGTGTGTAAGATAATTTGATTTTTTAATTAAAATAAACTATGTGGCCCCTTCTACATGGTCCCTGAGCTAGTATCCAGGCCTGGAATCCGGCTGCAGCTCAGCCTCAGCCACCCCCCCGTACCTCCTGCTGTCCCCCACCACCCACGCCTGTGACCCCAGACTGCCGCAAAGTGAGTGGGTTTGGGGCCTTCATGAGAATGTATAAGCAGGATCTGAGTTTTCTACACATCAAGGAAATGCACTTCCTGAGAGAATGGGTGGACAGCATGGTGGGTAAAATGCCACCTGGAACTCATAAAACTAAATCAAAAGAGAATACCGAGGAAGAAAAAAAACAGATAGTAAGTAGGTGGAGGAAAACATGAAGACAGAGGAATCAAGAAATGAGGAAAGTGGTCTAGGGACTGACAGTGAGGGTATGACTGAACCAGACACTGATGCCCCTCAAGAAATGGGAGGTGAAAACGTAGAGATAACCGAGGAGATGATGGATCAGCTGATGATAAAAACGCAGCTGCCATGGATGTCCTGAACGACGGTGAACTACGAAAAGCCCTCGACTTGTTCACAGTCACCAACAAGCTGAATCCTCTCTTGGCCATCCTGTGTGCCGAGCCAGTGCCTCCACCAAATTTCAGAAGCCAAATTCTGCCATCAGAGACTGTGACAGAGCTATGGACATAAATCCTGATTTAACTGAGCCCTGCAAGTGGAGAGGGAGAGCACACAGACGTCTGGGCCACGGGGAAGAAGCGGTCCACGATCTTGCCATTGCCTGTAAACTGGATCATGATAAAGACGCTAATACAAGGCTGAAAGCAGTTCAACTGAGGGCCCAGAAAACTGCAGAACATTGGAAAAAATATGAGTGAAACATGAAAAGTGAGAGATCAAAGAAAGAACAGAAAGGGTGAAGAAGGCTCGGGAAGAGCATGAGAGATCCCAGAGGGAGGGAGAAGCCAGCCCACAGCAGAAGCCCAATATGGCATTTTCTGGGTGGTTTTCCTGGGAAATGCCTGATGATTTTCCTGGAGGAATTCCTGTAATGGGAGAGGGCATGCCTGGAATAGCAGAAATGCCTGCGCTCAATGAAATAGTGATCCCGAGGTTCTTTCAGCCATGTAGGATCCAAAACTTATGGCGGCCTTCCAGGATGTGGCCCAGAACCTGGTAAGTATGTCAAAATATCAGAGCATCCCAAAGGTTATGAATCTCTTCAGTAAATTGTCAAATTTGGAAGTCAGCATAATGCCCTTCTGACAAATAAAGCCCTTGATGAGGGAAAAACAACCTACATCACCTTGGATGTCACAATAATAGAAACCTGTGTACCTCTGGCCCTCTCTGAAGAAAGCTGTGGTGCTTTGAAGATCATCTCTCTCCCTCTACCCAAAGGGCGGCTGAGACATTTTACAGTGGTTTGCCACTAGGGTATTGCTTCAGATAATTTTTTCCTAGTAGCAATTACAAACTTTAATCACTTTTTAATCCTTAAAAATACATAAAACAAATTAAAAAATAAGTGAAATAAATTATGTGTATAGTATTTAGCACCTAAGACAAATATGTTATCTCTGTTTCCCAAAGGAGGATGCCAAGGAAACTCAGAAATCATGGTAAATGCACTACCATTTATTTATTACTTCTCTAAGTCATGTTAAATTTTGTGTGGTTCAGTGAGAATAGGTGCTTTTAGTGTTACCCTGCCCTGTATGACTTAACAGGCCAACTTCCACCTGTACGACTGTGCCTCAGACCTTCTCTGGGACCAGAGCCCACTCACATGGAAAGGAATTGTGTGAGAAGTAACATCCCTCCTTCTTTTATCTTTTTTTTTTTTATTAAGGTATCATTGATATACACTCTTATGAAGGTTTCACAAGAAAAACAATGTGGTCATTACATTTACCCTTATTATCGAGTCCCCCCCATACCCCATTGCAGTCACTGTTCATCAGTGTAATAAGATGCCGCAGAGTCCCTATTTATCTTCTCTGTGCTACACTGTCTTCCCCATGACTCCACACACACTATGTGCACCAATCATGATACCCCACAGTCGCCTTCTCCCTCTCTCCCCACCCATCCTCCCCTACCCATCCTTGGTAACCACTAGTCCCTTCTTGGAGTCTGTGAGTCTGCTGATGTTTTGTTCCTTCATTTTACTTTGTTGTTATACTCCACAAATGAGGGAAATCATTTGGTACTTGTCTTTCTCCACCTGACTTATTTCACTGAGCATAATACCCTCTAGCTCCATCCATGTTGTTGCAAATGGTAGGACTTGTTTCTTTCTTATGGCTGAATAATATTCCATTGTGTATATGTACCACATCTTCTTTATCCATTCAGCTACTGATGGACACTTAGATTACTTCCATGTCTTGGCTATTGTAAATAGTGCTGCGATAAACATAGGGGTGCCTATGTCTTTTTCAATCTGAGAAGTTATTTTCTTTGGGTAAATCCTAGGAGTGGAGTTCCTGGGTCAAATGGTATTTCTATTTTTTTAGTTTTTTGAGGAAACTCCATATTGCTTTCCACATTGGTTGGACTAGTTTACATTCCCACCAGCAGTGTAGGAGGGTTCCCCTTTCTCCACATCCTCACGAGCATTTGTTGTTCAACATACCTCGCTCTTATACACACACACACACACACACACACACACACACACACACACACACATGTACGCAAAGGCAATGTTCCTCAAACAACACCCCAACTCCTCACTCTTCAGATGGAGTAACTCTGAAGATCCTGTTCAGTTCAGCAGGATTAAGCCCCAGCTGCCCTCAGTAATTCTAAGTAATGCTGATTCAGTTGACTACCTTTCCCTCTTCTGTGTCACTTCACTTATACCCCACAGAGTTTCCTGCAGTTACACCCAGACAAACTTACTGTGTCAGAACCCTTGTCTCCAGTTGTGCCTCTGGTGGAACCCAAATATTAGCATTAAGGTTCTATCTATGGTATAACCAAACCATCATTACCATATAAAAACCATTTATAACACAGCCAACTAACATTATGTTAACTTCAAAACAAAGGAAAACAAGAGTCCATAAAATCAATATATCTTTGATAAATCTGAATGTGACTACTAACTATAATTAGCTAATAATGGTTTCTTCATAGAATAATAGGTACCTTCTGTTCTCATTTCCTGTCAGAATTTCAGAAGATAAATATATTTTTCTTAAATATTATGGAACACCAGTATAACTTCTCATATCAACACCTATTATGCCACTGAAAAAATTGAAAAATAAGACACATTTTCTTTAAAATCGAATCTATTTGAAGCCAAAAAGTACGAATACCAAAGAAAATATTAAACTTGAAGGATAATCTAGAACCCATGAGATCACTTTTCAGTATTTTCACTAAGATCAAACTAAGAATTCTGGAGAATGGTTCCTCTTTTCCCTCCTTGTTAATTCACTAAATATCTCAAAAATAATAAACAACATATTTCCTCTTGAATATGTGATCACATATTTATTTCCTATCATACTTAACTTCGGGAAAAAAAATGAAAAAAATGTATAACTCACTGAGTGAACCCAAAATTTAGACTATCAATCTAAATTCACAAGCCATGCCCTTGTGCTATTTAAATTAGACACATTGATGTCCTAATGACTTTTATTTCAAAGTACAAAGGATGACATGCTGTTAATACATTTTTCCTTGTCGATTTTACTGAATGAACTACATTGAAAATTCAAACAGTTTAACAGAAAATAATAAAGAAAGTTGTGAACAAACTGATTCCATGTGTTTAGATTGATTGGGATGGCTGCTGATAGTGAAGAGTCTCTGAAAGTTCTATTGAAAGGTGTTTGTCAGGCTTCTGATTATTATTTTTTTAGATCTATTTTCTTTGTTCAGTTTTTTTTAAGCTCCAAATCCCTTTCATAAGTGTAGTTTAAAATAGTAATGGCAACCACACATACAGTACTTATTAGATTCAGAACACATATTTGAAGCATTTTATTAGCTCATTTAGTTAGTTATCATCTCAGGTATTCAGCAAGAATTCTTTCTATAGTAATATAATTATTATCTACATTTTACAAATGAGGAAACCAATGTAAACAGGTAAGAAAGATAAAAGCAACCTATGCCGGCAGGCAACTATTAGGACACTATCTACTAGATTTTGGTGTTGTTAGGAGTTGGCCTGGACCTGAAAGTGAAAATTGAGGATAGGAATTTATAGCAAATAAATTTATAGCAAATAAACTTCCTGATGGTCATTTGTCAATCAGAGGTTGGAAAATTATTTCTAGGAAAGCCATCCCAGACAGAAACCATGCAATATTCCTGGCCCTCTGTGAGCTTTAGTGAATGTTAGTCAATTATATTCGTGGGGTGCTTTCCCCAGCCTCACATGGTGTCGTCACATCAATGCTGTAAAAGTATTCAGCTGAAGACTACAGAGGGATCCCTCCTCAGATTTCCAGAGCTCTCTATGCAGCTCTGTCCTCTCTGTTACTCTTTCTTATGAACTGTTAACCAGTTTGGCCTCAGAGCCTCTGCTCCAGTCACTCTGCTCAGGAAAGTCACTGAGCTCCACTTGCATTCCTGTCCCTTAGCTGTGTTTGAAAATTCCTCCAGGCAGTGAGCTGGGGTCGATCAGGCTCACAGCATTTGCTTCCCCTCTCCCTGAGATCACTCTTTTGCACTGCCAGTGTTTCTATATCTGAAGAGCAGAGTTATATACATCTTGTCAGATCTTTTAAATTGTGCAAGCAGGAGGGTAAACTGGGTCCCTGCTACTAAGTCTTGATCAGAAGTCTCTCTGTATTTCATTTTTAGGAGAATGATACTAAAAATTGAACAATAAACATAACACTTTCTTAGGGAAACTGGATTGGATCCATAATTTTAACTTTTTTTAATTTTCCTGAAGATGGGCATCCATATTGTAGAAGGGACATTTTGTATGTGTAAATAAATGTTATGTTATTCTGATTGTTAAATGTTTTCCATGTAATTAATTTGACTGTTGATACATCTCTGGCACACAGAATTTTAACAGATGTTTGTACTCTCACATGGCATTTGCATTTTATGCACTCACTAAGTGATTAGCCTACAAATTTATATACAGGAAAGAAAAATTTGTCTGTTTTATTAAACATATCCATTTGGGTTTTTTTTTCCTAGGTCAAAAATCTTACATATTTACCAATTACTAATAACATGGAAGCAAAGCATATGGCTTCTTTTTAAACTAATGCTATAGAACTGTAACTTATATTACTGGTCATGAGGTGGCAGGAACAGACAGATACAGAGGCAGCAGTTTTAAGTGAGAACTACTGTTCTGTCCACCCGAGTTTCTAAATCTTGGACAAATGACTTCTTAGCTCCAGCTGGGGAATGTAGAGGACCCAGGAGAGAGTGGTATCCACCTCCACAAGTGTTCTAATGACTAGATGAGATGATGGCTATTACAAAGGTATATAAAAACTTCAAAGTAAATGAATGAATATAAAACAGGGCTCAATAACCGTATGTCTCAGTTTTTTAATTTCTAAATGAAGATAATGATATGATTAATAGATAATATTTATTGAGAGCTTACTTAGTGAAAGGCCCATTGTCTATTTTTTTGATATTTATAAGATTTCCACTTAGAAGCTGCTATGAATATACTTCATATATACTTCACTGGTGTGAAGGTATAAAGGAACAATCTTAATTCCAGGAAGGACAAGGAACAGTTTTTAGTGGCAGAGCCAAGACCATCTTCTTATTACTGCTTGATACTATTTTCAAATAGAAGTAGTAATAACAATATCTTATACTTCTGTCTCCCTAGACAAGCTGAATGCCCCTTGTAGAATAATGGATTCTACCATGTCTTACAGAAATAAAGGGGTTTAATAGATATAGAATGGGGAAAGAGAACTGGTTTTGAGTCAAAATATCTGGATATGAGTCTTTGTTATGCTAATAATCATTCACCAAATATTCATTGAGAGCTCAAGTCTGTCAGGCCCTCTGAGAAATTAAAGATACAGAACTATAACTGTTCGGAAGATAGATAGATATATAGATATAGCTAGATAGATATTTATACTTATCTATTTATATATGTAGATATATACCAATATCTGCCTATAGATATAGACATATATATAAATTTATATATCAGTTACTTCAATGCCAGATCAGTTCAAAGTGCTTATTAATCTCTTTCCTTAATTCAATTTGACTGAGCAAAAATACTGACCCTCATAAATTAGCATATTCTATTGTCCTCTTCAGATAACTAATGGTTGGTCATTCAATTTAACTTAATGACGAGGACTGATTTTGTTTCATAACATCAATCATGCGAAACGTAGCCAAAAACGTCCTCTTTACATTTTGCATGGGAGATAGCTCCAGAAATTGCCCCAATCCTTTAAACAGAAATTTACTCTGGAAAAGATAAGCAGAATGAATCCTACTATATCCTACAGAAAGTAGGGCTCTAGAAATTTAGCTTTCTATTAATTGTAAAACAACTACTACAACTTTTCCACCTCTAGATTTACTTTATATGTTTGAGGAAAATGTTCTTGAAAATAAATAAAAATCTATTTGAAATGTTATTTTTCAGTAATTTTTTTCTCACAGGTATACTTTGATATATATTACAGTATCCTAATGTTTTTCTAAAGACACTTTGCAGTGGGACATATGAATGCTGTCATATTCTGGGTCACCACAAGCTGAATATATTTTCTAAATCTGTTAGCTATCATGTCAGCAATTCCTAGAAGAGAGATCCAAAACAGCAGATGGCTGAGAATTTAGGTCCCTGTACTTAAGCTAGTAGTAAAGATATCATTACTAATCCACAGACCAAACTGAATCTTTGAATTCCTCAACAGAATATTGCTTAATTATTCTCCAACTTGCAGGTTCAAGGTAATCTAACTCTTAACCACTGCATATTAATCTGTCATGACATACAGCTCATGGGATTTTTTCCATGGATTGATTTACAAAGAAACATTTTTATTGACACAGAGTTAAATCTTTTTTATGTGCCTTATTCTCTGGGAAAAAGGAAAACACATATATATAACTGCACTGAAATCAGTAAAGAATTATAATTTCAGATAAAATTTATCTGTAAAATAATCATATTCATTTGATAGAATCAGTTTTGACCTCCAGCTGAGAAGGGAAAGGTTACATTACAAATCTGTATCTACCAATACTCACCCCTATGCTTTATGATTTCAGTTGTATTTAATATTGTTTTTAAATAAAGTTATCAATAAATTCTGAAATTAGATTCTGGAAAGAAAAAACTTCAATTATATTTGCTATGTGCATTTATGGAATGGTTATCAATATACTGTGATAGATTTGATTGTGGATGTTGAAAGAAAAACTACATTTATGAATCTTTCCATTAGAATGATATTAATAAAGATTGATTAGTATACATTATGTAAACATTGTTTAATTTTAGGAATAAGTTAGAGAAATAGCCTTAGATTGCTTATGTTTCATTTAACAATGCAGAAAAATGTAAGAGAGTTATAAGGACATTTATTTTAAAAGTGTAATATATATTTCTCAATATATGCAAGGTCAAATAGTACCTAAAAAATAAGACATATGCAAAATATCATCTGGTCTACTCTCAACGAGTATTTATGAATAAGCCTCAAAAGGTAAGACACTAAACTGTTATAGGATTTAACGATATACTTTAGATTGGGTTCCTCCACTTTAGGTAAATCAGAACACATGCACACACACACAGACCTGCTCTCCATAATTATACTTGTTCTTATTATTGATGCAGGATCCATCAAAGTGATCAAAATAAATGTATGGGCCTTCTAGGAAGTTTTACACATGAGCATTATCATCTGCCAAAATTTTGGGAAGTGTCAGACTTTAAATAAGTAAACTTCTACATTATTTAACAAATTGATGTCAGAAATAGTAAACAGTTCTCCCAGACTCTCTAAGTACAAATAGATAAATAAAAAGATTTTGATTTCAGAACTCCCTATGCAATAAATTAAAGACACCTATATAAAAACACCTGTTGTTTGAGATAGCTGTGCATATATCATGCACAAACCTCAAAAGTTAAGACACTAAACTGTTTTAGGATTTAAAGATATACTTTAGATTGGGTTCCTCTATTTTAGGTAAATCAGAACACATGCACACACACACACACACGCACACACACACACATCTGCTCTCCATAATTGTACTTGTTCCTATTATTGATAAGAACAAACCCACAAACCAATGTTGCTTTGAGTTGGATGTTACTCGAAATTTTCAAATGAAGAGACAGAGGTGCAGTGAATTGATTAACTTTCCTTAGTCACATATGAGTGAAAGAATCAAAGCTTTCATCTTGCTTTTCGTTTTAAAAGTTCAAACTCCACCATAACATTGCATTGCCAGAAATAAGAAGGGTGTATTTGAAATCATTCTATAAAAAAAAATACTTCATTAGAAGTACCAGCCTGTTATGGAGGAAAATAGAGAAACAGGAAGACAACACTATCTGGGAAAAAAATACATTATGCATCAAGGGAATTTCAGGATATTACTTAGAATTTTAAAAAGTAAGTTCTTAATTATAAATTGGGTATCAAATTTATTATCCTTGAAGTCGGGTCACCAGTTACAAGGCATGGGGGGACTTTCTTCATTTCAAGCATTTCTCCTTTTGACACCAGCTGGGTGTCTTATAAGTCAATTCAATTCTGACACTATCTACCTAGAGATAAGCATTGGGTCCCACAGATTCAAGGCTCATTTCCACAAGACTGCCCCCCAAGGTGCCCCTCCGCTCCAGATGCCAGTTGAAAGTAGGTTGTAAGCTTTGTTTCTGATCTACCTGCTATGGGTTAGAGGTTCCAACCATGCCCTCTTTGGATTGATTAGTTTGCTAGAGCAGCTTTAATAGATCTCACATAAACAGTTTACATACTAGATCACCGATTTATTATAAGAGGATGTAGCTCAGGAACAGTCAGCGGCAAGAGATACACAGGGCAAAGCATGAGGAAAGGACAAGGCGTGTCTCATTTGTTAAAGAGAACTAGGCTTGAGACCTGGGCTCTGTCAATTATGACCTGTGTAACCTTGAACAGATAATTTTCTTCTCATAGATGCAGTCATCTGATCTAAGAAAAACAGGATGGATAACAGTAACCATTACTTAAGGTTATTGTGACTACTAATTGCAGTACTACAGGCACATGTAGACATACTAAGCACTTGATAAATGTCAACATATATTATTTAAATTTTCTTAAGCTAATTAAATTGGGCATGATATAAACCTGAATTACAGAGAACTGACTGTTCATGTCCACAAAGGCTGTCTCTATAGTGACAAAATGCCTTTGAGAGCAGGTGCCACAGATAATAGGGTCACTAAGTGTCATAAAGGTGAAAAGGCCTTTACAAATTAACTTTTTTGTAGTATTGAGGAAGTAGCTTCAAAAAGCTAACATGACTTTAGTAAATTGGTGCAAAAGAAGTAGAGATCATTCTTTTCTTGGGTATCTCCTTGTCTGATACTCTACATCAGCCTTTCAGGTATTGATGATTATTACATTGACTCATGCTTAGATTCTTTTCTAAAAAAATACATAATTTGTCAAAAAAGAACTGAACATATAAAATAGCTTCTTAAAAATATGGACATATCAACTCTTGAACAATTTTTTGTAGGAACAAAACATGAGTATAACATCACGTGTTCTGTTTGATGTTCATTCTCCATTTCCTGGCCCTTTATTGATCCCACTAGAATGGTGGGGTAACCAGGCACTTTAAGATTCATTTCCTCAACTTTTTAAAATATACTGTGCATAAAAGTATATCAGTTCAAAATAAACAAAGAAACATAATCTGAATGTTATTTAGCAGTTTTAAAAAGCGGCTATTTGGAGCCATAATTATAATCATTTTACTTAAATATAGCAGGATTAATGACAATGTCTAGGTAGCATGGTTTACATGAATCAAGATTTTTATTGGGTTTATTGGGCTGAGTAGAACATACTGATTGTTCTCTTGGAATGTACTGAGTAAAACATTTAGTCCTATAGTATCTTGGCTGTCCTTCCACTAAAAAGTTTAATACTAATGTAGTTAAATAAAAATTACCAGAAAACATTAACCAGTGTTTATGTCTTTTTTTCTTTAATTACTAACATTCTTCGATCTTCTCTTTGAAAGAGACAAAGGTAAGAAAACAACTTAAAACTATGAATACGTTTGAATTATATATTTCATAGGCCTGATACTAATGTTTTTTCTAGCAATGACACTCGACTGTAAATTGTCTCTCAAAATGTGTTCTCAAGGGAACTTCCTAAATATCCTGCGACTTGTTAAAATGCAGATTCATGGACCCCATGACATAGTATCCAAGGTAGAATCTCCAAGGCTGCATTTTTAACAAGTTTATTTGGTGTTTTTTTAAGCATTTTTAAGTTGGAGGCCCTCTGGTATTCTGACCCTTTAAGAGCCTGGATCTTCAAAAAGGAATGTTCTGTTCAGCAAAACCTTAATATCGAGAACAACATATAATACACTCACTTAAGTATTTTCATATTAGCTGAACATACATCCTTAAAAACTTTGGTTGATGTAATTACAATAATTTTTCGGGGACTATGTGGAAATTATTTTAAGTACAACATCCTCAAAGGTATTAATATTCAAATTTATCTTTGGCTACATATATAAATATCAGTTGTTTCAGTATTTCTGATTAAACTATTTTCTAATTTAGACTTTGTACTCCACTTCCAAAGGCGAATGCATACTAAAATGTATTGATTTTATTGTATCTCTAACATACATTAATTGATATTCTCCATTTCTATCTTATGAACTGCACCTAGCATTTATGATATGCACTGTTGAATGAATCTTTCCTGCAGACCTAAGAGTTAGGTGATATTACTATTTCCTTTATACAGGTCAGGAAACTAAGGCATGGGGAAGCTATATCATTTACCCAAGCCCTTGTAGCCTAAGATGATGAAACCAGAATTCAAGCCAAGGCCGTCTGGCCCAGAGTCTATACTCTTCCCCTCTGACATGAGATTGATAAATTTCTCTGAGGTTAAAAGTTGGAAGCTTTGATTTTATTGGGCTTTTTGCCTAATTCTTTCCATAGTAAGTGAGAGAGAGAGGTCAAATTCAAAAAAAGAAAATCTGAACAGGTCTTGTTAGAAATAAATCCTTTTGGCGCACTTCTCAGAAATAATGTGCTATTGTATTTTGCAGCATGTGCCAATAAAAATTATTTATCAAAAATTAATATTCCAACTTCATACAGTGAAACCTGACTTTTATTTTTCTCTTGTAAAATCAGTCACAAAACAAAAAGGCCTTGCAGGGGGTTTTGCTGTGTGTCTGACTTCACTATTTCTATTACAGAAGCTCTTCATCACCATGGACTTGAATGTTAAGAAAAAAATTAATATGGTTTATAGCAGTAATCCTCTTAAATGCTTGAGACTTTGCCAGCTTTCAACTAACAAGCCAGGTTATTAACGGCTGCGGTCTTACAACACTCAGGGATTATTGTCTAGGTCTGCTGACGAGGCATTGCTAGTGACCAGTTTGTAAAATGCAATCTGTTATTTCATTTCACAACCTGATCAATGATTAAAACTGCTTGAAGTACAAAAACCTGCCTTCCCAACCAGCTGATGATTTTTGCAATACATAGACCTGAATGGCTCTTTTTATGTGTGATTAAAGGTTCTGATTATTACCTGTGTAAGTTATCTGGCAGCTTTTTTTTTTGGCTTTTGGTTTGATCCAGTAAACTTGAAAAGAACATCAAGATTAAAAAAAAAATTAACATTACCTTTAACTAAAAAAATGACAGCTCTGTCAGAAGACTGTCTCCCTTCACCTGATTCTTAATACAGAGTTTCTGACAAGTATACAGATTTGCCTTAATTATTTATTCATTTCATTGAAACCATCTTCATCTGCTTTAAATTTCTAATAAGTCTATTTAAATAAAGAGAATCCTATTTTAATATTGATTTTATATTTAAAAATCATGAAGATGTCTGTATTTAAACAGAAGTGATATGAAGCAATGGTAATGGTCATATAAGTAAATGGCCGAAATAAAATGCTAATTACATTAGGTAATGACATGATAGAATTTCAAACCAAGTTAGTATAAAATAGCTACAACTGTCAGTGGATTACACAATAATAAGAAAGTATTATTGTTGCTAGAAAATACAGAAGCTGTAATCTGAAAAAAGAAAGAACAGAAGAAAATATCTTATTTTCTCATTCATAAATTGAACAAGTTGGGTCTACCAGAATAGTTTCCTTTGGCAAAGCATGGCAATTGCCCTGCTCTGTATGCCTCAGACCTGGCTTCAGGTTGCCACATGGTTTTATTTGTTTTTTAGTTTGGTTTGGATAGGTTGATTTTACTTGTCTCATTAGCTCCAATCTAAAGACCTGCCTATTCCACTCTGTCCCCTTCGAGCATCTAGATCATGTCTTTGCAAATTTGCTTCTTCTAAGAGATATACAAATTCAGCTGAATTTTGCTATTGTCTCCAGCCCCTAGCAAAAGCCACTCTTTCTACTAAAGTATGTACACTGAAAGCATGAAGATTTTGGATTTAAACACAGCACTACCCATCTGAAAGGCAGTGAGGGAGACTCTGGGTATCGTGGACATTTTACTTCTAGGATTTTTTTCCTGACTTGTAAATAACAATGGGACAGAGGCAGGTAAGAAGGTTCCTACTGCTCCCACCCACTACTCCACCCAAATACAGATGGAGACAGATGCAAGTGTAAACACTATAGACTAGTATTACAAGTGGGAGAAAACAAGTCAAGTCACAGCGTTTGCAGAAAGGGAAGGTAGGTAATACTCATGCCTGGATTTTTCACTCATGAATCCTGGTGAGAACACTGTTTCCTGCAAGAGTCCTCTATGTGACAGGCTTCAAAAATTCTCTTTTCACAACAAAAGTGATAGAGAATTTTTTTCCTACATGTTTGAAAACTCTATCACCTTATTTAATTGCATAGATTTCTAGAAATGGAATCGGAAATGCAAAATAATTTTCCCTCATAATTTTAAGGCATCATGCATCCCATATTTCTTAAGTGCATTGGGCAACCCACTGCCATTCTACATATTATTCTTCAAAACATAAAATAAGTTTTTACTCCTGTCTGGAAGCTTTTATGAACTTATTACTAAACATGGTATTCTGACATTAATGATATGTCTTTCATATCAAAACATGTCTTTCTGTATTTTTTGTCCCCTTGTCATTTTGATGGGAACTTATTTAGTCCTTGCAGAAAAATTTTAAGAATTAAATCTCAAGAGCCTAGATAATTATAGCTTTCAATAAGTATTAATTTTTGCCCCTACTCCAGTTTATTTCATCCCATGTAGTGATTAAATTGTAATCATACAGTGGGTAACTCTAACCACTGATCCAGGGCAACAAGTTTAAATTTTGATCTCTTTTAATATGCAAATCTCCCTAAGAAAGTTTTTATGAATAATTTACATGTCTATGTGAGAAAGTTTCATCTATGTCTTTTTAAGTAATTTTGTGTAGGGAGATGATAAGAATACAGATTTAGAGTGAGAAATTTCTACAAAAGGGAGAAAAGTTATTTTGTTTTTTTGGTTTTTTTTTTAAAGGCAATTTACAAGGAGGACAGAGTTATGAAATCAGATGTTTCATTTTTTACCACTTAGTCTGGGTAAGAATCTGGCTTCTTAAAACCCTCATTACACTTTTATATCAGTCAATACACTGTAATTTGCTATAGATATAACCATTGGCCAAAGCTGATGCTTTGTAAAATTAGCTATGATTTCAGATAACCTGATTATTTCTTTTATTCAAAGATGTCTAATTCTGTATGCAAAGTTTCCAGTGTTTGTACCAATCATACATATCAAATTGTATTCAAATGTTATTTGCCAATTAAGAAAACATACATACTTGGACCTTTAGAGTGATGGGTTAAAGAGGGAGGAGTTGGATCTGAATCTCTAATGCTTACTTGCCAGGGATTCTGATATTTTCCACGTCCATGCAAATATACATACCTTCTTCCCCATTAGATTAAAAAAATAACATGTATGAGATAACACACTCAGCACTATAATGTATTCATGCATTATTCATATGAAAAAATCTGAGGCACAATACTGTATAGGACAGTAATGAATTTTGTAGAATATAGAAAATAAACTTTCTTCAATATCTTATCATTTATCATATCTCTATATTTCTATCTAGATATATAAAATTGTATACACCTTCCAAATTGTAATAATATAGTAATATATTAGACTTTTTTTTTTTTGCACTTTACTCCTGAAATGCTCAAGGGATTTTCACATCAATGATCTCACTTGTTTATCCAACACTCCTGTGAGGTGGGAGCAGTTATCATATTGTGATATCTGTTTCAGAGGCAATATTTTTTGAAGCTCCACGTTCAGCTATGGTGTGTTTCATTCAATGACAGAGGCAATTTTAGGGGAAATTGTAGATGTACCACTGTGGATACCATCTGCTTAAAAATATTCTCCACAAGTATCCATCAGCATTGTCTCCTACATAACTTACAGAGCTCCTTTGAAAGTTTCTTATCACATGGTTATGTAACTACCTCCAAATTTCCTTAAATCAGAACAAATTGGATTAAGCCTATGGATAGGAACAATAAAATTGGTAATGGGAATGATGGAGGTAGGAAAAAGGTAAAGCAGATTCAATACAGTTCCTGATATTCAGAAGGATTTATATAAAATGTGTGGATTTCAATACACCACACTGAAGAATGGGGGCTTTGTTCTTTGTTTTCCAGACAGGAAAGAAAAGGAAACTGGAGGCTTTGTAAAATCTTTCAGCAAGACACTTTTGACAAGTGATCAAATCATTGAAAACTTCTTCCTGAAAAATAATGTTCAGAGGTAGTCTAAGTATACGCCCTGTGACAGCATGAACATCTTTTCCTTTGTGTTGACATCCATTCTAATAACAGAAAATGTAGACAGACTATCTGACACCCTTACCAAACCAAAAAGACTGTAACTTCATGTCTCTGGCATAAAATTCTTATTAGTGCAAACAGTCTCATTGTTTAAAAATGTTTTTGAAACTGCCTTTTTACTTTTGATTATACATTAATATAAAGGAATGTGGTAGATAGAAACACAATATAACTTAAGAAATAATGGTATCATTCAGTAAGTTGTAAATATTGCCTAGTAGGATAATGGCCTTCCCTACTGTACCATGACAATGACATATTTTTGAAATAAATACATAAATAGCTTTTCAGTGTTTCTATACATAAAGATACTTTAAAAGGTCAGCTTATTACTAAGGAAACATTCAAACACAATAAAGTAAAAATAATGGTGTAGACTTTTGACGTAACGATCACCTCTGGCAATCTTATTTCATCTGGATCTGACTCAGTAAACCTACCTGCCAAGACACCCAGATTATTTTAAGTAAAGTCCCAAACATCATACAATTTATCAGTAAACATTTCATTGACTGCAAAGTGAAAGAATCATTTCCTAAAATATAAACTCAACATAACCAAGCCTTTCTAATAGTAGTAACAATTTACTTAATACCAACTATTTAGTGATTCTTCCAGATTTCCCTAATTGTCTATTTTTTTATTGTTTTGCCTTGAAAAGCCATACAATGCAATCAGCTGATACATTACCTCATCTCTGATGTATAAACTTACTCCCAATTCCTCTTTCTATTTCTTGCAACTTATTTTTAAAAGTAGCCTGTTCATTATCATGTCATTGGTTCTGTTCATTGCGTAGCTGTAGTCATTTTGAATTTCTCTCTGTCACTTGTATTTCCTCTAAATTGATAGTGAGCTAGTTAGATATATGACTCCTGTTTGATCATATTCAGATTTGATTTTTTGACAAGAATATCTATTTTCTCCTTGTAAGACTCCAAATCTTTGTAACAAAGTAGCAGTGAAAGAATATGTACTTTGAGAGTCATGGCATCTGTATTGGATTCAATTCTACCACTTACTAGCTTTAGTGTCTGAATGTTGGCAAATTCAAAAACCTGTGACCCACTTTCCACAGATACCCTTACAGTGTCTTCTTTCACGTCAATGCTACATTTCATAGTACTTTCATGATACTCGAGTGATTAACCGGTTGGAAAGCTAATACAGGCAGAATTCCTGGAGAAACTGAGATTCCAGCTGCTTGTGGAAAGCAGGGATCCATATCCGGCTGCTCTGGGACAAAAGCTTATACCTGTGTGCTTGGCTCACTGGTTCGGGCAATGGAGACAGGCACTGCTGCGGGGAGGCAGGTTACAGCTCTTTCTTCCCGCCAGGCACCAATACCGCTCTGCTGCAACCCCCAACATTGCTTCAGGGGCTCAGCAGCTCCAGAATAGAGCTTCTGGACACTAGAGGGCGCCATATACAAACATGAAATGCTAAAGGAACCTTGTCCAGAGTAAAATTATTAATACAACTCCCGAGAAAGATTTAAATGATATGGACCTCATGACTCTTCCTGAAAGGGAGTTCAAAATAAAAATCATCAATACTTTAATGGAGGTATGAAAAGACATCCAAGAACTCAGGAATGAATTCAGGTCGGAGATCCAATCTTGAAGAGCACTATGGAGGGTATTAAAAGCAGGTTGGATAGAGTGGAGGAGAAGATAAATGAAACAGAAACTAGAGATGAGGAATACAAAGAAGCTGAGGCACAGAGAGAAAAAAGGATCTCTAAGAATGAAAGAATATTGAGAGAACTGTGTGACCAATCCAAGTGGAACAATATTCACATTATAGGGATACCAGAAGAAGAGAAAGAGAAAGGGATAAAAAGTGTCTTTGAGGAGGTAGTTGCTGGAAACTTCCCGAGTCTGGGGAAGGAGATAGTCTCTCAGGCCATGGAGTTTCACAGATTTCCTAACACAAGGGACCCAAGGAAGACAACAAGACATATAGTAATAAAATTGGCAAAGATCAAGGATAAGGACAGACTGTTAAAAGCAGCCAGAGACAGAAATAAGATCACATACAAAGGAAAGCCCATCAGGCTAACATCAGATTTCTCAGCAGAAACCTTACAGGCCAGAAGGGAGTGTCATGATGTATTTAATACAATGAAGCAGAAGGGCCTGGAACCAAGATTATCATTTAAATTTTAAGGAGGGATTAAACAATTTTCAGATAAGCAAAAGCTGGGAGAATTGACCTCCCACAAACCATCTCTACAGTGTATTTTGGAGGGACTGCTATAGATGGAAGTGTTCCTAAGGTTTAACAGCTGTCACCAGAGGAAATAAAACCACAGTTAAGAAAGTAGAACAGCTAATTACTAAGCAAATGCAAAATTAAATTAACTATCCCCAAAGTCAATCAATGGACAGACATAGAATACAGAATATGATACCTAATATATAAAAATGGAGGAGGAAGAAAAAGGAGGAGAAAAAGAAAAGTACCTTTAGATTATGTTTGTAACAGCATATTAAGTGAGTTAAGTTAGACTCTTAGAAAGTAAGGAAATTAACCTTGAACCTTTGGTAACCACGAATCTAAAGCCTGCAATGGCAATAAATACATACCTATCGATAATCGCCCTAAATGTAAATGGACTGAATGCAACAATCAAAAGACATAGAGTCACTGAAAGGATAAAAAAGCAAGACCCATCTATATGCTGCCTGCAAGAAACTCACTTTAAACCCAAAGACATACACAGACTAAAAGTGAAGAAATGGAAAAAGATATTTCATGCAACTAACAGAGAGAAAAAAGCAGGAGTTGCAGTACTTGTAACAGACAAAATAGACTTCAAAACAAAGAAAGTAACAAGAGACAAAGAAGGACATTACATAATGATAAAGGGGTCAATCCAACAAGAAGATATAACCGTTATAAATATCTATGCTCCCAACAGAGGAGCACCCACATATGTGAAACAAATACTAACAGAATTAAAAGTGGAGATAGAATGCAATGCATTAATTCTAGGAGACTTCAACACTTCACTCACTGGGAAGGACAGATCAACCAGACAGGAGATAAGTAAGGAGACAGAGGCACTGAACAACGTATTAAAACAGATAGACCTAACAGACATCTACAGAACTCTACACCCAAAAGCAACAGAATACACATTCTTTCAAGTACACATGGAACATTTTCAAGAATAGAGCATATACTAGGCCACAAAAAGAGCCTAAGTAAATTCAAAAAGATTGAAATTGTACCAACCAGTTTCTCAGATCACAAAGCTATGAAACTAGAAATAAATTACTCAAAGAAAATGAAAAATCCCACAAACACATGGAGGCTTCACAACATGCTCCTAAATAACCAATGGATCAATGACCAAATAAAAACAGAGATCAACCAATATATGGAGACAAATGACAACAATAATTCAACATCGCAAAATCTGTGGGACACAGCCAAGGCTGTGCTAAGAGGAAAGTATATTGCAATACAGTCCTACCTCAAGAAAGAACAACAATCCCATATGAGCAGTCTAAATTCACAGTTAATGAAACTAGAAAAAGAACAACAAATGAGGCCCAAAATCAGTAGAATGAGGGACATAATAAAGATTAGAGCAGAAATAAATAAAATTGAGAAGAATAAAACAATAGAAAGAATCAATGAAAGCAAAAGCTGGTTCTTTGAGAAAATAAACAAAATAGATAAACCCCTAGTCAAACTTATCAAGAAAAAAAGAGAGTCTATACACATAAACAGAATCAGAAATGAGAATGGAAAAATCACTACGGACACCACAGAAATACAAAGAATTATTAGAATACTTTGAAAAATTATATGTTAACAAACTGGAGAACCTAGAAGAAATGGACAACTTTCTAGAAAAATACAACCTTCCAAGGCTGACCAAGGAAGAAAGAGAAAATCTGAACAGACCAATTACCAGCAATGAAATTGAACTGGTAATCAAAAACCTACCTAAGAACAAAACCCCGAACCAGATGGCTTCACTGCTGAATTTTATCAAACATTTAGTGAAGACCTAATACCCATTCTCCTTAAAGTTTTCAAAAAAACAGAAGAGGAGGTAATACTTCCAAACTCATTCTATGAGGCCAGCATCACTCTAATACCAAAACGAGGCAAAGACACCACAAAAAAGAAAATTACAGACCAATATCCCTGATGAACATAGATGCAAAAATACTCAATAAAATATTACCAAACTGAATTCAAAAATACATCAAAAAGATCATCCATCATGATCAAGTTGGATTTATGCCAGGGATGCAAGGATGGTACAACATTCGAAAATCCATCAACACCATCTATCACATCAACAGAAAGAAGGACAAAAACCACAAAATCATCTCCATAGATGCTGAAAAAGCATTTGACAAAATTCAACATCCATTCATGATAAAAACTCTCAACAAAATGGATATAGAGGGCAAGTACTTCAACATAATAAAGGCCATATATGACAAACTCACAGTCAACATTATACTTAACAGCGAGAAGCTGGAAGCTTTTCCTTTAAGATCGGGAACAAGACAAGGATGTCCACTCTCCCCACTTCTATTCAACATAGTACTGGAGGTCATAGCCACAGCAATCAGACAACACAAAGAAATAAAAGGCAGCCAGATTGGCAAGGAATATGTTAAACTGTCCATGTTCGCAGATGACATGATATTGTACATAAAAAACTCTAAAAATCCACTCCAAAACTCTTTGATGTAATATCTGAATTCAGCAAAGTTGCAGAAAACAAAATTAATACATGGAAATCTGTGGCATTCTATACACTAACAATGAACTAGCAGAGAGAGAAATCAGGAGAACAATTCCATTCACAACTGCATCAAGAAGAGTAAAATACATAGGAATAAACCTAACCAAGGAAGTGAAAGACCTATACTCTAAAAACTGCAATACATTCATGAGAGAAATTAAAGAAGATACCAATAAATGGAAACACATCCCATGCTCATGGCTAGGAAGAATTAATATTGTCAAAATGGCCATCCTGCTTAAAGCAATTTACAGATTCAGTGCAATTCCTATCAAAATACCAAAAACATTCTTCAACGAACTGGAGAAAATCATTCTAAAATTCGTATGGAACCACAGAAGACCTAGAGTAGTCAAAGCAATCCCGAGAAGGAAAAATAAAGCAGGGGGAATTATGCTCCCCAACTTAAAGCTCTACTACAAAGCCACAGTAATCAAGACAATTTGGTACTGGCACAAGAACAGACCCATGGACCAATGGAACAGACTAGAGAGCCCTGATATAAACCCAACCATATATGGTCAACTTAATATATGATAAAGGAGCCATGGACATACAATGGGGAAATGACAGCCTCTTCAACAGCTGATGTTGGCGAAACTGGACAGCTACATGCAAGAGAATGAAACTGGATTATTGTTTAACCCCATACACAAAAGTAAACTCAAAATGAATTAAAGACTTGAATGTAAGCCATGAAACCATAAAACTCTTAGAAGACAACATAGACAAACATCTCCTGAATATAAGCATGAGCAACTTCTTCCTGAACCCATCTCCTCGAGAAAGAGAAACAAAAGTAAAAATGAACTCATAGGACTACATCAAACTAAAAAGTTTTTGTACAGCAAAGGTCATCATCAACAAAACAAAAAGGCATCCTACAGTATGGGAGAATATATTTGTAAATGACATATCTGACAAGGGGTTAACATCCAAAATATATAAAGGACTTACACACCTCAATACCCAAAAAGCAAATAACACAATTAACAAATGGGCAGAGGATATGAAGAGACAGTTCTCCGAAGAAGAAATTCAGATAGCAACAGACACATGAAAAGATGCTCCACACCACTAATCATCAGAGAAATGCAAATTAAAACCACAATGAGATATCACCTCACACCAGTAAGGATGGCTAGCATCGAAAAGACTAAGAATAACAAATGTTGGTGAGGATGCACAGAAAGGGGAACCCTCCTACACTGCTGGTGGGAATGTAAGCTAGTTCAACCATTGTGGAAAGCAATATGGAGGTTCCTCAAAAAACTAAAAATAGAAATGCCATTTGACCTGGGAATCCCACTCCTTGGAATATACCCAAAGAATACAACTTCTCAGATTCAAAAAGACATATGCACCCCTATGTTCATTGCAGCACTTTTTACAATAGCCAAGATATGGAAGCAACCTAAGTGTCCATCTGTAGATGAATGGATAAAGAAGATGTGGTACATATACACAATGGAATACTATTCAGCCATAAGAAAGAAACAAATTCTACCATTTGCAACAGCGTGGATAGAGCTGGAAGACATTATGCTCATTGAAATAAGCCAGGTGGAGAAAGACAAATGACAAATGATTTCCCTCATTTGTGGAGTATAACAATGAGGGAAAACTGAAGGAACAAAATGGCAGCAGACTCAGAGACTCCAAGAATGAACTAATGGTTACCAAAAGGGAGGTGTGTGGGAGGGCAGGTGGGGAGGAAGGGAGAAGGGGACTGAGAGGTATTATGTTTAGTACAAATGGTGTGGGGGATCACGGGGAGAACAGTGTATCACAGAGAAGGGACAGAGTGGATCTCTGGCAACTTGCTGCACTGATGGACAGTGACTGCATTGGGGTATGAGTGGGGACTTGATAATATGGGTAAATGTAGTAAACAGATTGTTTTTCATTGTGAAACCTTCATAAGAGTTTATATCAATCATACCTTAATAAAAAAATTAAAAGAAAAAGAAAAGATAGATATTGGAACAGGCAAAACATTGGTTAAAGACAATTTGCAAAAAGACATGTCCAAATCAAAAGGCAATCCTGATGCCCTTCTCTGATAAATTACGTGAGTGAATTAAATGCTGCTAGTCTAGTAGCAGATAAAAAGATGATTTTCTGACAAAGTATGGTGCTGAACGAGTTACAGATTTGGAGATCCAAGCTATTTAGGACAAAACAGGAGAATCTAAGATTGAGCAATTTGGAATGAACAAACATTGTCTAGAGAGAAAACTGATTCTTTTCTTTTAATGTTTACATATTTGTTATTATTATACATTATTCATATCTGATATAGAGAATGTTAGTTAAAACTTGCCAAAATTCTATTGAAGAATTTGTGATTTTAGCAGAATCTGAATCCTAGCATAGTAATATTTTCAAAGTGAAAGAAATTTGTATCTTTTCTTTAAATATATGTATGTCCTGGCTGTGCAACCTGTCATGCTATATTTCAGAGAGTGGTAAATAAATGATTTCTAAAAACACTTCTATAAGAGAGACCAGTTAACTATTTCAGTGAAACAACTGTCACAAAACAAATATACTATTTGATAAAGGTTTACTGAGTACTGAAAAAGCCAAATAGAGTAACAGAAGTCCAGGCAATCTTATCATTTGCAAACTACAGGAATTAGGGTTATTTAAGCCAAAGACTAAGGCTTGACCTAGACCAAATTATTGGTGCACAAAATAAGCTATTGTCTTAGATTTGAAGAGGTGCATTGTAAATAATGAAGTCTCTATTATCTAAAAGTGAGAAAATTGGGCAAACAGGAAAGAATTTAAAAAGCTGACTTTTTTTACTCAATATATGAAAGATTTTTACAATCACTTGAGTTAACTCAAAATGAAGTGGATACTGTTCAGGTGTCAATTAACTGTAGCTAATTTTCACACAGATAGCAATATTATAAAGCTGACTGAGGTTGTTCATCTATCAATTTCTCTGAGATTCTGTGTACTTCTGAGTATCACTGATTATAACATGCTTGGAAAGGTACACCTATAAAGACAAAAAATATAACCCACATAACAAAGTACATTTATTTGATTGTTTAATATAGGTATGAGGTCAAAGTGCATAATTCAGTGAAAAATATATATAAGGCTGAATTAGCCATTTTATTTCTATTTTGGTTTTAAAAGATACACTTACTACCTTTCTTACTGTGGTGTTAGGAAATCTACTGGTGCACTGTTAAAACTGTTGAAGAGAGAGATAAATCTTGGCAAGCCATCAATTAGCATATATGAACAGGGATCCTGGCTCTGACGTTAAGGGCAGGCATAACAATTTAAAGAAATGGTTTTGTACACAACTGAATATATTTTATTTGTTTGTGTACGCTGTGTCTGTATGTAAAATATTTAATTATTGCTTGTTAAGGAAGTAAAAACTATTCATTTTAGTGAAAAGAGTGACCTAGATTTTTTCCATAACTAATGCCTAAAAATTCAGTATGTAAAGTACATAATTACAGCTTTAAAATAATAATAATAATGACAACAAGGTAATGAAATATACAAGGTAATCTCTCATATCATCTAAGTGTATCCTTTAAGAGAGTTTCCTGACTCTTCACTATTTCAGGGCTTTGTCCCAAATACCCAGGCACCTAATTTTGACAATACAAAGGTCTAGTAGATTGAAGAACAAGAACTTTAGCCCTATTATTTAAAAATAACTTTGAGACTCAGAAAATAAAAATATATATCAAGAAATAGAAGCAATACTTAATTACAGGTTTTCTAATTTCTACTCTACTACTTCTTTCCATAATGCTCTATGTATATTACCTTTGTAACTAGGAAAAAGGTGTTATCAAGTAAAATTTAGGCAAAACTGTCATCTTCAAACTGTAGGAAGTGATAAATAACAACATAGTAGTAAATTAACTGTACAAAAAGGGAATATAAATTGTTGTACTCTTTTAGGATTTAACAATATTTACCTAATGCATCAAAAAATGTCATATAACTTTGACACACAAATTTCTCTTTTAACAATTTACTATAGGGATAAAATTACATAAATTGAGGACTATTTATGTACCAGATAGTTTACAATTTATGACAGAAAAACTCTAAAAATAGCCAAACTACATAATAAAAGATTGCTACATAATTATATAACATATGCATAATTGCTACATACATAAACTTATATATGTGTATAATTTATATGTTTACATATAGTAATATATTTATGAAATAAAATATTGCAGACTTTAAAAATCATATATATTCATATGTGTATATGTGGTATGAGAAAGTAAGTTTCATACTGCAAGTAAAATTTTCTGCTGGAAAATACAGAATGAATGATCCAGATACATGTTTATGCATTTATTTATTTTTAGTGATCATGTATTAATATAATAAAATATTCCTGTTATATTAAATTGATAAAGCAATGATTATTCCTCTGAAGGATGGTAGGGTTCACTAGAGAAAGCTTCACTAGTGAAATTCTGAAATATTATGATTTCCCCAGATTTTTTCAGGGCCAGAATCAATTCATATCTGATCTGTCATCTTTAGACCATTATGTAAATGATATTAGGATTACTCTGTCAAGTAGACAACTATTCTATATAATTTAGAATCCAAAAGCTTCCTAATGACTTTCTAATTTCCTTGGTGTGACTGTCTTACACTTTGACTACTACTCAAAAAAAATAATATTAAAGACATGTATGTAATATGTCACGTGAAACAATGAATGGTATGAAGCAACAAAAAAAACTCTAGTCTGAATTGAAGATCTGCCCCTCACTAATCACCTAATTTCAGGCAAATCATTTAAGCCCATTACCTTTTTGACAAAAAAAGAGCTCACATTTTGTCATCTGAAATTTTTTATGTCCTAAAATTCTTTATTTAATATGTGGGAAAAGAATTGCACTAGACATTAAAGCATAGGATTTAGGGGAAGCTCTGAGCCACTGCTCATCGATATAGCCCAGAAAATGACCACGCTGAAGACAAACGTCAAAGGAGTGAAGATGTGGAACGAGATGGGTGCAGTTCCCAAGAGAGAAATAGTAAGCTTCCTTCAAGATTATAAATTCAAACTTTATTTTGCAGAGTTTGAAACACTGATGCCAGATAATAGAAAAGGGAAGAAGTAGGAAGTAGTATTACTTGAAATGATGAATACACTTCAAACAAACCACATATTATGATTCGTTTATTCCTCACAAAATTGGGAGCAAAATGTAAAATTAGCCTCTTTTACTATTGGAGAAACAAGCTTAAAGCTGGTAGGTAACGTACTGCCAAAGCACATATAGAGGAAGAGGAAAATGTAGATGCTAGGTTTTCAAACCATATGTAACAGCAGAGTCCATTTTCCTTTCAGTGTATTCTAACATGCACCTGTTTCTACCAGATTGGAAGACAGAAGATCAGATATGGAAAAATATACATTTCTGTTCTGCAATTCTATGCTAGAAACATTTAATGAAAGTCATTCAATGATGAAAATTAATCCAGCAAAAACAAAACGTGTAAATGATGATGATGATCATCAACCTGAACCCACTACAAGAGCACAAATAATATTTAATGCAATTTTTGTCTACATATCTGGTACATTATCATTAGAGAAATATGCCTTCAAAGACATTGAAAGCTGGCTATTAAAATATATATCTGTAACCATTATGCCTTAGCTTAGCTCACTATAGAAATGACCTATGTTTTTAAATGGTCTATTAAACACTTCCAATCAACAATCAGGAGAAAAAATTCCTTAATGTGGACACTTATGTGTTAGTCTACCCCATATAAACAAACATATTTTAGTGAGAAAATGAGTAGACATGTGTAATAAGCCTACTCAAGTGTTATGAAAGTGATTAAAAATATTTATAGACTATGTATCATGAAACCAAAATACACCTTTTTTTTTTCCTGGAGATGACTCTATTGTAAATAAATAATATAGTTAATGCCATACATTCATCATATTCTGTACTAATTATTTTTTTTCCTTTTCTAGGATCTGTGATATAGTTTAAAGTAGCAAAGTCAACAACAGTTAAAATGATTAAAACTTTGTTTTTAATAAGAATTTTATTCTAACTTGTATTAATGTTCATTTTAAAATGTTCCTGTATTGTGGTGCCATCTGTCTTTTCCTTTTTATAGCACCTAAGCACTATAATCATAGCACTCAAGGGAGATCATAATTTTTCTTCATGATATAGAAGGCATTCCACATTTAATTCAAAAGAAATAGCTTGATTCAAACTCCAAAGTAACTGGGAAGAAACTGTTGATAAAATTAAAAACTGAGACTTCCTCACTTTAAAATTTTTTTCTTATTATCTACATTCACATTAAGTTCAAAATGAGTGACTAGGCTATAAATTTTTCTTTGTCTTGACAGGGGAAAAAAATATCTCAAGTCAGTCAATGAGCTGCATTTTTGAACTTCTAAAATTCTCCCTAAAACAGCAGCAATATTCTTTTGAATATATGACTTTGAAATCACCTTTTGAGCATATTGAAATCAATTAAACAATAAGCATATTCTCATTTACAAAAGAAATCAATCAGCTGTCATTTTTGATTGATTATTCGTAGTTGGAGTGATATTTAATCTATGAATTTATTACACATTTTTCTACTACTATAAAATGGCATATGAATTAGAAATGATGTCTCACAGTAAATGGACAAAAAATCTAGTTCTCTCCCAACACCTTTAGTGAAGTTTTCCTTAAAACCATGTGATCACCTGTTATTCAAAAAGGTGAGTTGTTTTTGTTAGGCATAATAACTGCTGTGCTATTAAAGAGATAAACACAAGTCAAAATTGAACCTAAAATATGTGCTCAGAGCAACTAAGCTAACTATATTATATTAGCATGATCCATAGGATTCTTTAGAAAGCCCTTATTTGCTATTTTCACTGGAATATATGGTGCATGGGACCGAAGTAATTTTGTGGGTAAGGTCACCTAACTTGTACCCCTGTAACACTATAGGTCACTGACCAGTCTTGTTCTAAATGCAGACATTTAAAATATTTTCCACATCTGCATTTTGAAATTATGGAATTGGACTCATCCATAATTAAATGACATTGTTGTGGGGGTGGGTCTGCCCAGCGGAAATGAAGAAGAAATTTTTCACAGGAATTGTTTATAATTACTAGAGGATGGTTATGGTAAATATAGATGACATTTAGCTAATATTATTATTGTTTTTAAAGTTTTAAAGTTCCTGTATTGCCTGTACCAGGGCAGACTACTTTCTCCAACCCTGACCCTTGGTATGCCACTACTTGGATAATTTTCCCAATACATTTCCAAAACATAAAATCCTCTCCCTCAGAAAGATATGGTAAGCAAACCATTTCAATGTAACTATGTTGCTAAGCAGGTAATTTATTTTGTCCGTAGGCAACCACTTTCAATGCTATTTTTTTTCCAAAGATTGTTCTTCCATTTTGCAATTAGCACTACAGTTTTGTCTCTGGGAAGAAAAGCAAAAAGCAAGAATCATGTGGCAGCTGCAGGATGAGAATGAAAAAAAAAGGAGCTTTTACTGAATTTATGAATGTTCCTTTCATAACAGGAGAGTAAAATTTTACTAATTATATTTTATCCAGTTTATAGAATCCATGAGCTGTAAAATCTGGTAAGCAAGTGGCATGTGGTCACTATCCATTTCTAAGTTTATGGAAAGAGCAGGAAATTGAATTGTATTAAGGTATAATTGAAGTTGTGATTAAATAAGCAAAAAGATACTTAAGATGAGAAAATAATGCAACATTCATTTAGACTATTATTATGTACCATGGTTTGCAGGTGGCATATTATATACATTATTTCACATAATGTTCACAATTATTCTCCAAGTTCCTCAAACCATATCCATTTTATCTCCATTTTATAGGTAGGTAAGTTAGAGATCAGAAAATTTTAGTAACTTGTCAAGATGTCCATAGTTAATAAGTGGCATACAGGATTTGTATCAAGATCAGTCTGATTAAAACTATCTTTCCATTGCACCAAAAATGCAAAGATTAGGTGAAATATATATATGAGAGTTGAGACTAAGCTCCTAAAAATGTCCTTATGGGAAAACGAACACAATACTAAAAAGTGATAGTTCATACTATATATTCACTGTATTTTAGTTTGCAGTGGAAGAATTACTGTCTCTGTTTAAGTAGGTAGGGAGAGTGACTAACTCAGGAATTTTTTCAAAGATTCATCTCAGCTAACTGTTATCAGCAAAGAACCAAATGTTTCATCCAAATGAAGTGTATTCATTGTGTGTATGTGTGTTGTGTTTGTGTGATTTACATTGAATATTTAGATATAAAATCCTTCAAAAATCTATATAAATTGGTGATACAAAGTTAGAATTAAGAACACTTTTTTTGTTATAAAGCAATTGAACCATAGTATTCTACATGTTTTATTACAAGTTTCACAGTTTTGTGATCACACACTTTACATGCCTATTTTCACTACATTCCTAAGCTTTTTGAGGGGAATAACCAAGATTAAGTGAGAGACAGTAGCATGCACAGGATATGCTTAAAAAATGCAGAGTAAATGAGAAAGCATCAACAGATAACAATATAGAAAAAGTTTAGGGTAATAATCTAGACATCTCCTTTAATAGTAATTCCATCTATCAAACATTTTCAATATTAAAAATATCATTGGTAATAGAAAAAAATACAGGTATTTAGGCATTCAATTTAATTTTTCTTTGTTGTCTCTTACAATGAAAAATATACCTCTCTGAAATATCAAAACAGAATGAAGGAAACCATCAGATAATGTTAAAGCAAAATACTCTTAAGCTGCATTAATAAAATGATACACTTACCTAAACAGTATACGAATTAAGTGCATTGTAGCCTCACATAAAATTAACAAGGGAGAGAACAATATGCTTACATTCTCTTCTATGGTAGAAGTTGTTTTGTAATTCCTTCCAGGAAATGCTTCACCAAGTGATACACATATTTTGGAAGAGATTGAAAAGCAATGCTCATACAACATATGGTAAATTTAAGAACATGTTGCTCTAAACTCAGTATCCAAATATTTGTTATTAAAGTAAGTCTAGTTTTTGTTTTTGTTTTTATAATTTTGACTCAAACCATCAAAAGGTCATTGGCAAATTATTAACTATTTCAATCTACAAACTCTCTATTTACAATATGAAATGTTTTCACCTAAAGTCTAAAATATTAAAGAGAAAAAAATAGCCCTCTGCTTAAATTTAGTTCATAATCAGACTTAGAAAAATTGCACAGAAACAGTTAAATTAATTTTCATACAATTGTACCTGCTTGCATGGAAATCTATTTGATAACAATGAACTAGATAACTAAGTTTTTTTTTTTTTATAAACTTTTCAGAACTGCAATAAAATGCTGCAGTGTAAATCCAAAATGACCTGCAAAACTCAGGGGGAAAGTGAATATGATCTCTTTCCAGTTATTCTAGTAGAGACAATATGATTTTTGAACTTCCTGACAGCTCTATTGCTCTCTCTACCATGAGCTGGCAACGTGCTACCCCGCGCCTTCATTGAGAAATGTTCGTTCCTCTACCAGTGCAGTCAAGATTTCACCTATCGTGTTTATGACACTGTAACTTGAAAAAGACACTGAGCGAAGTGAATTAAACTGAAAACGGACAAGAATTAACGTTTAGCAAATGAGCGTTCTCTTCATGTTTCTTCATGTCTGAAACAGAGCAGTTTTTAATGTCCTCTCTGATGAAAACGTTTGCATTTTTGAACAGAAACAAATTTGTGCTGCATAGGTAAAGACGTAGAAAATTTAAATTTCGACTTCATGGAAGTAGACTGAGCCTCTCTATCATATTATACATTAAAAATTAACAAGTAGTAATTGGTTGAAAATAGGCAGCCAGTAAGCAGAACATTAATGCCTGTTCATTTTCTGTCTTTTAACAATTTAAAACATATGGTTGAAATAACAGGAAATTAATTTCTTCCCTTCACAAATCAATAAAGTAATGAAAATTTCTAGAGCTTTAAAAGGAAAATCAAAAGAGTCTAGCAGAAATATTTTTTATTATAAATTCAAATATTCTGCTAGATATGAAGCGTTGTATTGGCTGTCTTCACAAGCTTATATGTAATATCGTGCTTCATGACAAGGTACGCAAAAATAGATGGTTAAAACTTTGATTCACATTTATGTCAAGTGTTTTGTTTGGAGAGTGTACTATACAGAACAATTAACTTAAAAGGATCAAGTCCATGAGGGAAGGAAGACTATCAGAGAAGAATGCAAGGAAGGAAATGCTTTGCAGATGTACTGCATTTAAATTAATAAAATCTCATTAGGTTTTATGTTTGCCAATAAAGGCTGGAAAAGTTACCATACATTGTAGGAACAATTACCCAAATCTTCACTGTCTCATTAGGTTTGTCATACTGTTTTCATTATAATACATTAGAACTTGCAAGTGAGCCTTCAGTAATGACATATTGTTCCAATTCTCCTTTCAGCAGGCTCTGAGATATTTCAGTATTTGTGCTATAAGCCAGCAGGTGTCTTCACTTTGCTTTTTCTGAATCAGTTTTATACACAGAACTCCAGACACAGAATGGAATGTAAAAGGGCTTTCAACAACCACATAAAACTGAGTCTGATTAGAGGAAAGCAATACACACTATTTTTATGATTTTATGGTAATTCAAGACACTAAAAATGTGCACCTTTAGCGTATATGTCTGTTCTGGTAAGACCTGTTAGTGAAAACTGTATTAATGTAGAGAAACCATGCAGTATATAAAGTTTAAGGATTTGCATAACAAATGGAAGACACAGAGCTGATTTGAATATCTAAAGCATTATAAACTTCAATAAGAACAACCAACACTGTTTGAGCTTTCAGGGCACTTGCATTCAAATGAGAAAGATTTAAAAAGGGATACGATTTTTAAAATGCTTTGAAGCTTCCTATTAAAGGTCTTAGGCAGCTCAAGGTTAAAATAAATATTGGATTTAAGATAGGTGAGAAAAGATTTAGAAGCAATTTAAAGTAGAAATCACTTAGCAGTGAAATAGAATGAATGTTTATCGTTAGTGTAATTGTCACCTGACCTTCAAAAACAAAGAACCAGTCACAAGAATGAAAAACTTTAGCAAAGAAGGACATCCAAATTTCTACTCTACTCATTCCTTATGATTCAATTATGACTTAGAACACTTTTTTCCTAGAAAAATAAATGCACCCCCTCAAGGTGTAGCTGCTGTTGAAACCACAAAGATCAAAATACTTGCTGATGCTTTCAGCTGTGATTATAGTGAAGTAGCATTGTATGAAGAAGTGTCCTTTTTAAAGGAAACGATAGCTCACAGATACCTCCTCCCATCTGTGTGCCAAATAAGAAAATAAAAGCTCTTGTTAAATGTGATACAACTGTTTCAATAGTTCCGCTGTGCTCATTGGTGGGCCTTGGGTAAATTTTTCACTTTATGATTGGGTGGAAAAAAGTAAACACCTAAAGAACAACCTCTTGCATCAAAAGTACTTTTGAAATTATCTAAAACTCTTTGATGTTAATAATGTAACAATATTATTTTGCCAAATACATATGCAAACTCATCTGTAAATACTTAAATGTTGCACAATGTAGTTTACAATCCAATCACCACAGATAAAAATGAAGACATATCGTGTAGAAAGAAACAAAGTACAAGCCTTTCCTCAAACAAAAGAGTAATGCTTTAACCCAAATTCTCTGACTATAAATTACTGGCAGTTCTATGGAAAAGATAAACAAGCCATACCCTGAAAGGGCTTATCACCCACAGAAAGTCACTGGTAACTTTCCCATTCACCATAGGAGGACCATTGTGAGGAGGTATGTGGCTCAATTTACTTAGAAATCTGCAGTACCCGGGCATCATTTCAATAGTGACGTAACAGACATGTGGATTCTATAGCATCTGCAATGAACTTTTCCTGCTAGGCTGGATATATTAATGAAACACTTCTATGGCTACTAATATGTGAAAAAAAGTTTTCTTCCAAGTGTTTGTATTTAATCTATTTTAAAACACCAGTGTGTGTATATCCATGTACACACTGGGTTTTCTGCATAATACCTGGAAACGAATTTACTTGCCATTAAGTAGACTTGTTCTTGAAAGAACCCATCTAAAAGGTGAGGATTTTCAGATTAACTCAAAATCAAGTAAGATTGGAATACACCTTGGAAAGTCAAACACATGTGCTTGAAAGTAATAGGTTGGAAGATATTTGTGAAGTTCTAACTTAGAGAACTAATTTTAGGACATTATAAAGAATGAGGAAGTTTATTCTTGAACAGAGGTTTGCTGCCTTTTAAACTATCACTTCTCATACATATGCTAATCATACCTCATAAATATCTTGAGGGAAATGAATGGCCTATTACTGATTGCTTTCTCTGTAAGCACGGCTACTGCACATGGGTGACTAAGTGCCAGGGGCTTTCTTAGGTCCTTTACCTATATGAACCTTTTCATTACAGCAACTTCAGGAAAAAGAAACTCTCATTTTCATCATCATTCCTATTTTGGATGAGAAAACAAAGACACAAAAGGGCTAATGGCTTGGCCAAGAGCAACTGATTAAACACTCCGAATGGGATTTGAATGAGACACGTTGGCCTTGGAGACCATATTCTTGACCACTATACATACGATCTTCTCCAGAATGCAGTTTTGGTCAATATGGATTATTTCACAGGAGGATTTTTGAATCCTACTTCAAACTCTGTCTCTCTTTCTCTCTCTCTTCCCCCACACGTGTACATGCACACATGCAACTTACTGATACACATTTGGCAATAGCTTTTTTCCCTACTCGTCACAAAATGGGACAGTGTATGTATATGAATTATTACCTGCTTTTGAAGACACCTACTTACACCACAACCATATGTGATTTATCTCAGGTAATTAAGGCTGGTTCAACATTAGAAACATCAATTTATATAATCCATCTCATCAATAGGCTAAAAAATAATAATCACATGATTTATTAATGGATGCAAGAAAAGCATTTGATGAAAATCTAACACCCAGTTATGATTAGAAATTCACAGTAATCTAGGAACAGAGGAGAATGTCCTTAACTTGATGAAAATATGTACAGAAATCCTATAGTTAATATCATATAGATCTCCCTCAGTTTACGATAGGGTTATGTCTTGATAAACCCATTTTAAGTTAATAATATTGTAAGTCAAAAATCCATATAATATATCTAACTTACTGAACATCACAGCTTAGCCCAGTCTATCATAAACATGCTCAGAATATTTACATTAGCTTACAGTGGGCAAAATTACATAACGCAAAGCCTATTTTATAATAAAGTGCTCAATATCCCATGTTATTTATTGAATAGTGTACTGAAAGTGAAAAACAGAATAGCTGTATGAGTAAAGAGTGTAAGTATATCAGTTGCTTACCCTTGTGATTATGTGGCTGACTGGGAGCTGTGGCTCATTGCTGCTGTCCAGCATCATGACAGAGTACTGTACTACATATTATTACCCCAGGAAAAGATCAAAATGCAAAATTCAAAGTATGATTTCTACTGAATGCACATTGCCTTCACATCACTGTAGAGTCAAAAAATCACAAGTTGAACTATCATAAATCAAGGACTGTCTGTTACTTGATGAGAAACTCAGAGCTTTTCCACTAAGGTCAGGAGCAAGTCAAGGATCTCTTCTCATGATTACTTTACAGTATTATATTTTAACTTTTAGCAAATGTAGTAATACAAGAAAAGGAAATAAAAAGTATACAGATTGGGAAGGAAGACACAAAACTGTCTTTGTTCACAGATGACATGATCATTTATGTAGAAAATATGAAAGAATGCACTCCTGAAATAAATTAGCAATTCCAGCAAATTTGCAGGATACAAGATTAACATACGATTTTTAACTTTAAAAGAATTTTAAATTAAAAAACAGTGTCATTTACACTGGCACCCTCACGAATGAAATAGATACAAAACTAACAAATTATGTAAAGTATATGGGAAAAACTATAATACTCTGATGAGTGAAATTAAGATGAATGAAATAAATGGAGAGATATTTCATACTCAAGGTCTGGAGGACACAATATTGTCAAGATATCACTTCTTCCCAACTTGATCTGTAGATTCAAAGCAATTTCTATCACAATGCCAGCCAATTTTTAATGCATTCTAAAGTCTGCATAGAGAGACAAAAGACCCAGGATAGCCAAAACGATATTGAAGGAGAACAAAGTGGGTGGACTAATACTACTCACCGTCTTATAAAGCTACAGTAATCAAGACAGTGTGGTATTGGTGAAAGAATAAAAAATAGGTCAGTGGAACAGAACAGTGAGCCCATAATTAGATTCACATAAATACAGCCAACTGATCTTTGACCAAGGAGCAAAGGCAGTATGGTAGAAGTAAGGTAATCTATTCAACAAATAGTGCTAGAACATTTGTACGCCCCCCAAAAACAAAAATGTATCTAGAAATAGGCATAGATAAAATGAATCTAGACACAGACTACAAAACAAACTCAAAATGGATCATAAATCTAAATATAGCATACAAAAATATAAGATTCCTAGAAGATAACATCTGAGAAAATTGAGAAGACCTTGGGTTTGGCAATGGCTTTTTAGATACAACACCAAAGAAATGATATATGAAAGAAATAATTGATAAGCTGGACTTCACTGAAATTAAACATTTCAATTTTTAATTGATGAATAATTCATGAGATGAAGAGATTTTTCTTTTTTTGAAGACCTCCATTCTTTAACTGCTATGGACCAAATATTTGTGTCCCCCATCCAACCCCAAATTCATATGTTGAAACCTGATGGCCAATGTGATGGTATTGAGAGGTGGGACCTTTGAAAGGTATTAAGTTCATGAGGCTCCACCCTCAGCAATGGGATTAATGATCTTATAAAAGAAACCCCAGAGAGCTAAGGTGGTCTTTTCAACATGTGATATAGAAAGGAGAAGTCTGCAACCCGCACAAGGGCTCTCACCAGACCACGCTGGCATTCACCTCAGACTTCCAGAACTGAGAGAAATATGTTTTGTTTGCTTATAAACCACCGATTTTATGACACCCCTGTGACAGTCGTCCAAAGGGACTAAGGCATTAATTAGCCTATGACAGGAATGCTGCCAGCATTCTAGACACATCTATTGTTAGTCTCTCTCCAAATCTATGTTATTTCAAACAGTTGGGACAGCTTCTTGGTGAAAGGAGGTGGTTGAAGTAGAATATCACTGCTTCTTCAGTTCAGGTCTGGAGACATAGCAGCAAAGATTTGTATGTAAGAATGGATGTATTTCCCCAACTATTTTTGTTTGTCTATTATGGTATCAAAGTTTCTAAATAAGACTACTACAGAAACAAAGTATATGGAAATAGAAGGTAATTGAAAGCCATGGCATGATATGTTCATCAAGGATAAAGTAGTTATTCGGTACCACTGATAAAGTCCTATCTCAGCTTTAAAAAATTCTCCCAGGAAAAATCTTACTTTTGGGTACTTAGAAGAATACTACTATATATTCAGATTTGTACTGTACAGTAATCATCTGTCTTACTGTAAGTCTGGAGAAGTGAGGCAAATATGGACATTGCTATTCAACACATTCTTTGATGATTTTTATGCACATACACACAGCTTATATATTAAATTTTTAATAAGTGACCTGTAAGCTATAAATATAAAATATTAAATATTTAATTGAACAGGAGTTTAGGAAATGAGGCCTTTTTTATACAATGGTATAGGACAAAAAATTTCATAAACTATAATAAAAGGTCTACTCTCATTGCTGCTATTAACAGATTCTGTAACTTTGCCAGAGCTATATTAACTTATTTGGGCCTCCTTTCTAGTTTTAATATTCCAAGCTTAACCATTTTCAATTCTAAAATTATAACTTTGCTTTGTAATCTTTTAAAAAAATTATAGGTTATAGATTGTTCTGTGTACTTTTATATAATCTCTATTAGCCAATATTCCAAATTAGAGTGAGATAGTCTGTAAACAAGGCTTAATTGCCCACGTAATCTAAGAACTGGGAGATATCTTAAAATTGATATTATTGTTAACCATCTGCTTTGCTCCCTAAAGATTAAATGTGCCCAGTACTCTTAGTTTATCCATGAGTAAATTGTTTCTCCCTGGATACAGAATTTACATGGGATTTGAGGATGATTTAAATAACTGAATTTATACTCAAATATACTTCCAGGTGAAGGCAAACTCCATTCTAACTCATTTCTTAAAAAAAAAAAGGAAAGCAAAACAAAAAACTGTCTTAGTTTTATTTTTCTTTTAAAATTGAGACACAAAATAAAGTGTTGGTTCAAGCCAGTATTCAGAAGATCTCTATAGGTTTTTTTATTTGTTTGTTTTTTTAACTTGTAAGAGAAAAATGGAGGTAAGAAAATAGAATCAAACATCTTGCCTCTTTATTGTGAAAACAACTCAATTTCCCTTGCAGTTGGGCTCTTAGCATTTACTGGAGAGTGTCCTTATTTATTTGGTTTTATAATGTTTCCCTGTCTCTCTCTTTTGGGCTTGTCAGCATCTCATTAAATTAGTTTTATACTGCATTTATAATATAAAGAATGACTCCTTAATATAAACTGGCCAAACTCTAGCAACAAATAGAAAGTAACAAAATTGTGGTGAGAGAGAAAGCACTTACAATCAGGGAAATACTATATTAAATTGTTTTCAGCTTATTTATAAATATACTAGCCATTATAAAAATTCTTTAACTTTTAAAGAAATCAATTTTAAGTCTGTCAAGTTCTATGACATGGATGTTTATCTGCTTTTCTTGATTGCAACTGAGCTCTTAGGGAAAAAAACTAGTTTTCTCCAGGGATTTCAACTACTTTATTTTAATTAGGTCTTGTTTTTTAATGGACTTTTGCTTTTGGAATTAGCAAATGTAAGTGCTCTGAGAATGTAAGTTATAAATTCCATCATCTCTCAATTACTCACAGGAAGAGAGAGAAGTTGTATAGATATTCCAGTAAAGGAGAGGATCCAAGAATAATTACTTCTGACTTTGAAACAGACTGTTTCATTCCCAAGCAGAAAGACCTTTTTAATCATACTTTTTGAGTTTCATGTAAAGTTGGTTTGCATTTGTTGACTATACACTGGGCTGGGAAGTTGGGGACCCAGGCTACATATTGTGAAATAGAGAAGTAGTATATATCACAGCCAAAATTTCATGTGTAAGCTTTTCCAGACAGGTTATCTTTAATGATAGGAATAAAAGAACAACCATATTTAATCAACAAGTCATTGTTTATAGGTTTTAAAATGTTAATTTCATTATAGGGCTGTAATTAATAAAATGCTGAATTCTTTCAGGACACTTTCATTGAGTAAAGCTAAATATTTTCAGTGTCTCAGAAAAATAATTCTATCCTTTTTCAAGAGAGATTCATTTTATCAATTCTAATGAATTTCTCCATTATTTTTTGTCTGTCTCATTCTATGACAAAGCTTACTAAAAGCCACAATACGGGAGAGGCAAATTCAAGCAAAGGCAATCTAGTTTTATTATGTTAAAAAAAACTCACTTTTAATACAACTTTGGTTTTGGAACCAGTTACAACAAATGCAATTTTCTACAGGGCTATTGTTCAGAATGATGAACCATATATATACACATATGGCCACCTGAAAAGAGAATCCAGGAAAATTTGAAGATACTCCCACAGAAACCACATTTGATGAATAGAGCCTTTTATCATCTTCTGTGTACTCCTACCAAAATGAAAGGGCAAAAAATCTCTGAAAATTTGTAGAGCAGTCACATATTCATTGCAAACCACCACCAGAGATGCTTAACAGAACACTATATCCTACCAACTTGTGATTGCAAACAAGTCAAAGGCTTATATTATGAACAGTATCACCAGAAAACAGTAAACTTCATGATATAAATGTCAGGTTGACATGATATATTAGTATGCCACCCCCAAATATTATTCTTTAGAGGTTATGGCAGAGAATGTTCTCTTCTGCAGAATATATAGGGACTTATGACCTTTTGAATTTAACATACCACAGAGGACACTACACAGTAACTATGAAAAAAATTAACAATTTCTGGATTAGAGCTCCAATAATAAAAAGGCATTAAATAAATGAAATTGCTCAAGGTTTTGGTGAGTTACAAGTTTTGGAGGCTCTGTATGGGAACTGTAGCATAACTCATTATAGCTTCGGGCACTAATAAGTTATGAGGCACTCACATGTATGAGATAAACCCCATAACTTACTGGAGTCTATATCATCCCTTCATTATATCAAGGGACATGTGAAATAGCTGAAATTCAGCTCAAAACCCCGAAGTTCAGTAATAAAAGTGAATAGATCAGCACATCTATTGATTTTGCTGTCTTTTTTGTGCTTTTTGTTATCCTACTCCCCTTTAACATAGGAAAGCTTCCAGCAGTTTTCTTCTGAGCTCCTTCCATGTTGGCATTTTAGGTATGCTGGCAAACATCAAAATAAACTAGGTTCTGCTTTGCTCTCTTCTCAAAAGTAATTATAATATTCAGTCAAAAATCGTAGGCCCTAACAAATAAAATCTTCTAACAAATAAAATGTATTACTTTACTACAAAGGCAGAACTGTGGAGACAAATTCAAAATCCATACTCATATCATAACGTATGGTGACAAAAAAAGAGAAGTATGAGAAAATAATGTAGTGTATTTTAATAAAGCTATAAAGGCTGAGCTTTTTTTCTTTTTGATTAATATGGAACTTAAGAAATGAAATAATAGAAATCAATCATTTAAGAAAGTCTCCTATATTCCGTCCTTCTGAAATATGTACATGTGCATGTACACAGGCCTTAAGAAAATCAGAATGACCACAGAGTGTCTTTATATTCTACATATTTATGCAGTTTAATGTGATTTGTATACATTGGGAGAAGACAATATAGGTGATAATTCTGTTCTAGTTGAATAAAAAATACCAGAATAAGAATTATAAAGATCACATAGTTGAGATTCAAATTTCTACATCAGATAAAGATCACAATTGTGTGATGCAAAGAGATAATGTAAATTATTCAGGCATCATTCAGCTTTATTGCTAAAGAAATCTAAGCAGATACATTTACCTTTCTCAACAAATCTTTGCACTGTGCTCGACAATATCAAAACACAGGCAGCTGGAGAACTCAGACTTAGTGGAGACCCATGATCCAGAGCAGTCTGAGCATAGTTGTCACTGGCTAACTGGTGTGTGTGTGAAGAGGTTTTAGCCAGCGGCTTATGGGAGTCATAAGCATATCAGGGCTTTAAAGATTTGAACGCAAGACATAGACCAGGGAGTCCAACATATTCTGGGAAAAATAAGCCAAGAACTTAGGGACCAAAGCCCTGAAGTAGATTCTAATTGATATCTGCATAAAATACATGTCTATGGTAGCATGATCTTGAGGAAAAACTAATCGTAGGGGTGTGTGTGTATGTGTGTGTGTGTGTGTGTGTGTGTATAATCTTAACAAACAGAGACTCTATCTACCCCCACTACTACTTAGGCATAATTAAGTCTTCAATGAAGTCAAATTCTCATCTGAAAAAGTGCACAATTAGGGTATGTTTTAGGCATTAACATTCAAATGAAAAATAAATCATCTCAACAAATCTAGAGTAAACAGAATAGATCTCTTCAGGATGTTGTAATAGCTTTAGAAAATACAGCCCTAAATTAAAAATCAGGTGGTCTTCTTGATGTTTGAAACTCAAAACAACTTTTTTTTCCTGGAAACTCCTTTAAAAATTATTACTTTCCTGTAAGCTCATAAAAGCCCATTTAATTTGCTCTGTAGTAGGTGCACTACACTATTAAAGGAACCATGGAGTCTGACCTTCTGTTGTTAACTCTCTCTGTGACAAGAGGGTACATTTTCTAACAAAAGATGAGAGGAGAACTGAGGCTCAATGTCCTCACCCGTGACTACCGGAAATAAGCATGTATCTGAAGAAGAGACTCCCTTCCCTTAGGAGAACAAAACTAAGGTATGTAAACACAGATCCACACTATGTCCACAGTATAATAGGATTAGATAGAAGGAAAAGGGGTCATGCATTAGGAAGTGGGATTGGACCCTAGGATGGCTGGTGACTATGGCAGCTTTCAGCACCTGCATGGCCCAGTTGGAGGGGGGTCCACGCTATGAGGACAGGCCTTGAATTTCCAGTTAAGTGGCTTTGATTGGTAGTTAAGCAAGGACTATGGTGGAATGAGGATGGCCCTGTGACTCCTGTCAAAAAGGAATGAATTCCAAGTGGGGGAGAATATTCAGATTTGCACCAATGGTTTTTTTTTTAGCACGAGAGGCATCACCAGGAGCTTCAGCTCCCAGAGAACAAGGGTTGGGGATCTTTTGAAAGACAACGACAGCTTTGATACTGAACAGAAACATTTTAAGGAAACAATCATTTCTAAAGCAGCAGTCAACCTTTGTCAATGTTGAGATGGCCAACACTGCAAAGATGGAAGTTAATCAAACATTAAGCGTTCTTAATTGTTTATCTATAGTGATGATTCGATAGTGTTATATGCCTCAATAATTATTTAAAATGCCACAGACATATTTCTCTTCAGCCAAATACTTTCTTATTTTCATCAATCTTTAGATATTAAAGAACAATAATAATATAAACAAATGCTACAATTATTAATTGTATCACCTTTCACTCCACAAGTGTCCTTGTTTGGATGATAAACTAAGTAATAATAATACTACTGATTGGTAGATCTAAGAACACTAAACTGACAGGACATTGGAGATCTCCAGTTACCCTCAATTCACTACTTTCAGCCTACTTATGCATTTGGCTATCGATTACTATTTCATCACTCTTAAATAATCCAGCACAAAGTATTATTTGTATCATGTTTCATTAGTTTTACCAGGATCAAGATAGTGTCACAAACATTTAGAAATGGAAAAGTGAAAATAAGAAGGTCATTACAATTCTTAATCAAATAACAAAACTCTGCACTACAGTTCTGAGGGTGAGACATAACCTAATCTTATCATTCGTACTCATCCAGCCACTGTTAGAAATATTTATGTGCTGCTACAGAGAATGAAGAAGTTGATCTAATTGAATTCTGGTATTTAATAAAAAACAGCAGCTAAATAAAGTAAGATCTGATAACAACATCTATCCTGCCTCTCTCCAAGTTTATGGCACTCATCCTTTTGTGATTTTCTTCTCAGCAATGCAACATAATGTACTGTAGTAATATAGGATATTGACACACCATAAATCATGCATAAAAGGAAAGAGAATTTTGATCACATACTACATAATAACATAGTCTTCATCTAGCCCAATACATTTGAAATAATGTCTGTGCTTTTCATTGGCGTTTTTATTTTGATAATAGACCACTGGAAAAGATGGTGGTTGAGTGGCTCTGTTTATTTTAATAATAAATAGAAGGATGTCATAAATAAATAGAAGTACTTTGTGCTATATATTTTCTTCTTTGATTAATTTCTACAAGGCTTTCATTATTACTTGTAAGAGTATTTATTAAGGATTTTTTCCCTGTTGCATGGTATAATTATTGGCAATAAAAAAAAAGTCACTTCTATACATTAAACCTTGCCCTAGCTCCCTGCTATGGACTGAATATTTGTGCCCCCACTCCCAATTTCATATATTGAAATCTTAACCCCCAAGGCAACAATATGAGAAGGTGGGGCCTTTGGCAGGTGATTAGGTCATGAGGCAGAACTCTGATGAGTGAGATTAGTGCCTTTATAAAAGAGGCCTTTCTCCTTCCACCACATAAGATCCCAGCAAGAAGGCACCATCTACAACACAGGCCCTCACCAGACACTGAACCTGCTGGCACCATGGTTGGACTTCCTAGTCTCTTGAACTGTGAGAAATAACTGTTCATTGTTTATAAGGCATCTAATCTATGGTACATTTTGTTATAGCTGCTCCAATGAACTAAGGCATTTCCCATTCACTTGAACTATGAGGACTAAATAGTGGCTATCACATGGCTTACAAGGCATCATACAACTTGTACCACTACTAATCAACTAGCCACACTGAACTACTTTTAGTCATGCCTGCTCAAATATCTTGCCTATAAACATGCTACTCCCTGTGCCCAGAGTCTTTCCTTCATACAATTCTTATTTATCTAGATAACTACATTTTTTTCATTTCAATATCAAATCAAATGTCAGCTCCTCAGAATAGTTTCCACAACCAATCCCTCATCTTCCTCATCTAGATACTCTTCCAACATCTTCCATAGTACCTTTGTTAATGCAACTTGCCACATTGCTCATTTGGATGTGTTTCTGGTTCCAACTGTCTCATCATTAGCCAGTCTGTTTCTTAAGGAAAGGGACTAAGCCATCCATCTATGTATTCCTGTCTTCTAACATAAAGCAAAGTACATAGGAGATGCTCAATTTATAGTTATTCATTAAGAATTGAATAAAAGAATAAATGATAACTAGTAATATTATGAAATTAGAGAAATTCATTCCCATATTTATTTCTAAAGAATAGTTTGGATACCTAGCATGTTCCAAATAATATCCTAGCAGTTCCTAAGCAAAATATTGTAACAAGACCAAATTTCTGCCTGTAAGTTTACTATCTAGAGAAGTAGCTCACAGTCTAGACTTTGCTTTTTTGTGACTTAAATCTAAGCAGAAGATGAGACAATGGCAAGACACCTGTTAAAAAAATGCAAATGGGCAAAAAATAAATAAAAAACCCTTACATCTCTCAAAATTTAAAGAACATTTTTTTGATTACCTGTGTCTTCACCTTTTGATACAGAGATGGATCAAACACTTAACATATATATATTGTATGTTTATGAATGCTGGTGTATTTGATGCTCACAAAAATCCTATAGGGCATATCTTCTTCAAGATGTGACCCCAAGTCTGAGCTTATGCTCTTAGTTGATACACTGTACCCATTCCAAAGTTTTAGACTACAAACTAGTAAGTGCTTAAATGTTTTATATATCATGTTGTTTACCCTCATAATAACGTCCTGAAATATAGTATTGCCACCATTTTATATGTGAAAATGACTTGTCCAAAGACACATATTTCAAAGAGCAGAGTTTGTTTCTCACAACCTCACATGGATTTACTCTTCTTTTATTGTAGAAAATTTTATTTTATTTACAGTAGTCCCTCTATAAGTGGCATTTATTCTTATTTATCATTTCCAGTTTTGGAGAATTTAAAGTTCTGCCATTTGCCAACTGGAAAAATTATCTTTCTTAATATGTAGTCACTCTTTCAAAGGATAACTTGAAAAAAGTAATAAATTATTATTTGGCAATGAAAAATGAAAATTAGAAATACTATAAAACAGAAATAGGGAATATAGTTTGTTTCTTGTTTATTGCTATATTCTCCATTGGATTTTGGGAAAGAAAAATTGTCAGTATCAATCCTGAACTGAGAAATAATAAATGAGAAAGGGTGAAAGAGATGTGAAAAAAACATATGTAATACTTTTAAACATCTGTTCTGTAATTTTCCATGAAAACAGTCATTTTGTTAAAGTAGTAGTCATAGTATTTCTTTATATTATCCAACTGGCATGGGCAAACCTCCTTGTGTCCAGAACAATGTAGAAAAAATTCTTCTGAAGAATGGCGCTTAGAAAACATGCATCATGTAAGTTAAACACTGCAGTTCTAAAATTATTTAACTCTGATGTCTGCTGCAAATACATTATGCTTAGTCTTGCTTTCTCTTTTGTTTTAACTCAGATATTGCAGTCACCCCATTATTTCCTATTCACTTAAATTAGGAGAACAGATGCAGGTGCTTCCATGACAGTTAAATGGATGAGCTACAATATCAGTAAGAATAATATCTGGACATTATGATAAATGCTTTTGTAATTTCTCTGTTAAAGGAAATAATTTACCCTCTGAACTATATCCTTATTACCCTGGGATTGCTTGATTTAGGTGGGAACTATGGTCAATTACCTTACTTTCTGTGGATCTCCAGTCTCCTGATTGACAGATGTAAATTTCTTTATAAATGTGAAACAGTAAGAGACTGCTAAATGGCATGCAATTGTTGGAACATCATTTATAATGCAATGAATTGGGCAAGTGAAAAGTAACTGTACATTTATTGGACATATTTTTTGTGCTTGTTACAGCTGTATAAAGTAGAAATTAATAAGAATAAACTTAACATTTTCACTCCAGCAATGGGGGAAGCATTGCATTTCTATTTTATCAAGGAAAATATTCAGTTATAATACACATTATTGACTCATGTGTGGAATAAAATATATAACTAAGTCAAAGTGCAGCTTTTATACACGTTATCCTTTGCTCCATATAGGGACCTGAGGAGTATATGCTAAGAAAATATTCTTTATGTAACCATCTCATTCTTTCTCTCCTAAAGCCAACTTATGTATTGGGAGATCCTTGCACTATTTTTGCTATTTTATTTAAGTTTATCATCTCCACAGTGATAAATACTACATTTTTAGGCAAGTCATTGTTCATAGGATAGATATCTTGGGGAGGCATGCTTATAGAGGGGCAAATAAATCTGAAAGACCTCCATCTGTAGAGAACATCGCTCTGAACATAGCTTGGAATAGAATTATGTTTTGAAAAGCCTTAATTCTTTAATTTCCTTATGTGTCATTTAAAATACCCAAGATTCAAAATTGGTAGTATTCTTTCATACTAACATGTTGTAATGAAAATAATCTCTGATACCTAAAAGAAAGTTTCACATCTATAATTCACTAAAAAATGTTAGTCATAATCTTATTTCCAAATTTTTAGTAACATCTGTATAAATATATTTTATTTCTCTATGCAGTAAGATGGAACAATGTATGATTGGTGGCATTGTTTTTTCAGAGTCCAAAAATAGGAGACATAATTCATGATAATTTTATCTTCATTAAAGATAGTAGCGAATATCCAGTTTCTTCTAAAAACTTCAGTTTCCTGCTGCAGGACATATTAATGTTCTTTAAATGGGTAACAGTGCTTCTGAGTTAATGAAACCCTTGAACTCCTGGAGTGCCACTTACCTCAATGTCCTTCTCCACCTACTTTAACATTCTGTATAAAGTTATCTTTCTTGTGGGTCATGATGTTAAAATGTTGGGAAAGACTGAAAGCCACCACAATAATTACACCATATAAAAAGCATAAGAGGAATGAAATCCACAATTCAACAGTACATATTTTTTAAATATTAACTTTGCCATATTGCTATGATTTTAGTGAATGATTGCTTTTTGGTAGTAAATTACTCAATTCCTCCTTTGATATAAACTTTCTATTTTTTATATAAGTTTGTGTTTCATATAAAATCCATTTATTTCAGTTTTTCTTATTTTATGATTATGAATTTAGGGTAATAATTATTTTACATAGATTTGTCATTTGATGGCCTATTAAACTACACTCCTGATATCTCCACAGTATAGACAGTAAAGTGTAACAATTTGATAAATGTTTGAAAAAGGAAGCTTCCTTAAATTTTTACTTACTTTATATGGATGCTTTTAGAAAATATTAATTTATATTGGCATTATTTCCATTATTCCATATGAAAGAATCATTACCTAGTTATAATAATATACCTGTTTCTTACTATAATCATTTTATAGATTTTACCAGAATCTAAATCTGCAAAATTTTACTCTGGGAACAATAATTATCACAGAGGTCCTGATACACTTATTATCTTACTATTTTTGTAGAGAGGTACCTGGCGTTTAAGAATTTTAGAAAGTGACCTTTGACAAACTCCTTTTTCTTATTTAACTTCTTCAACTCTAATAAAAGCACACCATTTGATGAGAACCATAAAATTAAGACCTCTGATGTAGACTATACACTGCCCGGAAGTCAGGATTGTCTAGCTAGCTGGATGACTTTCAACAGATGATTTTAGCAATTTGGCCTCAGTTCCCTCAGGTGTAAAATTACCTACTTCAAGTAGATTGCTTTTAGTTTTCAACATTTGAAATTCTATTTAAATATTTTTTTAAAAATGACATTAAATGCCTGTTCTGACATTTGGTGCCTGTTCTGCACCTTTGAATATCTACAAACATCCGTCATTCTTACCACTAGCCGTTCAACAGTTAATCAGTAAATATTGTTGAGCATCTGCTATGTACTAGATTCTTCAGTATACTAAAATTTTGTAAAAATAATCAATGTCTGCCTTTAAGGGGGGGGTCAGTGAACAATAATCACCATTATGTGCTAGGTGCTAGGCAACACATTAAACATTTAAAAGTAAATAAGACAAACCTTGAACTATAACAGATAAAGAACTGAATTATAACAGGATAAGTACTATATGTTTACAGCACAGTATGGTGGCATAGTAGGAGGGAACGTAACTCTCAAAATGTCCATGAGCTTTTGAAAAAGGCGACATTTGAGACGACCATCAGATGTATCCTCATTGGCACTCTTAATATGAGTAGATGAGCATATTTAAAAGATAATGTAAGCAGTGTTTAACTTTGTCCTCCCTCCAAAAAGTTTCAGTGAGCACCTAATTAACACTAATTGAACATTTGCCATAGGAAAAGCATAAGCAGAATGAAATCGGCCCATAAACAATTCAATAGTTCCACCTAGACAGTTCAGGCAGCAAGTCCTTTAGCAATTTATGGTAGGGCAAAATCACCATGAGCTGAGACCATGGAGAAGACTTCAATGGAAGAAATGATACATGAACCTGGCTTTGAACAAATGGAATCCAATATTTTGAAAAAGGGAGATAATCTTGTATAACACTTCAGAATCCCAAATTTGTAGAATGTCTTCCTGTTCAGTTTAGGTCAAGTGTTTCTGAAAAGAGTAGTCAACATGCAGTTTGAGATATAAGAAAGGGTTTTATGGTGAAGAGTCTTTACAGATTGAGGGAACTGGCATGGCAATGGGAGTTATTGCAAGTGTTTTAGTTGCGGGTGTTGGCGATCACATGTATCTTTCTAGAGAAGCATCAATCCTAGAACATACATTTTCCCCCTCTTCCTTACAGGAGCAATTGAGAATAAAACTGGCATTTTTCCTTTTTAAACTATAATTTTCCTTTAATTTCTTCCATGATCCCTATTACTAGTAGTAGCTCTGAGAGTAAATCAAGGCAAAGTGAAAAATGAGATATAGGCTTCTGTGGGTAATTTGAATTTCAACACATCACCATACCAAATAATGTCCAAGTTCATGGGTCTCTGCTCCAAGGAGCTTATCTCTGGTGTGTCATAATTTCTGCATAGGAGAATAGGTTTGTCCAGATGAATGGAACTTAGATATTGTGGTTAGATGAGGTTCAGCCAAGAATAATTACCTAGCTAAATGCACTTGTATGAAATTATGTTTAGGGCTGAATTTTGGTTTCTTCATAGAAATATCTTCAATATTTCACATTTTCATTTATTCAGCTTTACTATCTGTTATTCATTAGAAAGAATGTGACAACTAGTTTCTTTCAGATCACACTTGTACTGCATATTTGGACTGTTTTCTTAATTTACAATGCATGTGTCTTTATTTCCTGGGTGATTATTCTAGTATATTCAAATTGCTTATCTGCTCTGTCTTTAAACTTCTGTTTCTTTTTGTTAATGTGATTTTTTTTTCTGGTTGTGGGCTTACATTTTTAGTACTGTATTTCATTTTTAATATCAAGAATTTATGTATATAGTACTGCAACTCTTAAGGAAAACATTAAAACACACCCCTTTCTCCTGTGTTTATTCTTCAAAAGCATTCAAAATTTGCTTGCTCTCTAACAAACTACAAGTTTGCTTAAATACTATTTATTAAGGGGTCACCATGTTAAAAGCCTGCTGAGGACTATAAAGATATACCAGACAAAATTACTGCATTTGTTCTTTAAGGGCTTGCCTACCCAGAAAGAACATCTTGGTTTTGAATATAAAGAGGACACATATAGTTATATCCAGAGCAAAGAATATTGCATAGCAAATGAAAGGTAATGTTTTGAGATGGGAGTTTTTATATAAGACATGAACTCTTTTGTGTTATATTGGAATTGAATGATAATATTTTAAATATTTTTGTAGAGGAGATAGAATAGCAAGGGATTTCTAAAACAGGGTTATCTCTCACCTCCCCTCCTAAAGTGTGTTTTAAAACTCTAAGAGTAAATGGAGCATAGAGACAGGCCAGCAAATTTTTAAATCCAAACTGACTTTATACTGATAGGACCAATGCATACTTTTTCAGTCATAAGAACTTTCCACTAAGTCTAACATTCTTGAAAGGGCAACAAAAATAAAAATGTATATTGTTATTTTGTCCCCAATAGTAATACAACATACAAAACATTCACAAATTGCATGTTTTGTGAATGGCCTATTCAATAACTTGATTTTTGTTCTCATTTATTTGGGATGCCTAGAAATTGTAAGATGGCTCTCACTGTAGAAATTTGTTAATAATAAACCTAGTGTCTTTGTGGAATTTCCAAAGGGAAAATTCTTTGTAATGGAGATTTGTTTTATTTTGTTCAGGACTATGGCAGCGTTGTGTAAATTCTGACTGGAATGCACGCAGGTATAGGCACTTAGGTTTGGTTTCCTGAAGCAGAACTTTCACGTGGGAGTGATTACAAAAACAGAAATACCTGCCGGTGCACCACGTCCCAGGTCTCCATGTTCACCTATATGTGATATCAAGTGCCAAAGCAACGAATCAGTGAATGCCTCTATGGAAGCAGATTTAAAAAGAAAGAAAATACCCAGGCTGCTCCTAAACAATAACTATTGCTTACTAAACCATGGACTATTTGAAAAATACATGAAAATCAAAACTGAAATTAGGAGAGTAATAAACCCTTTCAAGAGATTTTTGGCACCGAAGTCAAATGGCGGTTCGAACACCAGCATTAACATGGGCCAATTACATAAAGCCCTTTTGAAAGGCTGTTTTTCACCATGTTTCTTCAATTCTTCAGTCTGTGGTGATGACCAACATCAGATACGATTAAGAAGTCTTCAAGCGTGTAAAATAATATGATTTCACAATGATTACATATTCACTCTACAGCTGGCTGAAGTTTTTACATCTCCATTTGTCATTGACGATTGTGTCCAATTAAATGATTAGCTTTTAAAAACTGCTGCACATTATGAGAGTGAACTTGTGTTCCGACGCACTGAGTGATGCAGAAACAAACTCATTACAGCATGTAATTCACCCATATTAAATAACAAACAGATGGCTGCTGTAAATGAGAGCTCCTTTTTCTCTTCAAAAGTGCCAGGAAAAAGGTGTTTTTATTTATCTTTGTTTCCAGCTTCTTTCTGTGTTCTTGACAAGTGGGCAGCTGGCTGCTGAGGTTTTCAATTGGTGCAGAAGAATGAAAAGCCTGTTTCCATTAATTTCCCCATAAAATAAGTCTTTGAATCATTTCTGTTATAAATGCAAGTGCAGTAGCAAGCTGCTGCTTGATTAATTCACTTATTATGAAGATTTCATCTTTTATAAGAGGGCCTGCAGGTAATTTATCTTGTTTAGTAAGATTAGAAAAATGTAATTATCTTGATACCTTTGGACCCTTCTCATTTTAATTGTGTTCCCATAAATTTCAAACATAAAGATGGGGAATTTTTTTGTGCACAAATGTTCCAACATGTGGTCAAAAAAATGTTCCGTATGATCTGCATAAAAATTTATCAAGTAAAATACACTGAGACTGCACTATTACAGAAGTGCAAGCAAATAAAGCTGACACACAATTATGCTAGTGTGTACAAACAAATATCTGCATTACAGGTTCCTTAGTCACCTAACAGCTGGGGTGAGGTAAAGGATTTGGGGATTTGTTAAAAAGACTTTTTTTTTTTAAGCGAACATACATGTCACTAGGGAAATGAGGAAATCTTATTTATGCTAATAAAATTAAAATTGTGTTTGTCTTAAAATGCTCCAAACTAAAAATGAATTGACTATTGAGTATATATTACAAGGACTGTTTGCATCACTTCCATTCTCTCTCTTAGCATCCTTGGGAATTTAGATACATCTCTCATTTTATAATGATACTGTAATTTCATTTACTCTTAAAACACTAAGATGTGAAGACAGAGAAGTGCCCCAACTTTTTTCTATACATTAATTACTTCAGTTCTTCTCTCTTGCAGGAAACAAGCTTTCAGGCTTGGTAGAAATACCTCCCTTTCTCTGATCTTTCCTTCAGTTTTGCTGGAATTGGTGTTTTTAATACCTTTAATTGCATTCATTAATTCCATTTAATGTGCCTTTCCTAGATTTTAAAATATAGTGTGGTTATCTACTTAATTATTTGTTCTTATTGTAAGTGCATATTCCTCTCAGCCTGGATTTAGTGCCTTTGATGAAGGAAATAAGAAATATGTCATACAACTATATTGTCTCAGAGCTGTCTTGCCTTTTTCTATGACATCAGGCAGGAAAGAATTTCATCCTTTGTGGTCTGCTGAATGGCACTAAATAGGTCAAGTGATTGTTTCAGTAAATTCTATAAGATCTGTGCTCAGTTAGGCATGCAACAAGATATAATTGTGGTACACTGAGGTTTGCTATATAAGGAATAGCCTGTGTAATTAAAATGATGTATAGTTAGAGCTCTATCATACTTTTCCACTTACTAAACATCTTACCATATATTTCAGTAAAATTGTACACCTTGTAAAAAGTGAATGAAAGTAACATGATGGAAACACAGACATTATTGGTACAAAATAGTTGCATGTTTGTATCTTTTACCTGTGTGACAGATAAAGGTGCTGCCTCGGGGGCTCTGTGGATATTGGTGTATTATTCTCTGGTTTTATGAATGTATACTAAAGCTGGCTTATATGTAAGTCTCAGTGTCAGAGATGAGGTAGCTCCTAAATTTATTAAACATTTGGGCTCTTCCACCTTCTTCTCAGATCTCTGTTACCTCAGCTGTGAGTGCTGAGGCTGTCCTGCCCACACCCCCAGTATTGGGGAAATCAAATGAAGCACTTTGATGAATGAATAAGTTGAATTATCATTTTACCCTATCGTTCTCAAAACTCTACCAAATATTTAGCATTAAATAAACTTTCATAATGTTGCTTATCATGATTATCCTCATATTATTCATAAAAATGGTGACAAGGCAAAGGAACTAGAAGCTTTTTAAAGGGTAGGGATGTCAGACTAGTACATCTGCTGCTGTAATTCACTAGCCTGTGGTAATAATAATAATAGGAGGGGTGGGGTTGCAAATTTAGTAAAAACAAATTTATGTTTTGATAATTGGTAAAGATGAAGTGGTATCTAAGCATTTTTCCCTATTTCTCTTTTCTGGTAGTAGGACCAAGCCAAGTCTTCCATTTATCTGACGTCTTCTTTACACTGTTACCTAATATTGGTTAATACCCTTTTATGGCTTCATTTAAAAATTTCTAGGAAAGCATCGGGCATATTTCTCAAGACTTTCAGATATTATTGACTGAAATAGAAATAAATAGAAGAATGCTTCTGAGATTGACTCTTACCTTGAAGCAGGCAACTCTGACACACATACACACACAAGCCAGAATGATTTGTTACCTAAATGCAAATGTGATTATAACCCTCCTCCATCCTTAGATTACTGCATACAATGAAATACAATTTTGGGGAGAATGGAGGAGAAAGTTGTATTACTAAGGAAAGGATTCGAACAAAGCTGCCACTAGCTCAGGGATGTTTCTGATAACTCAGTGGGACAAAATCTCAGATTTCCATTACATACAAAACCTCAAATTGGTTTTGAATTTCAGTAATGAGTTTGAAATAAGTTGCTATCAGATTTAAAAAAATAAGTAAATGGAAGGTGAACACAAAGGAAAAAACAAAACTAACAACAGAAACAATAAATGTGTGCAAGATAAAATCTAGGACTCTTAATGAATTTTAATTGCCTGTTGATGGATTTCCAGTTTCAATGTATTATCATAAAGGCAATATTTCATCCTTCTCTTGAAAAACATCTAAAAGCAATAAAGAAAACAATATGTAAAAATACAACTTAATTTTCTTTAAAATCCCTGGGATCTAAAGTAGGTGTAAGAGAAGATAAAATCAGCAAAGATACAACAGGGAGATGCCACTTGGAGAAATGGCAAGCTAATACCATCAAAAGAGAAATAAGCATGAAAGAAAATGATAGATGCATCTATGGAACAAAATAAATTTCACTTCTCAAAATCAATCTAATACTGAGGTCCAGAAGCTTCTAGTAGCACGAACAGAATTGACAGTAGTAGTGCCCTTCACCTAATTGGTCATTTCCGTTCTCTGTTACAATATAACAAAGCACTCTAAAACACAGTTCCTCAAATAAACAACACCTAATTATATCTCATGATTATGTCAGGTGAATTGGTTATCTCATGTTTTACATGGTATCAACTGAGATGCTGAAAAGGCTGGGAAGTCCAAAGTGGCCCCATTCATTTGGTTGGCAATTGATGTCACCACAACCTTGATTCTACCAGGCCTCTTCAAGTAGCTGTTTGGGCTTCCTCACAAAAGGCCTCAGGGTAGCAAGATCTCTGACATGAGACCAGCTTCCAAGAGCAAAGGTGGGAGCTGCCAGGCCATCAGAAAGACTTGTTCCTGGAATTGTTACATTGTTACTTTGTCACATTGTTACATTGTTACTTCTGCTTCATTCTCCTGGTTACAGTAGAATCAACTAAGATTCACAGAAGAGAGGAGGGTACTATGGAAGAGCATGAATAATAGAATGTAGGGTTCTTTGGGGCCTCTAAAGTAAAATTTATCACATAGGACTGAGCAAAGAATATCACTGACACACCATATTTGCAGGAAGCAGTCCCTTTCTGCTGCAATGTAAGAAATGAAAATGTCTAAATAGAAACTTTCTGTATCTCCACTGGCTAGGGAAGAACAAAAACTGTAGAATCATATACAAAATCATCTATCCTAAGAAAAGTTTCAGCTAATTTGAAGTAGAGCTCTGTTCCTACCACTACTAACACACCAAACCAAATCTGTATCTTTCCATGGTGAATAGTAAAAAAAGGACCCAGTATAGCACCAATACAAAGATATATCTTGATACTGGCACAAGAACAGACCCACAGACCAGAGGAACAGAACAGAGAGTCCAGATATTAACCCAAACACATATGGTCAATTAACATACAATAAAGGAGCCATGGACATACAATGGTGAAATGACAGCCTCTTCAACAGCTGGTGTTGGCAAAACTGGACAGCTACATGTAAGAGAATGAAAGTGCATTATTGTCTAACCTCATACATAAAGGTAAACTCAAAATGGATCAAAGACCTGAGTTAAGTCACGAAACCATAAAACTCTTAGAAGAAAACATAGGCATATCTTCATGAACATATCTCCCCAGGCAAGGGAAACAAAAGCAAAAACGAATAAGTGGGACTATCAAGCTGAAAAGCTTCTGTACAGAAAAGAACAAAATCAATAAAACAATAAAGCATCCTACAGTATGGGAGAAAATATTCATAAATGACAGATCCGATAAAGGGTTGACATCCAAAATACATAAATAGCTCACACACATCAACAAACAAAAAACAAATAATCCAATAAAAAAATGGGCACAGGATCTGAGCAGACACTTCTCCAAAGAAGAAATTCAGATGGCCAACAGACACATGAAAAGATGCTCCACATCGCTGATCATCAGAGAAATGCAAATTAAAACCACAATGAGATACCACCTCACACCAGTAAGGATCGCCACCATCCAAAAAACAAACAACAACAAATGTTGGCGAGGTTGTGGAGAAAGGGGAACCCTCCTACACTGCTGGTGGGAATGTAAATTAGTTCAACCATTGTGGAAAGCAGTATGGAGATTTGTCAAAAAACTCAAAATAGAAATACCATTTGACCCAGGAATTCCACTCCTAGGAATTTACCCTAAGAATGCAGCAGCCCAGTTTGAAAAAGACAGATGCACCCCTATGTTTATCACAGCACTATTTACAATAGCCAAGCAATGGAAGTAACCTAAGTGTCCATCGGTAGATGAATGGATAAAGAAGATGTTGTACATAGACACAGTGGAATTTTATTCAGCCATAAGAAAAAAACAAATCCTACCATTTGCAACAACATGGATGGAGCTAGAAGGTATTATCCTCAGTGAAATAAGCCAGGAGGAGAAAGACAAGTATCAAATGATTTCACTTATCTGTGGAGTATAAGAACAAAGGAAAAACTGAAGGAGCAAAACAGCAACACACTCACAGAACCCAAGAATGGACTGACAGTTACCAAAGGGAAAGAGACTGGGGAGGATGGGTGGGAAGGGAGAGATAAGGGTGGGGGGAAGAAAGGGGGCATTACAATTAGCATGTATAATGTGCGGGGGGAGTCACGGGGAGGGCTGTACAACACAGAGAAGACAAGTAGTGATTCTACAGCATCTTACTACACTGATGGACAGTGACTGTAATGAGGTATGTGGGGGGAACTTGGTGATGGGGGGAGTCTAGTAAACATAATGTTGCTCATGTTATTGTACATTAATGATACCAAAGAAAAAAAAAAGATACACCTTGGAAATAAAGGTGGTGGGGTGAGCAGTGACCAGCACAAAAGTCATAATAATTATGAAGAACCTTCATCAGAAGGAGAAATTACATGCAGTAAATAAAATGTATGACCAAACTTTAACCACGGATTACCGAAATAAAACAAACAAAAAACCAAACCCTCAAAAATGCAATCACTCCTGTGAAGCAAGATCACAAGGGAGAAATATGATAACTCAAAGAATTAATAATAAGTCAGTGGAAGAAAATGAGACATGGAAATGCATATGAAACATTAAAAGCATCCATCAGAAAAATGAAAAATTAAACAAATACAAGAGAATAGAGATTGTGATAAACTTGTAAGAGATTTAGAGGATACAAATGACACAAATGTACAAATAAAAATAATATAAAAAATTAGATGGAAAATCTTAGCACATGGAAATAAACCACAGATATTAGAAGCTATAGAAAATCTAAATAAATAAAAATTTAAAAAGTAAAGGGTGTAATTAAAAATGTTTCCCAAAAATTTTAAAGAAAGAATGGAAGGTTACTTTGTATATGAGGGTAAATTAGATAAGGACGATAAATATTGAATGAGACAATAATAATATCTTTTAGAATTCAACTGTGAGGACATTTTATTTTGGCGTTCAGAAAAAAATACTGTTACCTATATGGGCAAAAATGTTATCCTGTGGCTCAAACAAATATACACAGAATTCTCAAGGGAATAAAAATGTAACCAAACTTTTATTCCTATCACTTAGTTTCAATAACAATATACAAGAACAAATGGCATGCTATTGCTATAAACTATTACTGAGAAATCTACTAGAGAACAAATATCAAACAGTGAAAATGTGATGGTGAAATCCACAGCAGAAGGACTAACAGTGAGAATGAACACATCTAATGGTACAACCAACACTAAAACTAATGTGTAATTTAAATTTACAGAAAATGTAAATTTTATATATCTTCACAAAACAAAATGAGAAATATCTTTTTCCCTAACCCCACACTCTTATAAAATAGTCATTTTATTAAATTATGTTTTAGGTAACATTTTTTAGCGTGACAACTATGTTCTTTTATATTCCTGACTATCTGTATCAGATCTCAGAGACCTATTCAGAACTTTCATGTTTATACTAATATTAAATATAAATTAAATAAATAGACCAAAGACCCAAGTCAACTACTTAGAAAAAATATAAACCAAAGGGGAAAAAAATTAGTGATATTATAAAGAGGAAAATAGTAATGCATTGGAGAAGATGCTGGAATGAATAAATAGATGTTAACACTCATTTCAAAACAATAATAAAATGGAAAAGTCAATAGCTAGTCTAATTAAGTGTAGAAACATTTTGGAGAGAGATCGTAAGTACATAAACAAAATGCTTAAGGGAAATTTCCAGATATATATAGAAAATATAAGTAATAAGATACTTCTAATTTTTTTTGCTAAACTTCAGGCAAATAAAAATAAAAATACCTGTGTAAACTATGCAGTCCCCTAGGAAAATATGTACCAAGAGTGATTCCAGAACCCTTAGTAAACTTAAACAAATTTCCCAAGAAAATATTTTAAAAAGGCTTGAAAATTATCCCTTTCCCATTCCTTCCCCACCAAGAAGCACTAAGCAGATGTTTACCCTGGGGAATTCTAGCAAAGACTCAAAGATCAGATAAGTTCAGTGGTATTTTACTAACTACAAATCATATAAAAAGGAAAAGAAAAACTTTCCAAATGTTTATTAAGTAAAAATAATGCTCAAACCTTTTAAGTGTAAATGAAAAATATATATATATATAAAATCCAAATCTCATTATGAAAATTTATGTACAAAATATTCACAAACAGAACACACCTATTAAAAGTATAGTAAACCATGGTCAAATGGGTTTATTTTGTAAAAGGATGTTATAATATTAGGATAAATCTTACATTATGAAATTTTTATTTATCACATATCATAATTGTCTTAGGAAAATAAATATTACCTGATAATCCTAACCAAGCATTTGGAAAAATTCAAAATCCATTCTTAATAAATAAATCTGTATTAGAAGAATACTTTGCTTTTACAGCAAATGTAAATGCACTTCATGCTAGATGACCGTCACACAGGAACAACAGCACTTATCCATTTCATATCAGCCCCTCTGGAAATCAGCAGAGCTATAACCTCCTCCAATGCCCTACAAACCCATCCACAATTCACTGCAGCATAACTTGGACTGTAATAATTTACAGGTCAAGTTTCTAAAGGCAGTTATGATATCTTATCCATCTTTTTATTCTGGTATCAACCTGGGTGTCCAGCCCATATTCAGCACAAACTGTGAAGGGTTTAATATATTACCCTACTTACAAGTTACCTACTGATATTACCATACATCCAGGTTAGACTGCCACAGTTTCTTGGATGCTGGCATAAGGTGTGAATCTCCTGGGTAAGAGGAGACTCATGGCTCAGAGAAAGGGCATTAGATTGAGCTTATTGGTGTCTATTACCCTTGCTCCCAAGCTCCACAGCAGCAACACAGACCAGAGAGATGTCTGTGTACACAGTGAGCTGCACTCCTGGATAGAAATTTGAGTTTAGGAAACTAAGATCTTCATAATGGCAGATAGACATGTGTCTCCTTTGCCCTAGAAGGAGACATCATGCTTATTACACTGGACTGTAAGTATGCTTGGCTTTTGCTCTGGAGGGAGACAATATTTCTATCACCCAAAGATGTTTACTATGCAAATATCTTTAAAAAGATAGTCTGTAATGAAGAGCAATCAATACTTTGCTTCGTAAGATGAGCAGAACTGCATGAAACCTATGGAGAACGGTCTAGCAACAAAAACACATTTAAATAATCACTGAACAAATGAATGTAACTGGTGAATGAAATGAGGTGTCATCATTTTCACGTATAAAGGAGGGTAATTGAAAGCTTGGGCCCTCTTAGGTTTAATAGCGACAAGAGAATGTGGCAGAGGAAGCATCGAACCAACCGGCTGTCCTTGCCGGACACCTTAAGAGGCACCCTCAGCAGAAGCTTAAGGAAGCCAACTATGCTGGCGACACGAAGGAGACTCAAGCCTATCAAAAAGATCTTATATTTTAGTTTGATTGTCTTAAAGGAGACACATGAGATAAAAATATACTCATTTCACTTATATAAGTACTTAGTTGTAGCTTCTATTGTTTATTAATAGTATGAATTGACTTGCTCTTTATTACAGAATATCATGCCCTTGTTTCTATTCTCCTTTAGCAGGAATGCTACAAACAGATGGTCAATTATTAAACCTTTGAATTTAATCTTTTAGAAGCTTGGTTTGCTGTTTTCTGAAAGTCCTAGAAATAGAGAGAGAGATGATCCTCAATATGACATAGAGCTACCATAGCCAGAGCTGGCTCTATAGGCTATGCCTTACTAGACACATCTTCCATATGAAATAGTGTGTTGGTTAGGTTTTGCTTCATAGATTGTTTTTCTACATTTTACTTTAATGCATAAGGGAAAATACAGTTAATGAAACAGGCTTAGTTTCAATGGATTATTTGATTCAATAAGGAATTAATTCATTTGTGCTGTGAAAGTTATCCTAGAAAAGGCTGCCCTTCGATAGGAAACTTGCCTTGAGAATGCTCACTTATTTGTGCTTAAAAATACTGAATAAAATCTCTGTTAGGTGTCATTAGACATTTAAGGTTTTCTGAAACATAAAGGTTTATTCTAAGAAAAAGGACCAGGGACAGCAACATTAACACATTTAGAAAAGCCCTCATAAAAATGCAAAGGGAAAGTTGTCTCTAATGATTTAAGCAATACAGAATAAATCTGTGAAATAAAATATTTCCGTGCTGCCTTATGCTAACCCAAAAGTGTAATTTTGGGAAGTTTAAGAAAAAGCAGGTGTTTCCTAATTGAAAAATATATAAATAATTTAATGTAGTTGCAAGTACTTTTCAAAATAAGTAGGTCATTGAAAATTGTGGACATAGTGCAAAACAGATTTTCAAAACTGACTGAATCAATGTATGAATGAATTAAGTTAGGCTTAAAGAGTTACTGATATATAAATCTTCAGGTTGACATTGGGTCTCTTAGCTAGTAAAAGAAATATGGACTTCAAATAATCTCTCCCCTTATATCAAAACTATACATTGAACATATTGGAAATGAAAAGGTAAGAAAGCTGATAGCATCAGAAGCCCACAGGGAATAATGTGTAAATGGGAACTGAGCCCAAACTGTCCCAAGTAATACAAATTTTATTGCTCAAGCTAAGAATCAACATAGCCTATAAATTCCTTTCCCATGCTTTTGATTGTTAACAGCTGTAATTGATGTATATAAACTCTTTCAAAGTGACTTCTGGCAAAGTTTTTAGACAACTAGGCAGATGGCTAAGTGTACATATTTGGATGATTTGCTTTCTGCACAATCTTTCTGGGTTTGTCATGCTTTTTGGGTGGTGGAGGGTTGCCAGTACCCTTTGTGACCTTAATAGGGAATCACGGTATTCATTACCTTATGCAGGATGATATTGCCTAAATCTAACAAACAAGTATAATGTCAGAAAAAAATCATTTTTCTTGTATACAGTTGTACTCTTCACATAGACAAAAACCTAAATATTGTAAAGCTGTTAGTTGAAATCTTTCAAAATATTCAACAGAAATAAATCATTGATCTCAAACATATCCTGAATAATAATGTTAACATTTAGGATCTGATGTGTTGAGATTTTGATACTTACAACATTTTAATGTAATGTTATACATGAATTATTTTCAAACAATATCAGAGGTGAATCTTAACATATGTTGAGTTTCCAAAGGATGGAATTTACCTTTCTATCAGTGTATGAGAGTACTTCTCAAAAATGCTAACAGTGAAAATGATTTGAAAATGGGAATATGGGTGCCTTTTTTCCTCTTTTTTTGATTTTGCTTTATTCTCCATTTTTGTAATTATTTATTATTTTAGTATTATGAATTATAACTTTTATAGTTCAAATATGTAATAATAATTTAAAAATTACATTTAGTAATATTATTCAAACATGTAAGTTTTTAATGTTTTGTGTTGTAGCTCAGTTAAATTTCTAATAAGAATTTACATTATTCATGGTTGGGCAATATGAAGTGGCCTCTGAACAGGAAAAAAGATTTTTAGCTCACCTGAACCCATGTAACCATAAAACTTTTTCAGTGTTCTTTTTTATTATCTATTCAGTATTCTTTTTTACTATCTATTATAGATTTTTAAGGAATGTCTTTGAAATTTTAGGGGTCTATCTCATCATAAATTCCAGCTCAGTGCAATGATGGTCTGCCCTTTAATAGTCCTTTTTCAGATTAAAATAAACTCCTGTTAGAAAATTAAAAGAGTTTATTTAAAATGGAATTGAAAAATGTGAATTTTATTATTTTCAGTAAAATGTATATGGCTATAGCTTGGGTATCTCTGTATTCTTGAAACTAAGCATATTATAGAAAAGTTTAAGCAGCGATTTTTTCCTCTTAAAAATTGAAATTTATCGATATTTTTTTTCTTTCTTTTTGTAATTAAACAAAAGAAGAGGTTGTGGTAGCAGTGGAATGACCCTTCATTCAGTCAGTCAGTAATTCATAATCATACCCAACTGAATGTTAACATCAGATTATTTACTGGGAACTTTATCATACCCTCTGATCCTATTCTTAAAAGTTGTCTTCTGAATATGAGTGGGATTAGGGGGTAGGGAAATATGTTATAATAATATGCCAAATATGATTTTTTTCATCAACACTTCATATTTGCTTTGTAATCAGTTGTAGTAGTGTGATTCTTTTGTTTTACAGTAATCATTCTACAGAAAAAAATGTGTGTGTGTGTTATTGTGTAAGAAAAGAAAAAACATATGCACAAATGTATAAATATATATGTAACTAACCTCTCCTGTCTCTGTCTCTTTTTCCATTAAAATCAATACATAGATGTTTCTGACTCTTGCACTTTAAAAATACAAACATTTTGGCATCTATACTCAGAATGCCACACTGGCAAGCTGGATGATCTCTTATACATCATCACCAGAGGGATCTGCACTTTTCTTCTTAGTGGCTGTTTTTTCCAATATAAATCACTCTATTTGGTCTGTAACACAGTTTACCCACAGGCTTTACCAGTTTCTGATTTTTCCGATTAAAAAAAATTTAATACTTTATTTCCAATACTCTTAATGCTGTTCATGCCTCATCTGGCCACCAGATGCACAGCTAAATGCATGTCCTGTCAAAGAGCTTGTTCAGACATTTGACGGCTTGGCGATTAGTTTTGTTCCTATAACTACTCAGCATGGTTCTCCCTTTATAATATTGTGCTTCGTAACATTTAAAATTCACAGGCATACCTGAATTCTCTCATTTGATCATCTGGCCCAATGAGGAAACAAAACTGGTATCAGCTGTCACATGTTTTATCAAATAGTGGAACCGATCCCGAGTGGTGAAGCGACTCCGGAGAGAGACACTCACAGTTAGGCTGAGATTCAGAACTCTTGTTTGGTGAGTGCAAAGCCCTTGGCACTGCAATTATTCCACAGAAAGCTCTGCCGCTACCTCCTCTCATTTTAGAGTCACTTGGCTTCAAGGCCCTCAGAAATTATAAAAGGCCATTGCTTAACTTACACTTGATCCCACCTACGGACACATTAGCTCAATCCAGGTGTATAATTAAAGAACTTAAAACGGAATGAATGAATGATTGAATGGATATATACACAGTGGTCACACCACGGTGATAGATATTATCCCAATAGTTAAAGATTACCAACAATTTATTATGCATCTAGCATTGTACTATGTAAAACATATCATTTATTTCTACAAAAAATGGTTAGATATTATTATCCTCCATTTACCAATGATATGATGAGTTTCAAAGAGTTCAAGTAACTATTCCAAAGGGCACACAACTGCTGAATGGTGTCGTCATGATTTGAACCGACTTCTATTGACTTCTCAGTTAATTGCTCTTAGTACATTTTTGTCAATATAATTAGTATTTACAAGTGAGAGGCACTATTCTAAATAATTTATAAATGTTAACTAATTTAATCATTGTAATATTCCTGTGTAGTATTCTAACTGCTGGCAATTTTTATTACATGTACTTCATAGCGTTCTGAAATTACGATTCCATTCCATTTCATTTAAAATGTTTCATAAGATCCCATGCTTCCCTTGCTCTAAAATACATACAAAGTATAATTCTTAAAAAATACAACAATCTTTTACTACGGGTTTAAAAAAATGTACCTCTCTTTAGAATACTTTAATCAAAAAAAAATCTAACATAATGTGAATAAATAATGTAATTATCTCCACTGGCCCACACATGTCTTTATGACTCTAGTAGAGTTTCCACATGCTACCTAAACTTGTAGCAAAAAACTGGACATCTTGTAAAATCCTCACAGAATTTATTTTTGTTGATGACTTACTAACTATACCAGATAAAATTATCTCCATGTTGTTCTATAAACAGTAAAATATGATAACTGTAAAAGGTAAAATACGTCCATTTTATGCTATTAAAAAAAGAATTTGATAACTATAGAGACAAAATAGTACCCACGTCATATTACAAGAGGAAATGAAGAAAGTTAGTGTTTGTAGACCTCATTCATGGTCTTTATGACTTAATCAGCTCTTAGATTAGTTACAATACTTTTAGGATTCATCAGTTGTTAAAATTGTTGTTGTTCCATCTATGTATTAGAATGGGTTTTCTTTATATGCATAAAACCTTGCTGACATTTTGATAGGAACTACTTTAAACCTATAGATAAATTTAGGGAAAATCCAATTTTCCTTCTGAGACGTCCAACCTATGAACACAGTATCTTCCTCCATTTATTCAGTTATTTTTAATTTCTAGCATTTTGTATTTTAAATATACAGCTCTTCTTAAATGTGCTTAAATTTTTAATTTTCTTACTAGTTATTAGGGTTGCTGCAATATAGTATGCGAATAGAGATATTTCATCCCAATACGCCTTTTGGTAATTAAATTGCAAACATATTGACTAATTTATAAAAACAATTTCATTGAAAAAAGGGTTTCAGTCTAAGCACACCACACTTTTTTGGGAAAAAGTCAAACCCAATTCTGGTCTTTCTATAAGAGCGCTTGAGAGCAAGAGAGTGGTTCACTTTTCTTAGACACACCTCTCAGATCACGTGCATACCAATGACCCATGCAGGCAGGAGACTGGACCTGTTTTCTCTGGAAAAGAAGAGTTAGGCTACTGCCGTTTTCTGACCTCTGCCTCGTTAATCTGGAGAAACTAAATGACATGACTCCGTTTAATGCCTCACTTAATGGCTGGCTTACTATACTGTTGACTTGATCTTAAATTGGACTTAATATTTCTGTAAAGACCTATTATCTGATCTGGGATATATTTATATTTATGTGCATAAATTAGATTGAACAATGGCTTCCACTTACAATACCAATCATTGTGAATGTAAGATATATATGGAAATATATAGTTTCTACTAGGAAAATGGAGAAAATAGTAATTTTAACTGGATGCTTTCTCTTCCATAGTTATATAGTGAAACAAATGGAAAAACTCCCTGGTGGTGTTAAGTTAAAACAGACTTCTATACAAAATTCTACTCCAAGATGACAAAACATTTAGGGATACTGATTTGAAAATCCCTAGTGATGTGGTACCTATGCAGATGGATGAGAAAGGAAAGAAGGGATGGGGGAGGCAGAGTGTGCAGAAGGAAGAGTGGGGGGGGGGGGTGCAAGGGAAGAAGAAGGGAAAGAAAGAATTTGGCCTTAGATAATGTCATATATTTTGTTAATACACCTTTGCCAATATGCTTAACATATTTCAAAGAACTGAGAATGATGGACTGAAATGAATAATTTATATAGTAAGAAAATATCAAAAGACCCTTACATGGATATTGTTACATTGAACATCTCTGTAGAGGAATTCCTACTTTGCAATTGGTGGTTCAAACTCTTGAATATTCTTTGAAGTCATTGGAATATTAGTGATTTTATACTTTAAAAATGAAATAGGGAGTTGATTTTGAGACATTTGAAATATTACACACGTAATTTATATAATATTTGACCTGACAACCACTCTCTTTTACATAGTAACATACTCTCACATACACAGTAACAATGTTAACTAAGCACTAAGACAATTAGGTTTGATTTACATTTATATAAAGTTGTATCTTGCAGTCAAAGTTGTAAGCAAAGCAAGAGAAGACCTTGAAATAAACAGTAAGGAGTGGCTTTTGACATTAGTAAAATTAAAATTGACCCTGCATTATTTGTAATTATGTGCTTATAAAGAGTTGTTTGCATACTAATGTGACTAAAATCCTAAAAAATACTGGACAGATCTAGGTCTGATATTTCACTTTTGAAAAGATTAACACTGTTTCAAGAAAATTGATTTTTTTAAATCCAAGAAACAGTAACTGAAATATATAAATATGTAACTAAAATGCCATTCCAATAAAAAATTAAGAAAACAAGGAAACAAAAATATTTACTTGACTATAAAGGAGACATGTACTATTACTCCTCAAAGTAATTTCCGTAAAATGTAGCACTGGTTATTGTCTCCATAGCACAAGCTATCATCTTCATTGGTGAGAAGGAGATGATTTGAACAAATGGAGCAATGTATTGTTATTTTTGTTTTATTTATAATATCCAAACATGCATGGAAAATTTTGAAGTAAGTATACATTTAAGATTTTCTATATATAATGATTAAAGAGTACTAAAGTTATAATAAAACATCATAATCATATAATACATTTAAATGATTTATAAATTTTAATCAGTAATATTTGATCTTAAGCTACTTAATTACAATATTTGAACATAATATGCAAATTTCTATTCATTTCAGTTCATTTCTCAATGTAAATATTGCTTTAAGCAATGTTACTGAGATATAGGTAGAATGTTCTTGAGCTACAGTTTACAAATCCTAAGAATTTCTATGATTCCTATCTTTCCCAGCACTAATTTTTTAGACACACTTAGATAGTGTGAACTACACCATGAACAACACAACCCTTAATTTGTTCTTTTTTTGGGGGGGGCATGAGTTTTCTGAGCTGGCTTCTTTCTCTTACAAGTAAGAGTATCTCACAGTTCACTGATGTTTTTCTCTGTACGTTGGTTTAGATAATTTTATTTAGCTACCTTCAAATTCTACAGTTCTTTATTTTGCAGGAATTATGCTATTAATTCCCACCAAAGAATTTATGGTTTCAGAAACTGTACATAGTTCAGTTTTTTTAATCTACAGATTCCATTTCTTCTTATTGACCATATATTCATCCTATAAGTATGCATTTATTTAACATGATTATAGTTGTTTTGACATCTTTGCTTGCTGCTATGGACTGTATGGTTATGGTTGTATCAGTAACCCCTTCTCCCCCAAAATTCATATGTTGGAGCCCTAATCCCCAGTGTGGCTTTATTTGGAAATGAGACTTCTAATGAAGTAATTGAGGTTAACTGAGGTCATAAGGGAGAGACCCTGATCCAAGAGGATTAGTGCCCTTATAAAAAGAGATGCCGGCGGGCACTCTTGTGCTCACAGTTGCTTTCTAGCCTGCTCTCTCCCTTTCTCTCCCTTTGTGTGAATGTGCTAAGGAAAGACCATGTGAACCACAGCAAGATGGAGGCTGTTTGCAAGCCAGGAAGAGGCTGCACCACAAATCAAACTGGCCAGGTCCTTGATCTTGGAACTCCAGCCTCCAGAACTGTGAAAACATAAATATTTTCATTGTTTAAGCCAGTTAGTTTATGGTATTGTGGTTTGGCAACCTGAGCAGATTAACATATCTGCTATTCCAAATAACTAATTTATCTGTGACTCTGCTTCTATTGACTGATTTTTCTTACTAAGTGGTTACATTTTTCATCCTCTTTCATCTTGTATAATTTATTACTGTACTCACAACACAGAAGAGAATGTCTTGTTTCTGTTTTTCCTACCTAGAATCTGACCCATTTTCTCTTTCTGGGATTAGGGTGAGAAACTGATCATTCAGATTTTTAAGGTCTTAAATTCAAGTTGAGCTATATTTTAGCTATGGTTTTAATCAGATTGGTTTCAACTATGATTACTCCAATCCTCAATCTACTATATTTTGCTGCTCCTTCCTTTTAGATTATACCAGTATTTTACCTGCACTTTAGATCGAGAGGTTTTTAATTTACCAGTCCCCATTTATTTGAAATTTCATTAGGGACCCTGAACCTAATTACCGTCAGAATATGTGGATAACTTGATGCCTCTCTCCTTTTTCTCTTTCTTGACAAAGTCAGGAGCATGATGTGCAGAGGACATTCATGAGGCAATCAATTTTTTTTTTGCATTTGAACATCACCCTATTACATTGCCCAGCTGTCCTACACTGTCACTTAGCCTTGGCTAGATTCTCCTCCTTCCTAGGAAGTCTCCACCTATGACAAGGTCCCTTTTTTCTAGCTCATATCTAGACTATACACATGCACACAGGTATAGAAGTTACCTTGGCTCAGTGCTCACTTATGACTGTTTTCTGCCTGTTATATCTTAAAATACAAATGTTATTTTATACTAATTCTCTGTTTTTAAACATTTTCCAAGAAAACTAATATTTTCAGGAAGGAAATTCTCAACCATAAGACCAATGCTGTGTGAAGATCTGACAAGGAGAAGACTGGCAAGAGTCAGCAAAATCTGCCAGTAAGGTTTAGTGACCTCCAAAGGGAAACTGAGTGATGGGTATCAACGACAGATTGCAATAGGTTGAAGTGTGGGTGGAAAGTCAGACCCTCATGAATAGTGCTTGTAAACTGCTTATGCTTGACAACTCAATAATGAAATCTACCCCTTCTGTGGGAAACTGTTTTGCTTTTAGCTGTCTTATAAACTCTACAGTTTTCAGGGAACTATGTTATAGGACTAATCAGACCTGAGGTTAGCCTATATGCATTTATCCATGGATCAATCTTGAGGGATTTCAAGGAACAGAAAGATGATGTCTTAATGGGACACATCAGGGTCCCTCTGCCAAAGAATTTGAATGTTAAAGAAAGTCACAGTTAATGGCATGCATAAGTGAAGACACACAGTACTAACAGAGACCAAGATATAATGGGTGACTTGAACTCTTTGAATGAATCTAAGTTGTATAGAGGTTGAGGTTAAGATGAAGCAGGTCTTCAATAGTTCAAAGCATAGAAGAATGGAAAGGTCTACAGAATACTCAGGAGTACTGTTATCACAAATGGCAGAAACTCAAACAAATTAGTGCAAGCAGGGGAGACACAATTTATTAATTCATTTAACCAAACACCAATTTTTTATCATTGAAATGAAAAAAAAAAAAGCGAAGAGGTAAGTTGTAGGTTAGTTTATTTCAGATTTTTATCATTTTTTTCAAGTAAAAAAGAAGCTAATTTCTGCACACTACAAAATATTAGAATCACACTATGTAAGAATTTGTACTCCATGTAAGAACTTTTTCGTTATGCATCAGAAGATTGGAGACTGACGAAAATTAGGCTTGGGGTGGACTAATGATTGTGCATTGAGTATTGACCCCCCTATACAGAATTTTATTGTTGTTAACAACCATTTGATCAATAAATATGAGAGATGCCCTCACAAAAAAAAAAAAATATATTAGAATCAGAAAGTTAGGATGTTGATATAGTTCTCACAGAGTCATTCTGGTTATTAATAGACTAGTTTCTGAGTGATTAGAAAAGGAAACAGATATAAAGGGATTCTTCTTTAAAAGTGTAAAAATGATTGGATTGGCATTTATCCTTAGTAAGCAGAAACACTAGTGCAGCCTACTCATGGAAGCTTATATGGCCAGTGCTGTGTTTTACAGGTTGCAATCAGTGTTACTATTATGTGAAACTGCAATAACTTTTACTGTATGCACAGGCCTGATAAGGGTAACAGTTAAGACACTCAATTCCTTTTCACTGTTTTCCTAACCCTTCTCATTTAGTGTGTGAATTATTATCAAACTTTATTAAAATAGTGTAAAAATATTATGTAGTTTCTCCTATATGCAAGTAAATATTTGTGTGTGTATATGTATAAAATCCAGACCCCACATTAAAATTTTAAATATTCCTTCATTTAATAGTCATTAAACATTTCTTTTCCATACATCCATCTTTAATTTTCATAAATCTCATTCATCAGCATAATATATTTTCATTTTATAGCTGAACATTAATTTAGAATTTTAAGTATACTACAAAAAGGAAAATATTGAAATACTAATATTCATATCTATTTGTATGCATTTTTGTTTTTAATTACTTTTCTAGATTTGTTATTTGTAACAGTTTATTCAGTAATTCTCTTGCTGTCTCTTCCTGTTTATATCTGTACTGAATTTCCTAATATTTATCTTATAAATGTAGTTACTTTTATTTTACTGAGGATTTATTCATTTAATTATCCAAAGGATTCATTACAAGTTGTTTGAAACCAACTGTGACAGAAAGATCCATCAATTAGTTACACTAGTTACTATACATGAATAGCTGAATTTATTTTATTAACAACTGTTAAAATAACTTTCCAATTAGGAAAGGTTATCAGAGAGTACCTTAAAATAAACACGTTATCAAGAAAGGAGAAAATGTTTACTGCCCAAGTGAATCAGACAGAACTGTATATTAGGGTAAAATGTTTTAATATAGTATATAAATTCAGAACAATTAAAGAAAAAAGTATTATTAAAAATAGACTTCACCAAAGCCTTATACACAGCTTTTAAGAGCAAGAACTCTGGCATCAGATGGCCAGGCTTTAAATCCTGCCTCTGTCACATCAGGGCTGTGACACTTTTGAACAAGTGTCTTGTCTCTCTTGCCTCATTTTCCTCACCTGAAAGATCATGGTGAAGTAAATGATGAGTTATTAGTCATTTATAAACATGGTAGTTTTGAGTGGATCACACATCATGAACTATAAACTATCAAGTCAGATATGATTAATCGTTTGATTTTTATACTTGAGTTATATGTGAATCCCACATTCCTCCCTTATTATTATTATTATTTTTTAATGAAATGCTGAAGTGGTAGGTAGATGCAAGATAAAGGTAGAAAACATAATTTAGTGCTGTAAGAGGGCAAATGTAGATGATCAGGTCTGTGCCTATAGACTAAGTATTAATCCAAGCTAGACAAGGGCAACAAAACATCCACAGATGCAGAAGATTTCTCTCAAAATGGGGGGGGTGAGGTTCTAAGCCCCACCTCTGTTGATCCCCAATTTCTCACCTGATGGCCCCCCTGCGACTGTGCCTGTCTTAGGTAGTTCCACCCTTGAGAAATCTTACCCGTCTCTGGCTAACCAGTCATCTTCCAGGGCCACACAGGGAAATGTAAAGTTGGTAGGTGAGAGAGAAGCAATATTGTTGGAAAGGTTAACTTTTTACTTCTTTGCAGATTTATGTCCTGTGGCTTCTATGCCCAGCATTTGTCTTGAGGTATCTTTACCACTTGGAAGAATTATGATACTCGGTAATTTTCTATATGAGGCATGAATTCTACTAAAGGTTTGCAATTAGGAAGGAAGAAGAAAATCTATAGAAGTAGAAGACGGAAGAAAACATGGGAAGATTAATTATTTCTTTGACATATCTTCTTGTAGAGTAACATAAGCATGTATAGGTTTTAAACTACTAATTAAATTGCATACACACATTAACATAATAGGAATACAGCTACATAACAAAAGCAGACCTACAATTACCAGCCATATCCAGTGAAACCAAGAAAACCAGTTAGGTACCTTAGGCATTTGTGAAAACTTATCAATGATATGATGGATATTGTCTAACTCAAATTGAATAGCTTGAGAAAAATCAGACAAATTAAAACAACACATTCCTGGGAACTGTTCACATCCCATATGTTCTTTTAACAGTAGACAGTCTATAGTCGCAAGATTTTGGAGCACTGCAACTTGCACTTCTCCTAATTCTTGGTTGAGTTCCGACAGTACAGATCCAGTCAAAATTGTTGTTTTACTATATGCACAGGCCAGGTTATATATCTCCTTTTTCATTCCAGTAGCAAGTGCGGGAACCAGTGGGATGAATGCAGCTACAACTGCAACAGCGCCAGGATCTTTGTTGAAGTTTTTCGATGATTATCTTCTGGAATGACTCTTCCAGAGGATGTTGATGATGGAAGTTCTTCTTCATATTGTATCTTAATTCATTTTCTGGGTAGCCAAATTAGGCTTTGATCCTTTGTATAAACACAAACAAACCCTTTGCCCTCACATTGATATGACCTTTATACCATTGTGAAGAACCTATTGGAGATCACCACACAGGAACTGCTTTTTTTTTTTTGAGTGAAAGGAATATTATCAGAAAAATGTACTTCCATAGCTGATCATCTGACACCCCGTTAGTCCATTCTTGGGTTCTGTGATTCTGCTGCTGTTTTGTTCCTTCAGTTTTTCCTTTGTTCTTATATTCCACAGATGAGTAAAATCATTTGGTATTTCTCTTTCTCCGCTTGGCTTATTTCACTGAGCATAATACCCTCTAGCTCCATCCATGTTGTTGCAAACGGTAGGATTTGTTTTCTTCTTAAGGCTGTATAATATTCCATTGTCTATATGTACCACCTCTTCTTTATCCATTCATCTACTGATGGACACTTAGGTTGCTTCCAATTCTTGGCTATTGTAAATAGTGGTGCGATTAACAAAGGGGTGCATCTGTCTTTTTCAAACTTAAGTGCTGCATTCTTAGGGTAAATTCCTAGGAGTGGAATTCCTGGGTCAAATGGTAAGCCTATTTTGAGCATTTTGAGGAACCTCCATACTGCTTTCCACAATGGTTGACCTAATCTACATTCCCACCAGCAGTGTAGGAGGGTTCCCCTTTCTCCACAGCCTCGCCAACATTTGTTGTTGTTTGTCTTTTGGATGGTAGCCATCCTTACTGGTGTGAGGTGATATCTCTGTGGTTTTAATTTGCATTTCTCTGATAACTAACGATGTGGAGCATCTTTTCATCTGTCTGTTGGCCATCTGAATTTCTTCTTTGGAGAACTGTCTGTTCAGTTCTTCTGCCCATTTTTTAATCAGATTATTTGTTTTTTGTTGTTGAGGTGGGTGAGCTCTTTATATATTCTGGACGTCAAGCCTTTATCAGATCTGTCATTTTCAGATATATTCTCCCATACTGTGGGGTTCCTTTTTGTTCTATTGATGGTGTCTTTTGCTGTACGGAAGCTTTTCAGCTTAATATAGTCCCAATTGTTAATTTTTGCCTTTGTTTTCCTTGCCCCGGGTAGATATGTTCAAGAAGAGGTCACTCATGTTTATGTCTAAGAGGTTTTTGCCTATGTTTTCTTCTAAGAGTTTTATGGTTTCCTGACTTACATTCAGGTCTTTGATCCAGTACGAATTTACTTTTGTGTATGGGGTAAACAGTGGTCCAGCTTCATTTTCTTACATGTAGCTGTCCAGTTTTGACAGCACCATCTGTTGAAGAGACTGTCATTTCCCCATTGTATGTCCATGGCCCCTTTATCAAATATTAATTGACCATATATGTTTGGGTTAATGTCTGGAGTCTCTAATCTGTTCCACTGGTCTGTGGCTCTGTTCTTGTGCCAGTACTAAATTGTCTTCATTACTATGGCTTTGTAGTAGAGCTTGAAGTTGGGGAGTGAGATCCACCCCACTTTATTCTTCTTTCCAAGGATTGCTTTGGCTATTCGGGGTCTTTGGTGTTTCCATATGAATTTTAGAACTATTTGTTCCAGTTCGTTGAAGAATGTTGCTAGTAATTTGATAAGGATTGCATCAAATCTGTATATTGCTTTGGGCAGAATTGCCATTTTTATGATATTAATTCTTCCTAGCCAAGAGCATGGGATGAGTTTCCATTTGTTAGTGTCCCCTTTAATTTCTCTTAAGAGTGTCTTGTAGTTTTCAGGTATAGGTCTTTCACTTCTTTGGTTAGGTTTATTCCTAGGTATTTTCTTCATTTTGATGCAATTGTGAATGGAGTTGCCTGATTTCTCTTTCTATTGGTTCACTGTTAGTGTATAGGAAAGCCACAGATTTCTGTATGTTAATTTTGTATCCTGTAACTTTGCTGTATTCCGATATCAGTTCTACTGGTTTTGGAGTGGAGTCTTTTTTTTTATGTGGTTTTTTATGTACAATATCATGTCATCTGCAAATAGTGACAGTTTAACTTCTTCTTTACCAATCTGGATTCCTTGTATTTCTTTGTTTTGTCTGATTGCCAAGGCAAGGACCTCCAGTACTATGTTAAATAACAGTGGGGAGAGGGGGCATCCCTGTCTTATTCCCGATCGCAGGGGAAAAGCTTTCAGCTTCTCGCTGTTCAGTATGATGTTGGCTGTGGGTTTATCAGATATGGCCTTTATTATGTTGAGGTACTTGCCCTCTATACCCATTTTGCTGAGAGTTTTTATCATGAATTGATGTTGAATTTTGTCAAATGCTCTTTCAGTGTCTATGGAGATGATCATGTGGTTTTTGTCCTTCCTTTTGTTAATGTTGTGGATGATGTTGATGGATTTTCTAATGTACCATCCTTGCATCCCTGGGATGAATCCCTTTGGTCATGGTGTATGATCCTTTTGATATATTTTTGAATTTGGTTTGCTAATATTTTATTGAGAATTTTTACATCTACATTCATCAGGGACATTGGTTTGTAATTTTCTTTTTTGGAGGGGTCTTTGCCTGGTTTTGGTATTAGGGTGATGTTGGCTTCATAGAATGAGTTTGGGAGTATTCCCTCCTCTTCTATTTTTTGGAAAACTTTAAGGAGAATGGATATTATGTCTTCTCAGTATGTCTGATAAAATTCTGAGCTAAATCCGTCTGGCCCAGGGCTTTTGTTCTTGGGTAGTTTTTTGATTAACGTTTCAATTTCTTCGCTTGTAATTGGTTTGTTTAACTTTTGTGTTTCTTCCTTGGTCCGTCTTGGAAGGTTGTATTTTTCTAGGAAGTTGTCCATTTCTTCTAGGTTTTCCAGCTTGTTAGCATATAGGTTTTCATAGTAGTCTTTAATAATTCTTTGTATTTCTGTGGAGTCTGTCTTGATTTTTCCATTTTCATTTCTAATTCTGTTGATGTGTGTTGACTCTCATTTTCTCTTAATAAGTTTAGCTAGAGGATTATCTATTTTGTTTATTTTCTCAAAGAACCAGCTTTTGGTTTCATTGATTTTTTTCTATTGTTTTATCTTCTCAATTTTGTTTATTTCTTCTCTGATCTTTATTATGACCCTCCTTCTGCTGACTTTAGGCCTCATTTGTCCTTCTTTTTCCAGTTTCAATAATTATGATGTTAGACTATTCATTTGGGATTGTTCTTCCTTCTTTAAATGTGATTGGATCGCAATATACTTTCCTCTTAAGACTGCTTTCGCTGCGTCCCACAGAAGTTGGGGCTTTGTGTTGTTGTTGTCATTTGTTTCCATATATTCCTTGATCTCTATTTTAATTTGTTCGTTGATCTATTGATTATTTAGGAGCATGTTGTTAAGCCTCCATGTGTTTGTGAGCCTTTTTGTTTTCTTTGTAGAATTTATTTCTAGATTTATACCTTTGTGGTCTGAAAAGCTATGGTAGAATTTCAATCTTTTGGAATTTACTGAGGCGCTTTTTGTGAGATACTATGTGATCTATTCTGGAGAATGTCCCATGTGCACTTGAGAAGAATGTATATCTTGTTGCTTTTGGATGCAGCGTTCTGTAGATGCCTATTAGGTCCCTCTGTTCAAGTGTGTTTTTCAGTGCCTCCATGTCCCTACTAATTTTCTGCCCAGTGGATCTATCCTTTGTGGTGAATGGTGTGTTGAAGTCTCCTAAAATGAATGCATTGCATTCTATTTCCCCCTTTAGATCTGTTAGTATTTATTTCACATATGCTGGTGCTCCTGTGTTGGGTGCATATATATTTAGAATGGTTATATCCTCTTGTTGGACTAAGCCCTTTATCATTATGTAATGTCCTTCTTTATCTCTTGTTACTTTCTTTATTTTGAAGTCTATTTTTTCTGATACTAATATTGCAACCCCTGCTTTCTTCTCTCTATTGTTTGCCTGAAATGTGTTTTTCCATCCCTTGACTTCTGGTCTTTACATGTCTTTGGGTTTGAGTTGAGTTTCTTGTAAGCAACATATAGATGGGTTTTGCTTTTTTATCCATTCTATCACTCTGTGTTTTTTTATTGGTGCATTCAGTCCATTTACATTTAGGGTGACTATTGAAAGATATGTACTTATTTCCATTGCAGGCTTTAGATTCGTGGTTATCAAAGGTTCAAGGTTAGCTTCTTTAGTATCTTACTGCCTAACTTAGCTCACTTATTGAACTGTTATGTACACTGTCTGGAGATTCTTTTCTTCTCTCCCTTCTTATTCCTCCTCCTCCATTCTTTATATGTTGGTTGTTTTATTCTGTGCTCTTTCAGGTTTCCTTTAACTGCTTTTAGTGGGTAGTTGATTTTATTTTTTTTTTGCCTTTAGTTACTATTTGGTTGGTCTGCTTTCTTTGCTGTGATTTTATTTTCTCTGGTGACATCTGTTTAGTCTTAGGAGTGCTCCCGTCTAGAACAGTCCCTCTAAAATACCCTGTAGACATGGTTTGTGGGAGGCAAACTCCCTCAACTTTTGCTTGTCTGGAAATTGTTTGATCCCTCCATCATATTTAAATGATAATCGTGCTGAATACAGCATCCTTGGTTCAAGGCCCTTCTGTTTCATGGCATTAAATATATCATGCCATTCTCTTCTGGCCTGTAAGGTTTCTGTTGAGAAGTCTGATGATAGCCTGATGGGTTTTCCTTTGTAGGTGACCTTTTTCTCTCTAGCTGCCTTTAAAACTCTTTCCTTGTCCTTGATCTTTGGCATTTTAATTATTATGTGTCTTGTTGATGTCCTCCTTGGGTCCTTCCTGTTGGTAGTTCTGTGTATTTCCGTTGTCTGTTCAATTCTTTCCTCCCCCAGTTTGGGGAAGTTTTCAGGAATTATTTCTTCAAAGACACTCTCTATCACTTTTTCTCTGTCTTCTTCTTCTGGTACCCCATAATACAGATATTTTTCCTTTTGGATTGGTCACACAGTTCTTTAATATTGTTTCATTCCTGGAGATCCTTTTATCTCTATGTCAGCTTCTATGTTCCTGTTCTCTGGTTTCTATTCCATCAATGGCCTCTTGCATCTTATCCATTCTGCTTATAAATCCTTCCAGAGTTTGTTTCACTTCTGTAATCTCCCTCCAGACATCTGTAATCTCCCTCTGGACTTCATCCCTTAGTTCTTGTATATTTCTCTGCATCTCTTTCAGAATGTTTATGATTTTTATTTTGAATTCTTTTTCAGGAAGACTGGTTAGGTCTGTCTCCTTCTCAGGTGTTGTCTCTGTTATCTTGGTCTGTCTGAACTTTTGCCTTTTCATGGCGATAGAGATAGTTTGCAGAGCTGGCATGAGTGATGGCTGGAAGAACTTCCCTTCTTGTTGGTTTGTGGCCTTCCTCTCCTGGGAGAACAGCGACCTCTAGTGGCTTGTGCTGCACAGCTGCACGCAGATGGGGCTTCTGATTATTGCCAGCATCTGTGGAGTTTATCTCTGCTGTTGCTGTGGGCGTGGCCTGCCTTGGGCTGCTGCTCCGATATGGTTGAGCCTCGTTGGAGGGGAAATGGCCAGGAGGCTATTTACCTCTGTGAGGAGCCTCCATGCTCCCTGCTGCCCAGGGGGTTAGAGTGCCCAGAATTCCCCATATTCCCTGCTGCTAGACTAAGTTTCCCAGGACGCTTCCATCCGGCCATGGGTTCCCTGCCCCTTTAAGTCTTCCAAAAAGCACTCGCTTTTCTTTGTCCCCAGGGCACTGGCTATGGGGACTTGCTCACAGGTCTTACTGTCCTGTTTCCCTAGTATCCAGGAGCCCACGCATGCACTGTGTCTGCATTCTGGTGTGGATGGCTAGGGCTGGCTATTTAGCAGTCCTGGGCTCCCTCTCCCTCCCCATTCCGACTCCTCTCCTCCCGCCCGGAGCTGGGGTGTGAGGCACTCAGGTCCTGCTGGGCCGGGGCTTGTGTCTTACCCCTTTTGTGAGGTGCTGGGTTCTCGCAGGTGTGGATGTGGTCTGGATGTTGTCCTGTGTCTTCTGGTCTCTCTTTTAGGAAGAGTTGTCTTTGTTGTATTTTCAAAAATATATGTGGTTTTGGGAGGAGATTTCCGCTGCTCTATTCACACCGCCATCTTGGCTCTGCCTCCAGAAACTGATTTTATGACAGCTTTTTCCTCATGACCTACTAGGTTCTTATTTGACATCCTCATTTCCTAGATCAGTTCTTTCCACATCGATCTGGATTCAGAGTTTATCCCCATCAGTGATTTTGAGCAAACTCTCCACACACCATGAAATATCTAATGAGTTCAGAAATTTATTGAAGACTTAGAGTCTTCAAAGGAAGAAGTTTATGTCATTTTCAGTCTCCACTATCTGTACCTCCAAGTCCTTTTTCCATCTCTTTTTTCTCTGATGCAGCAAAATATATCCAGCTTTGATTCATGTACAGTAATTCTAGGCCCCCCTGAGATCTGGTGTTCTACCCCAGTTAGTCTTTGCAAAGACTGTCAACTAAAACAGGCCTTTCCTTGTGAAGAAATTCCGAATCACTGCTAAGAACACATGCACACAACCTTTCCTCTGACTTGTTTCACAAGTGAACACTGGTTTGCACCCCAGAAACCATGACATGCCTTTCCACAGGCGTGTCACACACGCTTTCACATGGCCAGCCTTGCTGGGTACACCAGATGATCTTGCACCTTAGTTGAGAAAGTACAGGGACTTGAGGGTTCATCAGGTCTCACAGTGTTACCAGCCGAATGCTGCAAGACAGCTCCTTCCTCCGAGAGAAACCTGCAACCACAGAGCACAGAGGTGGCAGTGCGGGCCAAGAGCCAGTGGACCTCCACATGGCAATGGGGTGTCCTAACAAGTAGCTGAGACAAGATGAGAAAAATGATGTGCACTTTTCTGTGAGAAAACTCTTTTAATTTCAGATAGTTATTGTGAGGGCAATCAGATCCGTGGAAAGCAGGATGACAGCAGCTGAAGGGAGCAGGAAGCTTCCAAAGCTGATAGAGGTCAGGCCCAGAGGTATTCTGTGGCCAGGTGTGTACCTCACCGTTCCAGGGGAAACAGCAGGAACCTGATCGACCGAGGAAGTCTCAGAACTGGGCCCTGGAAGAGGTAGCCGAAGTGAGGTAACTATGTTAAACCCCAAAACACTTTATCAAGCTTTCTCAGATGTCCTCTTACACTAAGAGTGTGTTAGACAAGGAGCATGCACTGTTACCAATCCCGAGGAGGAATCCAAACCTCTCTGCTCACTGCATCTTGCTATCAGAGCCACCAAGAAGAGGAACACAGAGCAATGTTTTACCAGAAGAGACAGAACAAAATCAGCTCTAATAGTGGGTGACTGTCCCCAGGGCCAGCGAATCTATCCCTGTGGTCAACACAGGGCAGTTGGTCCAAGCAGACCTCTCTTGTGCTGCCCTGGAAGGACCCCAGGATCCTGCCCACAGAGGACAGATACAGCAGTGGGGTCCACCAGGGGCCACAGGACATTCATATCCTTTCAGCGAAGACAAAAGAGGACTCATTGAGCCTGAAACGAGGAAAGATATTTCTACGCAAAGTATAAGTCTGGCTTTAGCTATGTGAGCTCTTTGTCTCTTGGTAAACAAATGTTACAGGGCCATGGCCCATTTTTATGTGGCTGAGTGGAGATGGAAAGACTGCTTTTCCCCAAAAAAGTGCCCACAGCAACTGGGTGAATTTGGAGAGCTCTTAGCCACAATAATGTATAGACCAGATCATAGTTCTAGAATTAAATAGGCAGAAATAAGAATGCTAGCTTCACCAGGTACTACCTGAAGGGTCATGAGTAAGTTAATGTATCTCACTAAAGCTTTTCTCATCTGAAAAAATATGAAAGCAATATATATATGATTAGAGTTTTGTGAGGCCTAAATGACAGAGCATATATAAAGAGCATATGTAAATCACCCAGGAGAATCAATGAACTGATGTTTTTCTAATAAATGAAACTGGACGGTCAAGGGGAAAATCAGCTTCTAGAGACTGCCTGCATTCCTTGTCTCATGGGTGCTTCCTTAATCTTCGAATTCACCACTCTTCTAGTTCCATCATCCATGATCCTCCTGCCTCCCCTTTATAAGGGCCCTGCTGATTACACCGGGCCTCAATGGATAAACCCGGAGAATCTTTCTGTCTCAAGATCCTTAGCTTCATCATATCTGCAAAGTTCCTTTTACCATGGGAGCTTCTGCTGATCAGGAAGTAAACCATCTTTGGGAGTGCCATTGTTTACCCAATCATATCTTTCTTATCAAAAAAGCATTTGTCTCTGCAAGCTGGCTATAGGGACTGGACACACTGATGTATAAACTCAACCAAACATTAATTCAACCAATGTTTACTGAGTACCTACTGTGGGGTAGGTACCAAAGAAACCAAGTAGCCTCTGAAATGGTAAGCTCAGGGGCAACAAGAGAGACCAAGAGATGTAGCTATGATAGTAAAGGAGTGGATGAGTTTATGATAATAATTAATTCTCTTTTGTAGGAGCTTAGATGACAGATATACAAATTCAACTGGGGAATCTGAAAAATGTCCTGGCAAAATAATGTCTTGACCTCAGTTTTCAAGGGTATGTGGAAATCCCCTCCAAGTAGGGAAGGACGTGCTGTCAGTCCCTGAGCCCCATGTGCAAAACAGAGAATAAGAGAGGTTTTTGGCATATGCCAGCAGTGACACAAGCAGATACACAAAGTCTATCATTGGAGGGATCAGCAGGATTCAGTGCTGGATGGTCTTGTATGTAAGCCAGGGAGTTTAAAATTTATCTTAAAAAGCAGTGTGATCCAAAAAGCAGTGGCTTCATAGCAAAGAAAAGAACAGAGTCTGAAGGGTGGGTTGACAGGAGGGTGTAATGGAAGGCGACACAAAGAAAGTGTGAAAAGGAAATAAATAAATAAATTTTGCCATCAAGCACTGAGCCTGGAAAAATAACCTGGAGTCTCAGCTGAGAGGCACAACCTTAGCTAAAACATTGATTTCAATCTGTTGAAGACCTGAGCAGATAAATCAGCCCATAGCATTTCAGAAGTTTGACCTAAAGAAACTGACCAGCATAAACACATTTGTGTTACTTAAAGCATTGCATTGGTGGTAATTTGTATGGCATCAATAAAAGACAATACAGTAAATATGTGGGAGCTTATTGCTCCGGTTTCCAAAGAATATAATTTATAATTTGATAAAGGAAAGAAATGCCACATGTTGTTTATTCAATGTCAATGAAATATTACAGCATGTGATTACCCCATGAAAAAGAAACATACTAATTTTTCATCCTGCATTCAATTAAGAATATACTTTTATCCCCATTCTTTAATCCCCATTCATTACTATTACCAGATTCAACTACTGAATGTTATGCTGTGTCTCTTAATTAAGTGATATGGCAGCATTTCCATTGTGAGAACTAATGACAAGTGAAGTTCAGTAAATAGAGCCATAGGGAATTTCACATGATCTAGACCTGGCCAATCAAGCAACTCATTTTTTTAGAGTTAGTAATTGGACCATTCAGAATTCTAATTGGTGAATAATATTTTTTGTGAATTTGTCAGTTATATGACTATAAACCTTCCATCTTCAACTTAAGTAAGACTAAGCTGGATCTCTATTATTTGCAACTAAAAGATTCCTGATTACTACATCCCTAAATTAAAGGTAATAAAAGTCTATGTTTATGGCATAATGAAATTATAGACTATATTAGTGTTCACCCATCTTTTCAGTTTCAGTTTTCATCATAGGTTAAATAATTATCGTAGTCTATAGCATGGTTCAATGTCTTTAAAAGTATAACATGTGGGTTCATTACTGTTAACCAGATTCAACTACTCAATGCTATGCTATGTCTCTTAATTAAATGATACAGCAGCATTTCCATTCTAAGAACTAATGACAAGCGAAGTTAAGTAAACATTACTTCCAGGGATATATGATAAAATGAATCTGAAGAGAGCTATCCTATTTATATACATATTCACTTATGAATAGCTGAATGGCATTTAAAGTATGGAACCCAACAAGTTAGCACCACTTTGAAAACTACATCATGACAAATGCTGAGAAGCATCAGGAGTAGTAACACAAGAGCTCCACTGTAAAGATAAAGTGGACATTCAGAAAATATAAGGCAATGCTCATTCAATAGATCCAGATTCCACTAGTATTTATTAAGAGCCTGATACAGTGATAAATCAGTCCCCCTAACAAAAATGTGTGGTGGTTGCTACCCACCCAATTTTATAAATGTGAAAGTGAAAATTAGTGGTATTTTAAAACATATCCACAGTTATACAACTGGTGGTGGAGACCTCCAGAATATAAACCTAAAACCTTACCCCAGGTTTCTTTAATGTTACTACAGCATGTCATCTCCATACTGTTTTCCATTTACCTGACTGGAGTAGGCAGAAAAAACTCCAAAGCTTAATAGTCTGAATGAAGATCCTTCCAATAAAACTAAATAAAACCTTTCATTATTTTATGTATTAATGCCTAAGACATTTTGACTTAAATTATGCTTAGAAATTTAGAAGTTAGTTTTGAAAAAACTTCTTAGTGTTGAATCCAAACATCTTATCCAAGTATTTTGCTTACTTTATAAATAAATGTGTACATAAATGTATATTTATATAGAGACATAAACATATCATTTTATAAAGTTTTCTCCATTATATTTTTTGTTCTTCATTAAAAATATTTTTGTTTCCTTTAATCACTGAAATAATTAGGAAGAATATTTAGCTCAAAACAGTGTTCAAACACTTTAGCTAAATTGACACAATAAACCTAAGAGATTATTACCTATCAGGTCAATAATTCATGAATTAAGAAGGATTAATGGGATTTATGACTCTTTTCAGCTACATGGAGCACAAGCAATATTAATTATATTTTCATTAACCTTTGAGGCTAGATCATATTCTAATAATTTAGTCTTGTTATGGACTAATCCAGAGTTTCATTGCTAAATAAAGTATAAACAAAAATAAGGTCAAGGTACATTAATACATATCCAAGAAAAAACAAAACTTGGTTTCCATAATTTAAGAAACTCATCACAATACATCACATTTGTCATTTATTTGAATGGGTCAAACCCCCTTCGGGTCTGAAATAAACATCATTTCTAATTAATGCTTCCTTTTTTCGAATGAGCATCCCAAGCCTACTGTGTTAACCCTTTACTGCACAGCTTATACCTGAAATCTTCATTGTTTTGATAATTGTATTTTTCTAAGGAAAAGTGAAACGAATTCATGGAAGGGTTCTAGCTAAGCCGCCTCCTCTCCTCTCCCTTCTGTTTTCTGAGCACACATGCCATAGTGCCGAAGCAAAGACTGTGCGGTTTCCTCCCTCTACTCCAGGAATAGTTATAATTAGGTATATGAACAACCAGTAAAAGATGACATATTCTAGGCTTCCTTGCAGCTAGATGTGGCCATGTAAATATGTTTTTTTTCCAAAAAGATGTGGACAGAAGTACTGAGCTCAAGTGCCGATTTGAGTCCTTAGCTGGAAAGTGACAAATTTCCTTGTGTGTTTCTCTCCTTTCTTACGGCGAGAAGGTAGATGTGAGGCGGTGGCTGGTCCATACTTCTTAGGACACAATATCGAAACTATATTGAGGTTGGCATAGCAAAGAAATAGAACATTTTGGTTCCTATCACTCTGGAATTGTTATATCAACCCTGCACTGACTGTGTTAGACAATTTCATGAAAACTTATGTCTTAAATAACCCACTGATATTTGCCCATTATTTACTGTAGCTAAAATGTCATCCTAATGTAGATCTTTATTTTTATCATTTCTCTTATATATAAGGTTAAATATCTTGTTTTTCTCTATTTTTCATGTCTCTGTCTGTAATCTTCTAATTTCAGATTGAGATGAAAGATTGTCCTTTGCCTTATAAAGAAAGTCAGAAAATAGTACATTTTGGAATTACTGTATATTCATGATCACCATCCTCAGACAGGCTTTCAATATCTTCCTGAAATGTAATGAAATTCCCTTGTAGGCATCCTCTCTCTCACTCACTGCATCAAGTATTTCATTCTATGCCTTTGAACTTCTCCTGAACCAAGGGCTCATTCTCCATGTCCCACCCCAGTTCTTAGCTACCTTCATATTCTGGTGAGAAAAAACAACAGTTCTAAGATTCAGGCTTCTCATCTTCTATCAGAGTGAGAGACAGTTTTTGTGTCTTTTCCCATCATATTCCTCATTCCAGTAAAAGGAGTAGAGTCAACTCCTTTCAAATGTCAACACCCCCACATATGTTGGAATCTCATCCATTCTCAACACTCTGTGTTCATTCTCTTCAGCATTTCACTTTCTGCCTTTATCTCTGGATCGTTTTAACTAATACTCAAAGATGCTGTAATGAACTTCATTCTGAAAAAGACCACACCCTTGGCCCTCCCACCTCATTCCATTTGCTTTGATTTCTATTCTTGTTTTTAGCCGAGCTTCTTGAACAAGTTGCCCACATAAATAATCTCCATTTCAACATCTATCATGCAACCTACAATCATCAATCATTCACCTATCAACTCACTCTTTAATGGTTTTGCAATTGTTAGGATCATTAAAGATTATTAACTTGGTTCAGTCTAAGTACTTGTCAGGTCTCTTAATTTGCTGTAAGTATGCTATGCCAACATTTTCCCTATTTATCTCATATGTCTCCTACTATTCCATTCTAATCTCTTTTGTCTGCTGCTCCTTTATCACCTTTTAAATATTGGAGATTTTTCTGGATCAGGACTAAACTCTCTTTATTTCCTACTTACCAGGATCTCAAGAGGAAAGCTCTTCTATACCTATGGTTGTAAGTATCATTTTATGCCAGTGGTTCTGAAATTGTAGTGTCAGATCTTGCTATATAGATTCAAATACTTCTTCAACATTTCTACATTTGTGTCTTACTCACATTTGCATCTTTAGCTTCTCCAAAATTAAAATATTGATTTCTGTTCTTCTCCTCTGTTCTACCTTCTATACAGTCTCTGTATTTTTAAGTGAATGTTCCATCTATCCACTTTCTGAAATCAATTACCTCTAACCTCCTTATTTTCTCAATCTGTATTTAGTTTGCATATCTAATTACCAAATTCTGTGATTTCTCTCTTCAAACATAGCTAAAGTTTTTTCATCTTCATCTCTACTGATGAATATATACATCTACTCCAACTTGCATAGGTTCCCTTCTCTACTACTGACTCTTCATTTACATTTTTGCCCCTGCCTTCCATCCAGCACTCACAGTGTTTTATTAAAATATGAATCATATTACATTATTCATCAGCTTAAAACAGCTCAACAACTTTCTGTTGCCTTGAAGATAAAATCTATATTGCCTAGAAGAACCTGAAAGATCTGTTCTTTTCCGTATTTCCATCACATCTCTCAGCATTATCTTCCTTGCTTTCTATTCTGCAGGGGTCTCCGTTCTGTGACTTGAAAGTCAAGCTCACCCCTACCTTGGGGTCAGCTTACAGGTAGCCTTCCATCTTCAATGTGCTTCTTCTTACTTCACCTAATAAACTATTTTCAAATCTCAGCTTGAGCATCATCATCTCAGGGGACACTCCCTTCTGACTCCTCCTAGTCTATGCTTTCTGAAAATGGCAAGGCTCATTGTCCCAGTAATACGGAATTTAACTATTTCTTGTTTGTGAAATATCTATCTTTCCCACTAGAATATATGCTTACTGGTGGCAAGAATCATGCCTATCTTATTTAATGCTGTATCTTCAACACCTGAAGAATCTGGCACATGGTAGACATGCAGTAAATAATATTTTTAATTCCTAAATGAGTGAGTGCTCACTCTCTGACCTCTAGATAATGTGGATTTGTGTGGTCTGGTTACAGGGACAAGAATATGATAGCTTAGCTAATTCCAACATCTTGTGTTCCCATTTATTCTACCACTTACAATAAATTAGTACATCAATATTCTGTTTTACATATTTCATGCCTTCTGAACTGAAGCAGTATATAGGGCACAGTCAAGTTTGCATCAATCACAAAGATAATTTTCTCAGCCACAATGTTCAAACTATGGACAATACTGAATTCCCCAAGTTAGATGTGGTGATGTGAGGATTATTCTCAGTGGCCAGCTGGTCTTCTAAGGGGAAACTCAGTCTTCTCATTGGACATTTATTCTAAGTCCTATGGTATACTATAGATCAAAGAGAATTTCTTGCTGAGCTGGGCACATTAGCATAGCTTAATAGACCATTTATAGATTAATAATACTCCCAATTCAACAAACAAAATTTAAAAACTTGTTAGAATGAAACATTTTACAATTCCTGAAACCTAAGTATAAAGGGATTCCCCTACAGCCTCTTATAAAAACTTACCAACAAAGGAATTTGCATTAAACTTTAATGGTTTTGCTCCAACACTGGGAACAAAATGATAATAGAGTGGCATGTACTAACTAATGAGGTAAAGGGTCAGAACTCTAAAACCCCATATTACAGTGAGCATAATACTTACCTCTCATTGTGAAAGTAATCTATTGGAGTATATGTAAGAACTCAGAGCATATTTCATTTTTGCATCTTATCTAAGGAGAATACTTGGATAAATATCCTGGCTGACACAAATCACAAATAAATTCTTCCTGACACTACAAATGGAGGAAAATAAAGTTGTAAATGAAAAAACTTTATCTCATATATGTGGTTTATACACAGACACAAACATATAGAAATTTAAATTCTACATGTCTGTGGATATACAATTTAATTATTAAAGAGTCTTCAAATAGGAGTGGCACTTTGGAGAAATATTATACTACTAAAATATTCTAAACAAAGTGACTGGTCTTTCCAGAGATGGCCACCATAATTGCACAGATGAATTCCTTTGGTGCTCCACTCTAGTCCTACCAGATATACTAAGACTGAATCATCCTAAACTGGAGCCAGGCATCGGTAATTTGTCATCTTAATTCTGACACCACTACGAATCTGCTTTTATCACAGACTTTCTCACCTTTGTAAGTGGATATTAAACCACACTTAGAAACCACAGCTTTAGATGGTTTTCTGTGCTCTTACTAATACTAACTCATTGGCTTGTCTTTCCAACTTTCTCCCTGGTGATGAGCTGTGCTTTAACTCCTCTCTAGCTGTCTGCTGTGTCTGCTGGCCCTTGCCTGCTTCTCTCATTGTCCAACCACTTGTATAACCTCACTGTTCATATGCTTAACTAAAGCTCAGCATGTGCCTAGTTGAGATTCAGAAGTATTTTTGACATTGCCCAGGGCTATTATTCTCTGATCTTCGATTTAAGTAGGTGTAATGAAAATTATTGCCTTAGATTTCAAGGATCTTACTTTAAGATTTAAGTTTTGAGACCAGAGTGAATTTTGACTATATTCTAAATTACATTTGCTAAGAGGAAATAGTGTGGCCAGGATAATCCAACCATCTGCGCAGACTACAAAGTACTAGTCTAAAGCTACCCAGTAGCTTTATCTCTACTTTCACACCTGGCCACCTTGAGAATGTTAAGTAATTAACAGTTATTCTGTGCTCTCTCTGCACCAAGGTAGGGTTCAACAGATGCCCAGTTAAATTTGTATTAGATATACAACCAATATACATATATATTAGTATATAACTGACCCAAATATTTCATGGGATATAACTAACATTTCATTTGTTGTTTATCTGAAATGCAAATTTAATTGGGTGTCCTCTAATTTTATTTTCTAAATCTGGTAACTCCATGTCGACTCTATTCCAAATCAATGAAAGGAAGCATTGAGAAAAGAGAATTAAGTTCTAGTCTAGATTTTTACGGTTATCAAAGTCGATCTGCATATCTATCATGACTGTAATAGTGGTGGGATTTTCAGATGAGTCCCTGGGTTAATGGGAGACAAATGGCTATGGTTGAAATTATTTTTATATAAGGCATGCAGAAGGTTAAAATAGAGAAATAAATTAAAAAATGGTAGAGAAGAATATTTTTATAATTCTTTTCTGGAGAGTCAAAATTAAATTGATACAAAACATATCTAAGCTTTTAAAAATTTTCCTGCATCTACTAGAATAAGAATTTATCATAGTATACGAGGCAAGTTCCAAGTTATTGGCTAAACCCTTAAAAGTTTAAAGCTAAGACTAAACTCTATATTGGGAAATGGTTTTGTGAAACTATTCCTGAATTCATATAGGTCAAGACATCTGATAAAGTTTTTGCAAAATTTTTCCATTTTTTATTCTCTTACCTTATTCCCCTTTTCAAGGAAAATGATGGAAATAAAGACAGAGATTCTTCTAGTGAAAGATCTTAAAGTCCCATTTCAGGAGCATTCAAGAAGGTGTTCTTTCACTCTCCCTATGGTGTTATTTGTTTACCAATATATGAATAATTAAAAGATCACTTTTAACATGATACATGTTAGCTCACAAAAGATTAATACTTACAGAAGAGAGTCTTAAGGCAATCTGGAGTTCACACAACTAGGTTTAAATTTTTTCAAAAAGTAGTCAAATAGAAATTCAGCAGAATTCTTAGTATACATTCCAATAAAGCATTAAAAGAATGTACTGGCTTAAAAATATCTTTTTTTTTGTTCCAGCATAAAAACACTAGGGAAAGGAAGTTGAATTTTTTTTCCTCATGCTGAAACTCTAAAGCTTCAGGAAATTTCTTTATTACTTAGTACTGTATGTTCTCATCAAGCATAAAGAAGGAAAGTGACTACTATCAAGGGACCCATAAAAAGAGTTTATGATGTTTCAGAATCAGACAACATAAAAAAGGACATATTCAAATTAGAAACACTATTATAAAGTGTGATTCTATAAGGAGTCTCCATAACAGTCTTAATAATGTGATTAAAGAGACAAAGTAATAGCGATATATACAAGTACTAATTAGAACACTGAAACTATTACACCTCATGTGGGAGACAAGTCATAAAATTCAAAGAATATTTGTAAGAAACACTATCAGACTGGCTTTTAAGTTTTTTAGTGCCTGAGGCTGATTTTGTGAACTTGTGGTATTAGTTGAAATGTTTAAAAGAATTCAGTTGGCTTAATAATGCATGCTTGTTTCAGAATCTTATAATATAAAAATAATTCAGAGATAAATACTTTTTAGGCTCAATGGTACAATTTGTGCTAAGTCTAAATATTGAAACAAATTCCACAATATTCCAGATAATAAAACAAAGCTATATATACCATTACTGTGATGTCATGAATTCTAAGTGACTCTAAATGTTGATAACTAGGAATAATTCTATAATAAGAACAAGTTTATCAGTTCAACATTTATTGTGTTATTTGAAAAATATTTTAAAAGTATTTAAGTACCTAATATAAAATAAAAGTAAACTGCAGTTGAAACTATTTGAGGAATTCAGAGCAAAGAAGCAATGAAAATAGGAAGCCAGGATTACTGTGTAATACATTTTAACTTAGGCTATCTACTTTTTAGCAGTTAGGGTAAAATATATATATATGGTTAATAAAATCAGTTTCACTAATCTTGGTTGATGCACTGAGAAAAGAAGATATTTATTCAGTTAAACTTCTTCATAATACACATTATGCTCACCCCTAGGAGGTTCAAATTTCACATAGTAAAGGCTTGAAAGCTTGGAGGGAAAGATAACCTATACTAACTTTACTTCTTTGTTAAGCCAATATATTTATTAGTGAAATGAATTTTTTTAAATCCTAAAACATATATTAATAATACCATGAACAAACTTTCTTCAAAAGGTATTTGGGAAGCCTGAATTAAATTATTCACAATTACCAGAAGGAAAAACAAACTAGTTACTTAAAAGAGGACAAAATGTCTGCAATGAAAAGCAGAAATTTCTCTTGTATATTTATGTAAAGGTGATAAAATAATATATTTAACAATAGTCTAAACAGTATTTCCAATTATTGTAGAGTTTCATAGAGTTCTTTTAATAAGAGCTTCCAAAATAGGTCAATGACATAAAGGCTGAGTGTAATTCATCAAAAGCAATATTAAGACAGACAAACCAGGGTGGAGCCAAGATGGCGGCGTGAGTAGAGCAGCGGAAATCCCCTCCCAAAATGACATATATTTATGAAAATATAACAAAGACAACCCTTCCTAGAATGGAGACCAGAGGACACAGGACAACATCCAGACCACATCCACACCTGCGAGAACCCAGAGCCTCACGAAGGGGGTAAGATACAAGCCCCTGCCCGGCAGGACCCGAGCGCCCCTCCCCCCAGCTCTCAGCGGGAGGAGAATAGGCAGAGCGGGAGGGAGACGGAGCCCAGGACTGTAGAACACCCAGCCCCAGATATCTGGACCGGAGCGCAGACACAGTGCATGCGTGGGGTGCTAGATACTAGGGAAACAGGGCAGCAAGACTGGTGAGCAGGTCCCTGAGGCCAGCACCGGAGAACAAAGAAAAGCGAGCAGCCTTTTTTTTTTTTTTGCAAGTGCTTTTTGGAAGTCTTAAAGGGACAGGGACCCCAATACTAGGGAAACAGGGAAGCAAGACGGGTGAGTGGGTTCCTGAGGCCGGCGCCTAAGGACAAAAAAAAGCAAGCGGCTTTTTTTTTTTTTTAATTATTTATTTAATTTTGTTGTGGTCGTTGTTGTTGTTTTGTTTTGGCGAGTGCTTTTTGGAAGTCTTAAAGGGACCGAGCGGGACACTTAGTCCAGAGGCAGGAAATCTGGGGATCTCTGGGCACTCTAACCCCCTGAGCAGCAGGGAGCATGGAGGCCCCTCACGGAGATAAATAGCATCCCTGCCACTACCTTTCCAATGTGGCTCCACCATATTGGAGCAGCTGCCCAAGACAGGCCACGCCCACAGCAACAACGGAGATAAACTCCACAGCTGCGGGGTGGGAATCAGAAGCCCTGTCTGCGCACAGCTGCCCAGCACGAACCACTAGAGGTCGCTGTTCTCCCAGGAGAGGAAGGCCACAAACCAGTAAGAATGGAAGTTCTTCCAACTGTCACTCGTGCCAGTTCTGCAAACTATTTCTATTACCATGAAAAGGCAAAATTACAGGCAAACCAAGATCACAGAGACAACACCAGGGAAGGAGACAGACCTAACCAGTCTTCCTGAAAAAGAATTCAAAATAAAAATCATAAACATGCTGATGGAGATGCAGAGAAATATGCAAGAGCAATGGGATGAAGTCCAGAGGGAGATCACAGACGCCAAGAAGGAGATTACAGAAGTGAAACAAACTCTGGAAGGATTTATAAGCAGAATGGATAAGATGCAAGAGGCCATTGATGGAATAGAAACCAGAGAATAGGAACATAGAAGCTGACATAGAGAGAGATAAAAGGATCTCCAGGAATGAAACAATATTAGGAGAACTGTGTGACCAATCCAAAAGGAACAATATCCGTATTATAGGGGTACCAGAAGAAGAAGACAAAGAAAAAGTGATAGAAAGTGTCTTTGAAGAAATAATTGCTGAAAACTTCCCCAAACTGCAGGAGGAAATAATCGAACAGACCATGGAAATACACAGAACTCCCAACAGAAAGGACTCAAGGAGAACAACACCAAGACACATAATAATTAAAACGGCAATAATCAAGGACAAGGAAAGAGTTTTAAAGGCCGCTAGAGAGAAAAAGGTCACCTATAAGGGAAAACCCAACAGGCTATCATCAGACTTCTCAACAGAAGCCTTACAGGCCAGAAGAGAATGGCATGATATATTTAATGCAATGAAACAGAAGGGCCTTGAACCAAGGATACTGTATCCAGCACAATTATCATTTAAATATTATGGAGGGATTAAACAATTCCCAGACAAGCAAAAGCTGAGGGAATTTGCCTCTCACAAACCACCTCTACAGGGCATCTTACAGGGACTGCTCTAGATGGGAGCACTCGTGAAAAGAGCACAGAACCAAACACCCAAAATATGAAGAATGGAGGAGGAGAAATAAGAAGGGAGAGAAGAAAAGAATCTCCAGACAGTGTGTATAACAGCTCAATAAGCAAGCTAAGTTAGGCAGTAAGATACTAAAGAGGCTAACCTTGAACCTTTGGTAACCACGAATTTAAAGCCTGCAATGGCAATAAGTACATATCTTTCAATAGTCACCCTAAATGTAAATGGACTTAATGCACCAATCAAAAGACACAGAGTAATAGAATGGATAGAAAAGCAAGACCCATATATATGCTGCTTAAAGAAACGCACCTCAAAATGAAAGACATGCACAGACTAAAAGTCAAGGGATGGAAGAACGTATTTCAGGCAAACAACAGAGAGAAGAAAGCAGGGGTTGCAGTACTAGTATCAGACAAAATAGACTTCAAAACAAAGAAAGTAACAAGAGATAAAGAAAGATATTACATAATGATTAAGGGCTTGGTCCAACAAGGGGATATAACCATTCTAAATATATATGCACCCAACACAGGAGCACCAGCATATGTGAAACAAATACTAAAAGAACTAAAGGGGGAAATAGACTGCAACGCATTCATTTAGGAGACTTCAACACACCACTCACCCCAAAGGATAGATGCACTGAGCAGAAAATAAGTAAGGACACGGAGGCACTGAACAACACACTAGAGCAGATGGACCTAATAGACGTCTATAGAACTCTACATCCAAAAGCAACAGGATATACATTCTTCGCAAGTGCACATGGAACATTCTCCAGAATAGACCACATACTAGGCCACAAAAAGAGCCTCAGAAAATTCCAAAAGATTGAAATTCTACCAATCAATTTTTCAGACCACAAAGGTATAAAACTAGAAATAAATTCTACAAAGAAAACAAAAAGGCTTACAAACTCATGGAGGCTTAACAACATGCTTCTAAACAATCAATGGATCAACAAACAAATTAAAATAGAGATCAAGGAATACATGGAAACAAATGACAACAAAAACACAAAGCCCGACTTCTGTGGGACGGAGCGAAAACAGTCTTAAGAGGAATGTATATAGCGGTCCAGGCACACTTGAAGAAGGAAGAACAATCACAAATGAATAGTCTAACATCACAATTATCGACACTGGATAAAGAAGAACAAATGAAGTCTAAAGTCAACAGAAGGAGGGGCACAATAAAGATCAGAGAAGAAATAAACATAATTGAGAAGAATAAAACAATAGCAAAAATCAATGAAACCAAGAGTTGGTTCTTTGAGAAAATAAACAAAATAGATAAGCCTCTATCCAAACTTATAAAGAGAAAATGAGAATCAACACAAATCAACAAAATCAGAAATGAGAATGGAAAAATCAAGACAGACTCCACAGAAATACAAAGAATTATTAAAGACTACTATGAAAACCAACATGCCAACAAGCTGGAAAACCTAGAAGAAATGGACAACTTCCTAGAAAAATACAACCTCCAAGACTAACCAAGAAAGAAACACAAAAGTTAAACAAACCAATTAGGAGGAAAGAAATTGAAATGGGAATCAAGAAACTACCAAAGAACAAAAGCCCTGGGCCAGATGGATTCACCTCAGAATTTTATCAGACACACAGAGAGGATATAATACCCATTCTCATTAAAGGTTTCAAAAAAATAGAAGAGCAGGGAATACTCCCAAACTCATTCTATGAAGCCAACATCACCCTAACACCAAAACCAGACAAAGAACTCACCAAAAAAGAAAATTACAGACCAATATACCTGATGAATATAGATGCAAAAATACTCAATAAAATATTAGCAAACCGAATTCAAAAATTTATCAAAAGGACACCAAGACCAAGTGGGATACATCCCAGGGATGCAAGGATGGTACAACATTCGAAAATCCATCAATATCAGCCACCACATCAACAAAAAGAAAGACAAAAACCACATGATTATCTCCATAGATGCTGAAAAAGCATTTGACAAAATTCAACATCCATTCATGATAAAAACTCTCAACAAATTGGGTATAGAGGGCAAGTACCTCAACATAATAAAGGCCATATCTGATAAACCCACAGCCAACATCATACTGAACAGCAAGAAGCTGAAAGCTTTCCCCCTGAGATTGGGAACAAGACAGGGATGCCCACTCTCCCCACTGCTATTTAACATAGTACTGGAGGTCCTAGCCACGGCAATCAGAAAAAACAAAGAAATACAAGGAATCCAGACGGGTAAACAGGAAGTTAAACTGTCACTATTTTCTGATCCCATGATATTGTACATAAAAAACCCTAAAGACTCCACTCGAAAACTACTAGAACTGATATCGGAATTCAGCAAAGTTGCAGGATACAAAATTAATGCACAGAAATCTGTGGCTTTCCTATATACTAACAATGAACCAACAGAAAGAAAAATCAGGAAAACAATTCCATTCACAATTGCATCAAAAAGAATAAAATACCTAGGACCAAACCTAACCAAAGAAGTGAAAGACCTATACTCTGAAAGCTACAACTCACTCTTAAGAGAAATTAAAGGGGATACTAACAAATGGAAACTCAACCCATGCTCATGGCTAGGAAGAATTAATATCGTCAAAATGGCCATCCTGCCCAAAGCAATATACAGATTTGATGCAATCCCTATCAAATTACCAGCAAATTCTTCAACGAACTGGAACAAATAGTTCAAAAATTAATATGGAAACACCAAAGACCCCGAATAGCTAAAGCAGTCCTGAGAAGGAAGAATAAAGTTGGGGGGGATCTCACTCCCCAACTTCAAGCTCTACTACAAAGCCACAGTAATCAAGACAATTTGGTACTGGCACAAGAGCAGAGTAACAGACCAATGGAACAGACTAGAGAATCCAGACATTAACCCAGACATATATGGTCAATTAATATTTGATAAAGGAGCCATGGACATACAATGGCAAAATGACAGTCTCTTCAACAGATGATGCTGGCAAAACTGGACAGCTACATGTAGGAGAATGAAACTGGACCACTGTCTAACCCCATACACAAAAGCAAATTCAAAATGGATCAAAGACCTGTATGTAAGTCATGAAACCATAAAACTCTTAGAAAGAAATGTAGGTAAAAATCTCTTAGACATAAACATGAGTGACCTCTTCTTCAACATATCTCCCCGGGCAAGGAAAACAATAGCAAAAATGAACAAGAGAGACTATATTAAGCTGAAAAGCTTCTGGACAGCAAAAGACACCATCAATAGAACAAAAAGGTACCCTATGGTATGGGAGAATATATTTGTAAATGACAGATCCGATAAAGGCTTGACGTCCAAAATATATAAAGAGCTCAGACACCTCAACAAACAAAAAACAAATAATCCTATTAAAAATTGGGCAGAGGAACTCAACAGGCAGTTCTCCAAAAAAGAAATACAGATGGCCAACAGACACATGAAAAGATGCTCCACATCGCTAATCATCAGAGAAATGCAAATTAAAACCACAATGAGGTATCACCTCACACCAGTAAGGATGGCTGCCATACAAAAGACAAACAACAACAAATGTTGGCGAGGTTGTGGAGAAAGGGGAACCCTCCTACACTGCTGGGGGGAATGTAGATTAGTTCAACCATTGTGGAAAGCAGTGTGGAGGTTCCACAAAATGCTCAAAATAGGCTTACCATTTGACCCAGGAATTCCACTCCTAGGAATTTACCCTAAGAATGCAGCACTCAAGTTTGAAAAAGACAGATGCACCCCTTTGTTAATCGCACCACTATTTACAATAGCCAAGAATTGGAAGCAACCTAAGTGTCCATCAGTAGATGAATGGATAAAGAAGAGGTGGTACATATAGACAATGGAATATTATACAGCCTTAAGAAGAAAACAAATCCTACCGTTTGCAACAACATGGATGGAGCTAGAGGGTATTATGCTCAGTGAAATAAGCCAAGTGGAGAAAGAGAAATACCAAATGATTTCACTCATCTGTGGAATATAAGAACAAAGGAAAAACTGAAGGAACAAAACAGCAGCAGAATCACAGAACCCAAGAATGGACTAACAGGTACCAAAGGGAAAGGAATGGGGCAGATGGGTGGGTAGGTAGGGATAAGGGGGGGAAGAAGAAAGGGGGTATTATGATTAGCATGCATAATGGGGGGGTTGGGAGAAAGGGGAGGGCTGTACAACACAGAGAAGACAAGTAGTGATTCTATAACATTTTGCTATGCTGATAGACAGTGACTGTAAAGGGGTTTGTGGAGGGGACATGGTATAGGGGAAAGCCTAGTAAACATAATATTCTTCATGTAATTGTAGATTAATGATAACAAAAAAAAAAGGAAAGAAAAGGGGGTTTACTCCCTGATAGAATAAAACTAACTGTAAATCAACGATTAAATCATGCTTTAAATATCCTTAATTTTGATCATTTAAAGGGTGTCAGATGATCAGCTATGGAAGTATATTTTTCTGCTAATATTCCTTTCTCTAAAAAAAAAATGTAGTTCCTGTGTGGTGATCTCCAATAAGTTCTTCACAATGATATAAATGGCATTTCAAAGTGTGGGCAAAGTGTTTGTTTGTGTTTATACAGAGGATCAAATCCTAATTTGGCTACCCAGAAAATTAATTAAAATACGATAAGAAGAAGAACTTCCAACATCAACATTCTCTGGAAGAGTCATTCCAGAAGATAAACATCAAAAAACTTCAACAAAGATCCTGGCGCTGTTGCAGTTGTAGCTGCATCCATCCCAGCAGTTCATGGACTTGCCATTGGAATGAAGAAGGAGATATCTAAGCTGGCCTGTGCATACAGTAAACAACAAATTTGACTGGATCTATACTGTTGGAACTCAACCAAGAATTAGGAGAAGTGCAAGTTTCAGTGCTCCAAATCTTGAGACTACAGACTTTCTACTGTTAAAAGAACATATGGGATGTGAACAGTTCCCAGGAATGTGTTGTTTTAATTTGTCTGATTTTTCTCACACTATTCAAATTGAGTCAGACTATATCCATCATATCATTGATAAGTTTTCACAAATGCCTAGGGTGCCTAACTGGTTTTCTTGGTTTCACTGGATATGGCCGGTAATTGTAGGTCTGCTTTTGTTATGAAGCTGTATTCCTATTATGTTAATGTGTGTGTGCAATTTAATTAGTAGTTTAAAACCTATACATGCTTATGTTACACTACAAGAAGATATGTCAAAGAAATAATTAATCTTCCCATGTTTTCTTCCGTCTTCTACTTCTATAGATTTTCTTCTTCCTTCCTAATTACAACCCTTAAGTAGAATTCGTGCCTCATAACGAAATTACCGAGTATCATAATTCTTCCAAGTGGTAAACATACCTCAAGGCAAATGCTGGGCATAAAAGGCACAGGGAATAAATCTGGGAAGATGTAAAAAGCTAACCTTTTCAAACAATATCGCTTCTCTCTCACTTACCAACTTTACATTTCCCTGTATGGCCCCAGAAGATGACTGGTTAGCCAGAGACAGGTAAGATTCCTCAAGGGAGGAACAACCTAAGACAGGCACAGTCGCAGGGGGGCCATCAGGTGAGAAATTGGGGATCAACAGAGGTGAGGCTTAGAACCCCACCCCCCCTGTTTTGAGAGAAATCTTCTGCATCCATGGATGTTCCGTTGCCCTTGTCTAGCTTGGATCAATACTTAGTCTACAGGCACACACCTGATCATCTACATTTGCTCTCTTACAGCACTAAACTATGTTTGCTACCTTTATCTTGCATCTTCCTACCACTTCAGCATTTTATTAAAAATAATAATAATAATAATAATAATAAGGGAAAAATGTGGGATTCACATAAAAATCAAGTATAAAAATCAAACGAATATTCATATTTGACCTGATTGTTTATAGTTCATGATGCGTGATCAAAACCGAAAGTTTCTGTGATGACTGCCCTTGCACTGTTCACCAGGTAAGAACTTATTCACTACGTAAGAATTTGTTCACCATGTAAGAACTTGTTCGTTTATGCTTCAGAAGATTGGAGACTGTTGAGAACTAAGTTTGGCATTGATTAATGATTGTGAATTTGAGTCCTCTATACAGAATTTTATTGTTTTTAACAACCATTTGATCAGTAAATATGAGAAATGCCCTCTCAAAAAATAAATAATAATATAATAACCTTGTATAGTGACAGGTGGTAAGTAATGGTAACTGCTTTATGATAGCATTTAGTAATGCATAAAATTGTCATATCACTGACTATGTTGCACATGATAAGTAATAATATTATATATGAACTATATTACAATAAAAAATTATTTTTCAAATATAACAATGAAGCAAAACTAAAGGAATAAAACAGCAGCAGACTCACAGACTCCAAGAAGGGACTAGCAGTTACGAAAGGGTAGGGTCAGGGGGGGAGGAGGGAGGGAGGGAGGGTGGGTATGGACAGAAGAAGAAGGGGATTGCGGGGTATCATGATTAGTGCACATGTGTGTGTTGGGTCACGGGGAAAGCAGTGTAGCACAGAGAAGGCAAGTAGGGACTCTGTGGCATCTTACTACACTGTTGGACAGTGACTGCAATGGGGTATGGGGAGGGACTCCATAAGGGTGAATGTAGTAACCACATTGTTTTTCTTGTGAAACCTTCGTAAGAGTGTGTATCAGTGATACCTTAATAAAAAAAATTTCTCAAAAAAAAAAAAGAGAAACAAACCATTGAAGGATAGGTTATAAGCTTTCTGCCAGTCTTGAATAAGGAGGAGAAAAATAACTCCATGGCACACATAGATTTGAAGTGTAGACTGAATGCCCATCAGGCTGATATACTTTGTTTTTCTAAACCATAGAGATAAATAAAAGTGATCCACACCTTCATCAGCTTGTCTGTGTGGCTGATTAATAATAGAGCTATATGCTTTAAACTCAGTTCATGCAGAGAGAGGGCTAATACATCATGAAAGATGAGGAATCTGATAAAACTATTTTTCTGAAAAGATCACTACTGGAACTCAGGCTTCATTACGTACTTAATGTCTCTCATCTACAGACTCAGAATATTAAAAATACCAACGATTTAGGGCTGTTGTGATGATTAGATGGTGTTGGTAGGCATACCTGGAAGGTAGTGAATCCTATAAAGGTTTTTGTAATGATGATGTTGATGACAATGGTGGTGGTGGTGATGGCAGTGGATATAAAGTAACCTGGAACACAGACAAGGCTGCAACCAAAAATAATATTCTAAAGATATTGTCAGTTTTATACAAAAAGAGAAAATATTGCTCAAAGATAATCTTATTTGTCTATGGAATGAAAAATGATTGTTCATAGACAAGACTTGCTGGATGCCCTCTGAGTCTCCAGGAACATGTCAAGATAGGCAGCCTTGTAAGAAGCTTCCATGGGGCCCTTTCTCATCTCCCTCTGGATCTTGTGGGAGCCTTTCTCCCTTACAGGAGACCATCATTAGGCAGTTTCTCATCCATCTCTCTAGTGCCAGGGAGGCTTGAGAATATTAGTCTTACCCCCCCTTATAAAACCACTTCACTGTAGTCTAGAACTGGGTCTGGGTGACATAGCTAACCACTGGCTCATGACACCAAATATCTGGTCCCGATTCAGTGTTGTCTCTTGGCGACAGAGGTGATGGCACCATGTTGATACTGCTTATACTGTCACCTTGCTTAAGATGTCTCTTTACAGGCTAAATATATGGAAGATCCACCTAGCAGCTGCAGTAATCACTGCTGCTTAGGGACTAACTGATCTTTTGACAAGCTGTAGATTTTACCCCAATTTAGGACCACTGACTAACAAGACAAAAATTCCATAGAATATTGAATGAAATGAAAACATGTTGTTGGTAACAATGACATAGCATATAACAACTACCTGAAAACAGCTAACATAATTCTGTTGGTGGAATGTTATAATAGTTGCTGGAATACTGATAGTATTAATGATAATAAAATATTTAATATTTGCAAAATGAACTCTGCTAAATGCTTAACATACATTATTTCATTTAATCATTGATATAATCCCAGGAGTTCTAATTAAATAGCATTCAAAAATATAACACAGGGTCAAACAGCTTACAAGTTACTGGCAGTCTGTGCAACCAAGCTATCTGACGTTATTGTCCTTGAGATTAAACAACATGTTTCCTTATCTCCCAGAATCTTTACAGCAGTTTTATTGGAAATTAATTGAAGAGACCGGTTGCTAAAATAACTTCATAATTGTGAAAAGACAAAAAAAAAAAAAAAAAAAAAAGAATACTATAACACACTAAATTGGGAAATAATCGAAGCATTTAAAACACACTTATTAAACTCATAGGCTGCATTAAAAATAGACATATACCATATGTCCTTTTTTATCATTCACTTTATCACAAATTCTAATCTTCCATTGGAAGAAACATATGCCACAGAAAAGGATCAAAGTAGGATTTCCAGAGTCTTTATATAAGTTACACTTTGATGTACTACTGCCAGTTGTCCATCTGCCTTAGATATTAATTAGAACTTGCCACTTCCAATATACAATTTAAAGACATTATTTGAAACATGGATTCATAATTTCAAATTATAATTCATTTTCTTATTTGAGGAAGTATTTCACATACTGAAAAATTTATTGTAAATCTTCACTATAGGAAATGTTAGGATATATAAAAAGAATGTTTTAAATGTAGCTTTATTTTTCAAGTATGAATTTTAGTTCTAATGAACTAAATAAATCTGTTTGGGGCAAGGATTTATGTGGAAAACTTTCTTCTACAAAGAGGTTCAGTTATTTCCAATTTACTGGGAGTACATAGAAGTCTATCATTAGAAGTTTATATTGTGGCAAAATTTGAGGAAGAGACTGTTACTGTTGAAATGTAGGACTGTTTAGATTATCTATTTCTTCATGAGTAAGCTTTAGTAGTTTGTGTCTTCCAAGGCATTTAAACATGTCAAGTGTACTGGTGCAAAATTATAATATTCTTATTATTTTTTAATATTGGTAGGATATACTGATATCCGTCACCTCTTATTGACTTGGTGTGAATATCCATACATATGGCTATAGATTTACCAGTTTTACTGATGTTGATTTATCTCTATTGTTTATTTTCTATTTTATTGATTTTTGTTCAATTTTTGTTATTTACTTCATTATGCGTGTCTTGTATTTAATTGTTTTTCTTTTTGTCCTAACTTATTGAGGTTCATGCTTAGATCATTACATTTAATACTTATTTTATAATATAAATGCTTATAATCTATAAATTTCTCTAAGCTTCATCACTTTTCATTTCATGTGTTTTAAATCACTATTATTAGGTGAAACTATATTTAAAACTACTATGTCTCTTGATGAATTGACCCTTTTATCTCAGATAATATTTCTTAACAACTATATTTTGCTTATATTAATATAGCCACTTGAAGTTTGTTTTATAACTTTCATGCTAGTCTTCCTTCCTTCTACTTCTAATGTGCATCTTTATCTTTAGAGTTATAAGTAGTATATGGTTAGTTCTTATGTATCTATCCAATCTGATATTTCTTGCCTTATAATTAGAGTATTTAGACCATTTACATTTATGGGAATTCCAGGTAGAGTTGGTTTCAGTACAGCATCTTGCCTTTTGTTTTCTATTTGTCCAATCTATTTTGTTTTCCTTGTCTTCTTTTTCTGCCTTCTGGTTGATAATTTTTTTTATGATTTGACATTATCTTCATAAGCTACACACTTTGTTTTTTATTTTTAGTGGTTAACCTGTGGTATATGAAATAAGTCCTTAACTTACCATGGTATTCCTTCAAATAATGACATATCATATAATCTAATGTTTAAGAATCTTAAGGCAAACAGTACATTTCATTTTTTCCTTCTGTCATTTTGTGCTCTTGTCACATCTCTTCTACTTATGTGATTAACATACCAGTACATTGTTATTGTTTCTGCTTTTAAGCAATCGATTATATTTAAAAGAGACTTTAGAATAATTTTAAAAATTATTTTATAAAAATAAAGTATTTTATATTTATCACATATTTATGCTTAGTGGCACTATTCATTTCTTTGCTTATATTCAAATTTCCACTCACCATAACTTCCCTTTGTCTGAGGAACTTACTATAAATTTCTTAATATAGGCCTGCTAGTGACACATTTTCTCAGCTCTCACTTGTCTAGAAAGGTTTTCATTTCATCATTTTTGTAAGATATTTTTCAGTGAATATTTAATTTCATGTTGACAAGCTTTTGCTTTGTTTTTTATTACTATAAAGTCTGTTGATGGACACACGATGCACATACATGCACACATAAAACATCTGATAAGTATTTGCTATAATTCCTTGATTCAATGAATGTGGTGTTTCCTTTTTCTCTGGCTCTTTCAGAATTTGTCTGTCATTGAGTTATCAGCAGTTTGTCATGTGCTTTGGTACATTTTTATTATATGATCCCTCTGTTTCAAGTGTGTTAAGTTTCTTGGATCTCTAAATTTATAGCTAAACAAAACTGGTAATGGCTGGCTATTATTTCTTCATATATTCTCTCCTTTCTCTTTTTCTTGAAATTCAGCTATTTTTGTATTACACATTTCTCCATGGATAACGGATGCTCTTTCATTTTTCTAATTATTTCAGTTTGGGTAGTTTCTATTTCAATGTCAATGTCCATGATTTCATTGTTTTTTTCTTTGGTGGTGATTAATCTGCTCTTAACAATCCCAAATTGAGTGGCATAAAACAATAATAATCACTTATTATTAATAGCTATCAGGATTCTGTGGGTTGACGAGACTCCAGTAGGTAGTTCTTGCTCAGACTTTTCTGTGGAGCTTCAATCAGATAGCAGCTGGAATCTAAGCAATCTCAAAGGCTTTCTCACTCATATTTCTGGCAGCTGATTCTAGGTGTCAACTGAGACCTCAGCAGGCCTCTTATTTGACTCCCTACATAGGACCCCAACTTCCTCACAGAAAGGGTGGATAGATTTAAAGGTGAGCATCCCAAGATGGCCAAGCAAAAATGTGTTACCTTTTCTATCCTAGATCTGGAATTCATTAGCATTACTTTAGCTATTCTTTAATAAGGAAAAGAGTTGTTATTCAAACCCAACATTATCTGACATGTAAAGTTCATTTAAAGAAGGTATCAAGATATGGTTAAAAGAAGATTTGTGTATTATTTAAATTTATATATTATTTAAACTCATATAAATTGCTTATTTTCTCTTAAACTTATTGTACCCATCGAGAATATGGATGTGTTTGCTCTACAAGCTTTAGGAAGTAACAATATTAAATGTTGACACTAGATATTCAGTTACTATTTGCTAAATGTGTTTTTCTAATTTGTTTTCCGTATCCCATCACATTATTCATAATATTTCTGTACAAATGTAAATGTAAGATTTATTTTTTGGTTAAGCCAAACATGTCAAATATTTTTTGAGGATTCCTTCATTCAGTAAATACCAGAAACATTCTGGATATAATGTGAGATTTAACGTGAAGAGCAAATTTGTCACGACATCAGCCTTCATGGAGATTTCACCTGGAGGCATATATTGATTGAATAATTATTTAAGTAAGTTTGATACAAACTTTAAAGAGAACCATGAGAGCACAGATCAGGAGAAATATGACTAAATATGAATAATTAACAAAGTTTTTCTAAGGAAGATATCAGATAATATTTATAGTGCAAGTAAGATACAATATGGCAAAATGAAGAGAGATAAACAACTTCATGCAATCCTTAAAATAGAACACAGGCTGGTTAACATAAGGTCAACGTGAATGGTTAGCCAAAAGGGAAGGAGAGACTGGTATTGTCTATTTCTGAGTAGAATGAAGCCAGATCATGTAAAGCCATGTAAAAGGATTAAAATATTTTTATTTCTATATTAACAGCAGTGAAGAGGATTAAAAAGGGAAGAGAAGCAACCTTAGTACATTTACATTAAAAGAATATATATATATATATATATTCTGCTGAAATGTAACGAGATGGAAACAGACAAGGACATTTTTATCTCAACAACTTGTTCATATAGTATCATCTCATTATGTGATTCCATCCATTATATTACATTATTTATTATATAGTAAATATTTTGTGAACTATACTGTTATATATTTACTATTATATTTTTGTTGTATAATTATTTTTAATGATATTTTGGATAAGATTTATTTGGATATCTTATTTGTAGCTTTAGATGCTCATGTGCTGCTTAAAAATTCTAATTTTTGTAAAGAAATTCACTTCAATAAACAAAATATCATTTCATATTTTAGCATGCCTTTTGAAGCTTCACTGAGGTTATATGTGGATTCAGGATCATCATCTCTGTGCCTGTGGAAGCCAGGAGAATATTCTGCTACCCCTATAGAGACACCAAGCAATACCTAATGTACCAAGAGACCACTTTCTCTAATGAAAGATGTGTAAGTTCTTCATAAAAATAAAATCATGTCATGTCCTTTAACTTCTGAGTTTCATATAAAAGTAAATCCTGATATATAAAATATTCATTTTGTTATAAGTAAAATTTGTATATATTTTCATATGCATCTAATCTGTTACATTCAATAATCATAAGAAACCTCAATGAAATGTAGTTATTTAATAATCCAGTTGCCAACCAAAGGAATAAAGAAAATCCCTAAAGACTCAAAGCTATCCCAAACAGTTCTGCAAAATTTCAGAAAATGTATATTATTTCCATCATTTTTATGCCACTCTAAACCATGCAGATCCACAGAAATGAACTCCTTTCTTTCAATCCTTCCTACAATGAATACCATACAAATAATATATGAATCCAATATAATTTTTTAAAGATGTGTGGGAAACAGGAAGGACAGGTTTAAATCTCAGGAAAGTAAAATAAATATCTGAGCATTAAACGTTGGTTAATTCCATTGCTGGAAAATATTTAGCCACCACAATTTTAAGCATTTCCACTAGACATTGTCTCACTTCCTCTTGGTTTGTCCTATTTCCTTTATTCCTGCTTTACATCTTTCACATTTAGAGTAGACATTCATGCATTCATTCACTGAATGAGTTCTAATGGGAAACTCACTATGTTCCAGGCCCCATATTAAGAAATGAAGACTCAGTCTAGATAGCATGTAGAACTTGACTTCAAGAATTTCATATGGCCAACCCCTGGGAGGACAAAAAGTCCCAATGTAAATAGAATTCCTAGTGTAGTATGGATACACTCAGTGATGATAGGCACTTAATACATCTTGGAAACTGCACATAGTATAATGGAGAGTGCCTTAATTCTCAAGTCAGGTAGACAGAAGTTCAAACCCCAAAGTCTTTTTCTTAGTCATGATTGCAAGTAACATTTCTGTATTACCAGGTAAACACTGGGCACAATTCCCTCCATATATATTTTACATATGTATGCAATGAAATGAAACATACTAGTACATAGCATATGCCTAATAACTTCTATTCCTAGATTGCTAAATATTAAATATTTCAGTGTTTTAAGTGTCTGTTTTGTGAAATAATAGTCCAGTGGTACATTATATGACACAGAGGTTCTATGGAAGTATTTATTTTTAGGATAGTAAATTATAAGGTCAGCTCAAAATTATATATATTTGGAAGGATCATGGGAAGATGGCGGCATGAGTAGTTCAGAGAAAATCTCTTCCCCAAAACACATATATTTATGAAAATAAAATAAATACAACTATTCCTAAAAGAGACACCAGTGGATGCAGTACAACAGCCAGGATATATCTACATCTGTGAGAACTCAACATCACACGAAGGGGGTAAGATACAAGCCATGGCCAGGCGGGACGCGAATGCTCCCCCACCCCAAAAACCGGTGGGAAGAAAGGAGTCGTAACAGGGAGGGAGTGAAAGCCCAGGACTGCTAAACAACCAGCTCTAGAAATCTGCATCTGGAGTGCAGACAGAAGGTGCATGGGCTGCTGGATATTAGAGAAACGGAAAAGCAAAACCTGTGGGTAGGTCCGTGCAACCGGCGCCCCTAAGACAAAAGAAAAGCAAGTGCTTTCTGCAAGTCTTAATGGGACAGGGACCCCATAGCTGGACGAAGTTGTCCCAGCACACTTAGCCAGCACCTGGGAATCCCGGGGAACCTTAGGCGCCCTAAACCCCAGGGAGGCAGTGCAGCTCTGAAGCCCCTCGTGGCACTAAGCAGCCTACAGTCGTTCTTCCAACTGGAGTGGACCCCTACACACTGGCCCAGTAGTGGGAGAGTGGCAGCGTGTGCCAGGGATGGCGGCCCCGGAAGGGAACGGGAGCAGATCCGTGCACCAACGGTGCCAGAGGGGACCAGGACAGGCATGTGTGAGCCCACAGCAGCGCGAACGAACAGCCTGGGCATGGCTCACCTGCACCAGTGTCAGTGAAGCCAGAAGAGCACGGTAGAGGTCCATGCAGGAGAGCCCAGCACGCACCTGCAGCAGAGCCAGGGGGATCAGGCGCACTCCAAGCAGCAAACTGAAAGCCCAGCCAAACGCACAGCCACCTGGGCCAGACCCAAAGGCTGCTGCTGCCACAAAGCTGCCCAGCAGGGGTGCTGCTAGCACAGAGGAGTGCACCTGGCATGCCTGCCACTCCCCACAGGGCTCCGTGCTGCTATGATGGACAACCCGTCCACAGCAACTTAGGGGACTAACCCAGTGGCTGCTCCAGGAGTGCGGGTAACCATCACAGGCAGCGGAGAAGGGCAAGGCATCCAGCAAGCAGGAAAGGACTTTCTTCTCCCAGCTGACACACCCACAACCTGCCTACAGCCACCACTATCACCATGAAAAGGCAAAAGAATTTAGTCCAGTCCAAGAAAGTTCAAACAACACCTGCAAAAGGATCTGCAGAGGTAGACTTAACCAGTCTCCCTGAAAAATAATTCAAAATAAAAATCATAAACATGCTGATAGAGCTACAGAGAAATATGCAAGAGTTAAGGGATGAAGACAGGAGGGAGATTACAGATGTCCAGAGGGAGATTACAGAAGTGAAACAAACTCTGGAAGGGTTTATAAGCAGAATGGATAGGATGCAAGAGGCCATTGATGGAATAGAAACCAGAGAATGGGAATGCATAGAAGCTGACACAGAGAGAGATAAAAGGATCTCCAGGAATGAAACAATATTAAGAGAACTGTGTGACCAATCCAAAAAGAACAATATAAGCATTATAGGGGTACCAGAGGAAGAAGAGAGAGAGAAAAAGGGATAGAAAGTATCTTTGAAGAAATAATTGCTGAGAACTTCCCCAAACTGGGGGAGGAAATAGTTGATCAGACTACAGAGGCACACAGAACTCCCGAGAGATGGGACCCAAAGAGGACAACACCAAGACACATAATAATTAAAATGGCAAAGATCAAGGACAAGAACACAGTATTAAAGGCAGCCAGAGAGAGAAAAAAGGTCATCTACAAAGGAAAACCCATCAGGCTATCATCAGACTTCTCAACAGAAACCCTACAGGCCAGAAGAGAATGGCATGATATAATTAATGCAATGAAACAGAAGGGCTTTGAACCAAGGATACTGTATCCAGCATGATTATCATTTAAATATGAAGGAGGGATTAAACAATTCCCAGACAAGCAAAAGTTGTGGGAATATGAGTCCCACAAACCACCTCTACAGGGTATCTTAGAGGGACTGCTCTAGATGGGAGCACTCCTAAAAAGAGCACAGAACAAAACACCCAACATATGAAGTAGGGAGGAGGAGGAAAAATAAGGGAAAGAAATAATCATCAGACTGTGTTTATAACAGCTCAATAAGCGAGTTAAGTCAGACAGTAAGGTAGTAAACAAGCTAATCTTGAACCTTTGGTCACCATGAATCTAAAGCCTGCAATGGCAGTAAGTACACATCTTTCAATAATCACCCTAAATGTAAATGGACTGAATGCACCAATCAAAAGACACAGAGTAATAGAATGGATCAAAAAGCAAGACCCATCCATATGCTGCTTACAAGAGACTCATTTCAAACCCAAAGACATGCACAGATTAAAAGTCAAGGGATGGAGAAAGCTATTTCATGCAAACAACAGAGAGAAAAAAGCAGGTGTTGCAATACTAGTATCAGACAAAATAGACTTCAAAATAAAGAAAGTAACAAGAGAAAAAGAAGGACATTACATAATGATAAAGGGCTCAGTCCAACAAGAGGATATAACCATTATAAATACATATGCACCCAACACAGGAGCACCAACATATGTGAAACAAATACTAACAGAATTAAAGGAGGAAATAGAATGCAATGCATTCATTTTAGGAGACTTCAACACACCACTCACTCCAAAGGACAGATCTACCAGACAGAAAATAAGTAAGGACACAGAGGCACTGAACAACACACTAGAAGATGGACCTAATAGACATCTACAGAATTCTATATCCAAAAGCAACAGGATACACATTCTTCTCAAGTGCACATGGAACATTCTCCAGAATAGACCACATACGAGGTCACAAAAAGAGCCTCAGTAAATTCCAAAAGATTGAAATCCCACCAACCAACTTTTCAGATGACAAAGGTATAAAACTAGAAATAAATTGTACAAAGAAAGCAAAAAGGCCCCCAAACACATGGAGGCTAAACAACATGCTCCTAAATAATCAATGGATCAATGACCAAATTAAAATGGACATCCAGCAATATATGGAAACAAATGACAACAATAACACAAAGCCCCAACTTCTGTGGGATGCAGCAAAAGCAGGCTTAAGAGGAAAGTATATACCAATCCAGGCATATTTAAAGAAGGAAGAACAATCCCAAATGAAGAGTCTAATGTCACAATTATCAAAATTGGAAAAAGAAGAACAAATGAGGCCTAAGGTCAGCAGACAGAGGGACATAATAAAGATCAGAGAAGAAATAAATAAAATTGAGAAGAATAAAACAATAGCAAAAATCAATGAAACCAAGAGCTGGTTCTTCAAGAAAATAAACAAAATAGATAAGCCTTTAGCCAGAGTTATTAAGAGAAAAAGAGAGTCAACACACATCACCAGAATCAGAAACTAGAAAGGAAAAATCATGATGGACCCCACAGAAATACAAAGAATTCTTAGAGAATACTATGAAAACCTATATGCTAATGAGCTGCAAAACCTAGGAGAAATGGACAACTTCTTAGAAAAATACAACCTTCCAAGACTGACACAGAAAGAAACAGAAAATCTAAACAGACCAATTACCAGCAACAAAATTGAATCGGTAATCAAAAAACTACCCAAGAACAAAACTCCTGGGGCAGATGGATTTACGTCGGATTTTTTCAGACATACAGAGAAGACATAACACCTATTCTTCTTAAAGCTTTCCAAAAAATAGAAGAGGAGTGAATACTCCGAAACTCATTCTATGAAGCCAACATCACCCTAATACCAAAACCAGGCAAAGACCCCACCAAAAAAGAAAACTACAAACCAATATCCCTGATGAACGTAGATGCAAAAATACTCAACAAAATATTAGCAAAACGAATTCAAAAATACATCAAAAGGATCATACACTATGACCAAGTGGGATTCATCCCAGGGATGCAAGGATGGTACAACATTCGAAAGTCCATCAACATCATCCACCACATCAACAAAAAGAAAGACAAAAACGACATGATCATCTCCATAGATGCTAAAAAAGCATTCGGCAAAATTCAACATACATTCATGATAAAATTTCTCAACAAAATGGGCATAGAGTGCCAGTACGTCAACATAATAACGGCCATATATGATAAACCCACAGTCAACATCATACTGAACAGCAAGAGTCTGAAAGTTTTTCCTCTGAGATCGGAAACAAGACAGGGATGCACACTCTCCCCACTGTTATTCAACGTAGTACTGGAGGTCCTAGCCATGGCAATCAGACAAAACAAAGAAATACAAGGAATCCACATTGGTAAAGAAGAAGTCAAACTGTCACCATTTGCAGATGACATGATATTGTACATAAAAAACCATAAAGACTCCACTGCAAAACTACGAGAATATCAGAATTCAGCAAAGCTGCAGGATACAAAATTAACACACAGAAATCTGTAGCTTTCCTATACACTAACAGTGAACTAATAGAAAGAAAAATCAGGAAAACAATTCCATTCACAATAGCATCAAAAAAATAAAATACCTAGGAATAAACCTAACCAAGGAAGTGAAAGACCTATACCCTGAAAACTACAAGACACTCTTAAGAGAAATTAAAGAGGTCACTAACAAATGGAAACTCATCCCATGCTCATGGCTAGGAAGAATTAATATCATCAAAATGGCCATCCTGCCCAAAGCAATATACAGATTCGATGCAATCCCTATCAAACTACCAACAGCATTCTTCAATGAACTGGAACAAATAGTTCAAAAATTCATATGGAAACACGAACGATCCTGAATAGCTAAAGCAATCCTGAGAAGGAAGAATAAAGTTGGGGGGGATCTCACTCCCCAACTTCAAGCTCTACTACAAAGCCATAGTAATCAAAACAATTTGGTCCTAGCACAAGAACAGAGCCACAGACCAATGGAACAGAATAGAGACTCCAAACATTAACCCAAACATATATGGTCAACTAATATTCGATAAAGGGGCCATGGACATACATTGGGGAAATGACAGTCACTTTAACAGATGGTGCTGGCAAAACTGGACAGCTACATGTAGGAGAATGAAATTGGACCATTGTCTAACCCTATATACAAAAGTAAACTCAAAATGGATCAAAGACCTGAATGTAAGTCATGAAACCATTAAACTCTTGGAAAAAAACATAGGCAAAAACCTCTTAGACATAAACATGAGCGACCTCTTCTTGAACATATCTCCGGGCAAGGAAAACAACAGCAAAAATGAACAAGTGGGACTATATTAAGCTGAAAAGCTTCTGTACAGCAAAGGACACCATCAATAGAACAAAAAGGTATCTACAGTATGGGAGAACATATTCATAAATGACAGATCCGATAAAGGATTGACATCCAAAATTTATAAAGAGCTCACACACCTCAACAAACAAAAGACAAATAATCCAATTAAAAAATGGACAGAGGAGCTGAAAAGATAGTTCTCTAAAGAAGAAATCCAAATGTACAACAGTCACATGAAAAGATGCTCCACATCGCTAATCATCAGAGAAATGCAAATTAAAATTACAATGAGATATCACCTCACACCAGTAAGGATCGCCATCATCAAAAAGACAAACAACAACAAATGTTGGTGAGGTTGTGGAGAAAGGGGAACCCTCCTACACTGCTGGTGGGAATGTAAATTAGTTCAACCATTATGGAAAGCAGTATGGAGGTTCCTCAAAAAGCTCAAAATAGAAATACCATTTGACCCAGGAATTCCACTTCTAGGAATTTACCCTAAGAATGCAGCAGCCCAGTTTGAAAAAGACAGATGCACCCCTATGTTTATCGCTGCACTATTTACAATGGCTGAAATATGGAAGCAACCTAAATGTCCATCAGTAGAGGAATGGATAAAGAATATGTGGTACATATACACAATGGAATATTACTCAGCCATAAGAAAAAAACAGATCCTACTATTCACAACCATATGGATGGAGCTAGAGGGTATTATGCTCAGTGAAAGAAGCCAGGTGGAGAAAGACAAGTACCAAATGATTTCACTCATATGTGGAAACATATGAACGTAAGAACAAAGGAAAACTGAAGGAACAAAACAGCAGCAGAATCACAGAACCCAAGAATGGACTAATCATTACCAAAGGGAAAGGGACTGGGGAGGATGGGTGGGAAGGGAGGGATAAGGTCAGGGAAAAAGAAAGAGGACATTACGATTAGCATTTATAGTGCGTGGGGGGCACGGGGAGGGCTGTGCAACACAGAGAAGACAAGTTGTGATTTTACAGCATCTTACTACGTTGATGGACAGTGACTGTGAACGGGTATGTGGGGGGGACTTGGTGAAGGGCAGAGCCTAGTAAACATGATGTTCTTCATGTAATTGTAGATTAATGATACGAAAATAAAAAATAATAAAAAATAAAAAAATAAAAAAATTATATATATTTGATTACTGTTACTAATGAGAAATCAGAAAAGTTAAATAACTTGCCTACAGTTATAAAGATTTAAATGATTTGTCTACAGTTCCAAAGGTGCTCTGAGACAAATGTTTCATGTAACATTCCACCTCCTAAATAATAACAATGGCTTGGAAATAGGGAAATTGTGCATTTTATATTCCCTACCTGGGGATTTACAAAGATTTGATTGTTAAGTGCTTAGAGAAATTCTGAAGTTATAATCCTGTTTTACATAAAATAACTTTATGGCAACAAATCTGTTTTATTTTGCTTAACTTTAATACAAAATTATTTGACAAGGAATGTCATTTTTATCATAATATCTCTCAGACTATTCATTGAATAAAAGTAATTCTGTTGAATGAACTATGGGAAAAACTGTTTCTTATTCCAGTACATAAAAGAAATAAAATGCTAAGCCTCAAGATTTACAAAATTATAGTAATAAAAGCATAAGACTAATAAATAATTTCCATTTCTTAATGTGGATCTTGAAGGATTAAAAAATAAAATAAAATAAATCCTGCAGAGCATATATCATTTGGTATTTTTCACCCCCTTCAACACTTGGTAAAATTCTAGGATCTTAAATGGAACCCAAAAATTATTTCCTGTTATGAACATAAAATCTGGCAAAACATGTGGAACCCAGTTAGGACTTAACTGTTTCTGTTTTTATTTCTATAGTTATTTTAATTGCTACCATTTAATCCACTGATTTCTTTAGTGTTCATTAACTTTCCCAACTAAAAAAAGTAACATTCTACCACAAGATAAGATTCTGCCTGGTGATACCTTTCAGTGTTATTATCCCCGGTTCGAGGGCTCTGTAGGCCAACAGATGAGGATTTGTATTTTTACCTGTATGTGCTTTCCATAGTGCATGAAAATAAAATATAAATGAGTTTAGCCTTCCTGCTCCTCTATTACTTGAAAAACCTGCACTTAAGAAGTACAATACTGAGTAAAATGCCCTAGACCAGAAATCAGGATGAGTGGATTCTTTATCTCCATGTGACTATATTCTATAAGTTAATTCACTTTTCAGAATCAGTTTCCCCTTCTGCAAGCATGTTTCATGATGCTCTGCTTAACTTATACTATTGTAAGACAGCAAATAAGCTAAAGTGAGCTATGGAAAAAAAAAAAGTAATGTACCAATTTCTTCATAAATGAAAACTGTTATTTATTTGTATCCCCAGGATGCTTATTATTTGTGAATTGTGGGTATCTCTACACATATTATTTTGTAACAATTTCTAAGACGAAATTTTATATTTCTTACTAATCAGTGCCTTTCACCTTGCTCTGTTTGGGTATATAGAAGTATGTTTTTTTACCTGTCCACTTATAAGATCTCCCATCAGGTTTGTCTTTCTAAAACAAACAAAATCTGAAAGATGAAATGAGAATAAACAGAAAGTGAAACCTATTAATGATAATTTTCCTTTAAAAATTAAAAAAAAAAACAGGAAATTCTCCTTAAATTCTTTTATATCTCCTATCATATTCCTCTTCATCCCCTGGCCCCCCCAAAGTCTATCAACACCCAGTGTCTCAAAAGGGTAAAAAGTTTTTTTAACTTTTTTTTAAAATTTCCTTCCCGTTTATGCTTTAAAGAATAATGTCAACATTCTCAGACATTGGGGTAGTTTTGAATTCATAAAAAACTTTGTGAAAAGGATCCAAAAGCTGTCATAAAGTCTATTCCATAACGATTGCCAGTGTGTGACATTTACATGATTCACATGGAGTTGGACATTTATTACTGAGAATTTCACACTGCCAGCCTAGGGCAGGAAAACTCATTTTAGGTGAGTTACTGCTAGCATGGCTAACATGTTTATTTCTTACTCATATTGGCAAAGAATGAACTGGAAGATACCTAAGCATGAAATGAGTTAAGTTATAATGAAACTCAAAGAGGAAATTGAGTAATTTGAAATGTCATTGATATGCCTATGGTAATTCTTACTTGGCATAGGTCTTCAGAAATTAATAGGTTACGAGCTTCCTTAAGAGATTAATACAGCACAAATCTTCTTGCTTTGGAATGTTTCAATGGTTCTTATTTTCTATTAGCAAGGGAAGACTTCCACAGTGCAAGATGCAAACTCTATTGTTGCTCTAAAGCAAGTAAAATAACATTAGCATAATCAAATCTTTTTCTAAACATTTCTTCCTTGTTTTGGGGGGAGGGGTGAATTTGTCTAGTTCTACCTATTGCCTTCACTGGCTTCCCCTATGTCTTTTATACAGACTGTTTAAGGATTTGGTTCACTGTTTGTCTCCAGACATTATGTGAATAGCAAGTAGCTGTAACTGTAAGTAATCAAATTTCATTCTTTATGTGTAAAGATCATCAAAGGCATTTCTCTCTCCCCATGAGTAATATACAAAGCATTTTTTCTTTCCATCCTGGGAAACATGGTGCAAATACAAGTGTTAGAATCAATAATGAATTTGATGAGAAATGATAAAATGATAACAATGATGAGTTTGTTTTTACCATCTGTTACGGACATGCCTGAGTTCATTTTCTGCTTTACCAGTCAATTTATGTTAGTTTTTCTCAATTATTAAAACATTAAAAATTAAGTGAAGAAACTCCATAATGGCAGAATTGACTCATTATTTAGATTGTTTAATCATATGGAAATAAAATGATTAATCATATTAAAGTCATAAATTATTAATTCATGAATAAAATTTTTCTCATGCAATTTTAGGGATTTCTGTTTAATAGGACAATAAGTCAGTTGGCTAATAAATATTTACATAGTGTATGTCAGGCACTGTCTACATATAGGGAGTTGGAGGTTGAACAAGATAGAGCTTATAACTTCATTATAATGGTGGGGAGAGAAAACACACCAAACATATGGACTGTACATTCATTGCCTTACAGAACCACAGCGTTGTTTTGGTGTCTCTTCTGCTTTCTGTGTACACTGGGAAAAATTAAACACAGAAGCCCGTTTGAGAATATTGAAAGCAAACTAGATGCCACCTGCCCTGTCAGTTCCCAGGAAAGCCAAGGGGGACATGTGACCTGAGCATGGCCATTTGGGTTTTTCACACTTGAACCTTGATTGAATGACAAAGGGGAAGACAAGGCAGCTGTGATTCATTCACCCAGTGCCTCTATCTTGACTGGTGAACAGTCTTCCTTCCTCTTTCCTAGCCCTCTAGAGGCTCTCTGGACCCGTTAGCCACCCTTTCCATCTGTTCCACGTGTTCCTAATTTCTTTCCAATGAAGATTTTTTGCTTGATTTGTCTTCTTATTGATACCAGTTAATGCACAAAAATTTACACAAAATTTCCAATTTCTTTCCTCCATGAAGAACACAAAATACAGAGACACAGATAAATGAGGAATTAGAATATTCCAGGCTCCATTATTAACAATGACTGAAAATTCAAAACTTCTTCCTCTCTATTTCCTAACCACACTTGCACTAGAACAATCCTCTTTCTCACTGTTTGTTCTTGTACAGTTTTAAACAGTATATTTCTACTCAGTCCCTAGTCATATCTGGGTACTTGGAATTTCCATAGTATCAAATGGAAACAATTTCACGTCTTCAAAGTAGTGTGTCTCACACAAGCTTTATTAATTTAGAAGAAAATAAAGAGCTACCCCTAGGAAAACAACATATTTAGAAAACAACCTACTTAAAGTACCAGGAAGTGTTTAAGCAGGCAGCAGAGCATTTCTCTTAAATGACTGAGACTATAACACATAAGAATTGTGAGTCTGTGGCTTTTTGTGACTGAAGATGCTCTCACACCTATCAGATCCTGCAGTGAAAACTCACAATCTCTCTAGATCTAGGCGACAGAGGATAGAATCCTGAATCAGCAGGGACACTGAAATTTTAGAAAGAAATCCCTGGGAGTTGGATAAAAACTTGAGTACAAACTCTGTCCAGTCCACCAATGATTCCAAAATTATGCATATGTGGGAATCCCCAGGGAAACAGTCGTCAGATAGGAGAGAGTCTATGTTTGAAAAATCTAACTGCTCAGTTAGTTTGCTGCTTTTTAGTCTGATATTCCCCATGTTTCGTGTAGCTCAGCCAGCAGACAGGTGGAGTTTAGCAGACTTCAAAGCATGTGTTATATCAAAGAAATATTAGAAATGATGTTTAAATTGGTTAAAGAAATATTTTTAACAGCTTTCATAAACCATGAAATTTTCCCATTGTAAGTACAGATTTCAATGATTTCTAGTAAATTTACAGTTACACAATTATACCACAATCTAGTTACAGATAATTTCCATCAAAACAAAAGGTTCCCTCCCCCTTTGCCATCAATCACCCTGTCCATTCTCAGTACCAGGCAAATAATTTGCTTTCATTTTCTGGAAATTCACCTTCTCCAAAATTTTCATATAAATGGAGATACTCATTATGTAGTTTTTGTGCCTAGCTATTTTACTTAAAATATATTTGAAGTGTGCTAGCATTTCTGATTATATACCACATTGTGCTTATCCATTTACATGTTGATGAACATTACACTTTAGTTTTGATTTGCATTTCCCTAATGACTAATGATGTTGAACATTTTTCATGTGCGTATTTTATTAGCTACTCATGTATCTATAGATGAAGTATCTATATATTAGAAACTAATAATCTGAACATACACAGAAAATATTTTATAATAGCATCCAAAATAAAATACTTGGGGATAAATTTAATACAAGAAGTATAGGATATATGCCTTGAACACAACAAAACATTGTTGAAGGAAGGTAAAGAAGATCTAAAGACCTGCTGTGTTCATGGGTTGGAAGGACTCTGTTGTCAAGATGACTGTTGTCCCCCAGTTGACTATAAATCAATTTAACACCTATCAAATTTCCATCAGGATGTATGTAGAAATAGTAAAGCTGATCCTAAAATTGTTTGGATTAAAAAGAAACATGGAGAGCCAATACTATGTTTAAAAAGAAGGATAAAGATAAGACTCTAGTCAGACTTATTAATAGGAAAAGAGAGTCAACACACATCAACAGAATCAGAAATGAGAAAGGAAAAATCATGACGGACCCCACAGAAATACAAAGAATTATTAGAGAGTATTATGAAAACCTATATGTTAACAAGCTGGGAAACCTAGGAGAAAAGGACAATTTCCTAGAAAAATACCACCTTTCAAGACTGACACAGAAAGAAACAAAAAATCTAAAAGACCAATTACCAGCAACGAAATTGAATCAGTAATCAAAAAACTACCAAAGAACAAAATCCCCGGGCCAGATGGGTTTACCGCGGAATTTTATCAGACATACAGATAAGACATAATACCTATTCTCCTTAAAGTTTTCCAAAAAATAGAAGAGGAGGGAATACTCCCAAACTCATTCTATGAAGCCAAAATCACCCTAATACCAAAACCAGGCAAAGACACCACAAGAAAAGAAAACTACAGACCAATATCCCTGATAAACGTAGATGCAAAAATATTCAACAAAATATTAGCAAACCAAATTCAAAACTACATCAAGAGGATCATACACCATGACCAAGTGGGATTCATCCCAGGGATGCAATGATGGTACAACATTCGAAAATCCATCAACATCATCCACCACATCAACAAAAAGAAGGACAAAAACTACATGATCATCTCCATAGATGCTGAAAAATCATTCAATAAAATTCAACATTCATTCATGATGAAAACTCTCAACAAAATGGGTATAGAGGGCAAGTACCTCAACATAATAAAGGCCATATCTGATAAACCCACAGCCAACATCATACTGAACAGCAAAATGCTGAAAGCTTTTCCTCTGCGATCGGGAACAAGACAGGGGTGCCCACTCTCCCCACTGTTATTCAACATAGTACTGGAGGTGCTAGCCATGGTAATCAGACAAAACGAAGAAATACAAGGAATCCAGATTGGTAAAGAAGAAGTTAAACTGTCACTATTTGCAGATGATATGATATTGTACATAAAAAACCCTAAAGACTCCACTCCAAAACTACTAGAGCTAATATCAGAATTCAGCAAAGTTGCAGGATACAAAATTAACACACAGAAATCTGTGGTTTTCCTATACACTAACAATAAACTAATAGAGAAATCAGAAAGACAATTCCATTCACAATAGCATCAAAAAGAATAAAATACCTATGAATAAACCTACCCAAGGAAGTGAAAGACATTAGCATAATGATAGAAACATATTTTGGATACAAATCCTTTAGGAGATATATGATCTGTAATTATTTTCTCCAAGTCTTTGGTTAGTTTTGTCTTTTCATTTTCATAGACACATGATAACTAGCTAGCTAGCTAAACATAGTGATATATAAATGATTTTTGCAATCTTATATCCTGATATTTATCAAGACAGCAAACACCATTGCCATGATTGTGATTAAGCTGTAAGTTTTTTATGGATATGATGTATCACGATGAGAAGTTCCTTTCTATTCTGAGTTTACTGCAGGTTTTATCATGAATGAGTATTTGATTTATCAAAACATTTTTTGTATCTATTGGGATGATAATTTCCCCCTTTATTCTATTAATATGTTTAATTATATTAATTGATTTTTGGATTTTAAAACAAACTTGGATTCGTAGGATATTTGCTAATTTTTATTAAAATCTGCTAACATTTGTTAAGTGTTTTGTGTTTGTATAAATAGGGAATATTTTTCTGTAGTTTCATCATATGTTTTATTTGGCATTTTTACATGGCTTTTATATCAGGTTAATACTGGTTTCATATAATAAATTGGTAATAAATAAATATGTTTATATATAAATCTGTTTATGTATTTCCTGAAATACTTTAAGGACTGATATTATTTCTTCCTTAAGTATTCATCAGACCCTGGAATTTCTATTCAATATTTTCACTGTTTTTAGATTTATTCAGATTTTTCTACTTCTTGAGTCAGTTTTAGCCATTTGTATCTTTCTAAGAAATCTTCCATTTATCTAATTTGTTGGCACAAAATGGTTAATAATAATCTTTTTGTCATTTTAGTTTCTGTAAGGTTGGCTGTGATATATTTTCTTTCAATCTTTATATTGATAATTTGATTCTTCCATTTTTCTCAGTCTAACTGAAGATGGATCAATTTCACAGAACGTTTTTTAATTAACTGACTTTTGTTTCATTGACTGATTTTGTTTTTTCTTTTATTGGTTTATGCCACAAAATAGTAATTTTCTATGTGATAGCTTCATTAAAGCTTTGAGCCATATTGTAGTTGCCATCTACAAAATTTTCTTCAAACAGAAATCAGAGAGCTGGATTAAAATGCAAACCTCATCTTTTCAATTCAGTTCAGTGTAATTTGAGTTTCAATGACTCTTGATCAAGTTTCTGTTAAGATAAAACTCAAACTCTTAACCTGATCAACATTAGTCTGGCAGCATAATTACCTTCCTCCCTTTGAAACAATCACATTTAACACATTGTAAAACAAACTGCCTGTGATGACCAACTAATTTTTTTTTTATTTATATTTTACTTCCCTATTCTGGTGTTGACTGCTGTATATATAAAATACAGTAAATATAAATCACTAGAAATTTAAAACAGAGAATAATAGAAGATAAATAGCAAAAGAGTAGATGGAAGCCCAACCATTTCAATAATATTATTAAATGTAAATAGTCTAAACTCCCCAGTTAAAATGCAAAGATTATGATACTGAATAAAAAAAGCAAGACCAAATGATATGCTGCTGGCAAGAATGTTACTTTAAATATAAAGTCACAGTGTAGATAAATATAAAGGATGGAAAAAGATATATCATGCTATCATTAATCTAAATATCAACATACAGGAGTTGCTCTATTAATATTAAGTAGAGTTCAGAAAAGAATATTTCCTTAGGTAAAGAGTCATTTCATTGTGAGAAAGGGGTAAATTCTTCAAAAGAACATAAAAATACTAAACATTTAAACAGAATTTCTGAGTTACATATGAAGTAAAAATGGAGAGAATTGAAAGGAGAAATAAGCAAATCTTTAGTTATACTGTATATTTTGACACCCCTATTTAAAATTTGATAGATAGATAGAAAATCAATAAGAACATAAATTTGAAAAACAATGTTAATTGATTTGACCTAATTGATGTTTATTCAAATTATCCATTTAAAAACAGAATACAACGCTCTGGTTTCTCTTCAGATTGCATAAATCTTCCGCCTTTTACAAAAAACAGAATACATTTCTTTTTAAGTATATATATATGACACATTTAATGAAATAGACCATATTCTGAACCATAAAATACATCTCAGTAAGTTAAAAATATTTGAAATATACATTCCCTCTTTACAGTACAATTAACTAGAAGTAGTCAACAGATATTTACAACGGAATATCCCAAATATTTACAATGAAGTGACAACGCTAAATAATTCATTAATTAAAGAAGAAACAAAAAAATGGAAAGCATTTTGAAGTGAATGAAAATAGGCTACATAAAAGTCTGTGGTATCTTGCTAAAGTAGCCACCACTCATAGGAAAAAATACAGCATTAAATGTCTATTGTTCTGTTTTCAGTGTTACTGACTTCCTCAGTTATCCTCCCCATTCTACTACTAATCTCATCCAGTGATTTGTTTTTTTGGAGTCTTATATGTTTCAGTTCTAAAATTCTATGTGGTCATTTTACATATTTTCAGTTATCTTCAGAGACTTTCTGTATTTCAGATTGCTTCAGGAATGTGCTTCCTCACTTCTTGGAGCATGTTTAAAATAGCTGCCTTGTGAAGTCTGGTAATTCTAACATATGGGTACTCTGGGTTTGCATCTGTTGACTGAATTTTCCTTTGAATATTTATTAGATGCTCCTGAATGTTTGTCTAGTAATTTTGGATTGTATTTCATACATTTTGAATATTATAATATCAGATTGAGTTTTGTTACAAATCCTTTAGAGAAGAATTTTGTTGTTATGGTTGTGTTGTTTTGTTTGTTAGGTTTTTTTTTTTGCAATCTGGGGGTGTTCAGACAGCAATTTCTTTCACCTCTGTGAGTTCAGATATCAGTGCAGTTAGCAAAATGTTTGCATTGTTCTTTGGGTGTGCCCTGCACATGCACCATTCATGGGTTATTGTGAGACTTGGGCCCTACTGTATACTATAGTTCAGTTATAGGTTATCGATTTCTTTCTTTGCTGCTTCAGGTCTGTTGCATATTTTAAAACTTTGCATTTAGCACAGAACTTGTGTTGGTTCATACACAGAATTAGACATTCTCTTCTATAGTTCTTTCTCTTTTTTCTTTTTGGTAATTTCCCCCTTAGTCTGGCTCCTGAGGACCTTGGGAGTTCCTGCCTTCTATATCTCCCCTCTCCATCCCACACACTTTCATTGTCCCAATTTCTTCTCTGCCTCAAGTTAAAAGTCACCTTCTTAAGCAGCATTCCTTGACTACTAATACTAAATTTACTTTGAGTTAAACATTTGTACACATGCTTCTTTAGTATTGTTCCTCCTTCTATATTATTCATATCTCTAAGTCACAAAGTATTCATGTATTACTTTAGTGAATATGCTTTTTAAAGGGTTTTGCACAGAAAAAACAGTGATATATTCTTATTAATCAATAAACTAATGAATATAACTGAATTGGGAGGATAAGAATAGATGTCAATCATATTAAAAGAAAAATTGAAAGAATATTGGAAAGTAGGAAGAAGTTTTAATATTTAGAATATTTTTTTTTTTGTAGATAATTATTTTTTTATTGAAGGGTAGTTGACACACGGTATTACATTACATTAGTTTCAGGTGTACAACATAGAGATTCAACATTTATATACATGACAATTCTAGGTACCAGCTATCACCATACCAAGCTGTTACAATATCTTGACTATATTCATTACATCCCAGTTACTTATTATTTTACCATTGGAAGTGTAAACTTGTTTTTTGTTTTGTTTTGTTTTTTGTGAGGGCATTTCTCATATGTATTGATCAAATGGTTGTTAAGAACAATAAAATTCTGTATAGGGGAGTCAATGCTCAATGCACAATCATTAATCCACCCCAAGCCTAATTTTTGTCAGTCTCCAATCTTCTGAGGCATAACAAACAAGTTCTTACATGGAGAACAAATTCTTACATAGTGAATAAGTTCTTACATGGTGAACAGTACAAGAGCAGCCATCACAGAAACCTTTGGTTTTGCTCATGCATTATGAACTATAAACAGTCAGTTCAAATTTGAATACTCATTTGATTTTTATACTTGATTTATATGTGGATACCACATTTCTCTCTTTATTATTATTATTTTTAATAAAATGCTGAAGTGGTAGGTAGATACAAGATAAAGGTAGAAAACATAGTTTAGTGTTGTAAGAGAGCAAATGTAGATGATCAGGTGTGTGCCTGTAGACTATGTGTTAATCCAAGCTAGACAAGGACAATAAAACATCCACGTATGCAGAAGATTTCTCTCAGAACAGGGGGGTGAGGTTCTAAGCCTCACCTCTGTTGATCCCCAATTTCTCACCTGATGGCCCCCCTGCAACTGTGCCTGTCTTAGGTTGTTCCTCCCTTGAGGAATCTTACCTGTCTCTGGCTAACCAGTCATCTTCCGGGGCCATACAGGGAAATGTAAAGCTGGTAAGTGAGAGAGAAGCCTTATTGTTTGAAATGGTTAGCTTTTTATTTCTTTGCATATTTATGCCCTGTAGCTTCTATTCCCAGCATTTGTCTTGAGGTATCTTTACCACTTGGAAGAATTATGATACTCGGTAAATTTGATATGAGGCACGAATTCTATTTAAGGGTTGTAATTAGGAAGGAAGAAGAAAAGCTATAGAAGTAGCAGGTGGAAGAAAACATGGGAAGATTGATTATTTCTTTGACATATCTTCTTGTAGAGTAACTTCAGCATGTATAGGTTTTAAGCTACTACTTAAATTGCGCACACACATTAACATTATAGGAGTATAGTTACATAACCAAAGCATATCTGTAATTACCAGCCATCTCCAGTGAAACCAAGAAAACCAGTTAGGCACCTTAGGCATTTGTGAAAACTTATCTATGATATGGTGGATATTGTCCAACTGAACTTGAACAGTCTGAGAGAAATCAGACAAATTAAAACAACCCATTCCTGGGGAATGTTCACATCCCTTATGTTCTTTTAACAGTAAAGAGTCTGTAGTTGTAAGATTTTGGAGCGCTACAATTTGCACTTCTCCTAATTCTTGATTGAGTTCCAACAGTATAGATCCAGTCAAATTTGTTGTTTTACTGTATGCACAGGCCAGCTTAGATATCTCCTTCCTCATTCCCATGGCAAGTCCAGGAACTGGTGGGATGAGTGCATCTACAGCTGTAGCAGTGCGTGGATCTTTGTTGGGGTATTTTTATGATCATCTTCTGGCATGAGTCTTCCAGAGAGTGCTGGTGTTGGAAGTTCTCTTTCATATCATATCTTAGTTCATTTTCGGGGTAGCCAAATTAGGCTTTGATCCTCTGTATAAACACAAACAGACCCTTTGCCTACACTTTTATATGCCCTTTATACTCTTGTGTAGAACTCATTGGAGATTACCACACAGGAACTGCCCTTTTTTTTTTTTTTGTTATCACTAATCTACACTTACATGACGAATATTATGTTTACTAGGCTCTCCCCTATACCAGGTCCCCCCTATAAACCCCTTTACAGTCACTGTCCATCAGCATAGCAAAATGTTGTAGAATCCCTACTTGCCTTCTCTGTGTTGTACAGCCCTCCCTTTTCTCCTACACCCCATGCATACTAATCTTAATACCCCCCTACTTCTCCCCCCACCCCTTATCCCTCCCTACCCACCCATCCTCCCTAGTCCCTTTCCCTTTCCCTTTGGTACCTGTTAGTCCATTCTTGAGTTCTGTAATTCTGCTGCTGATTTGTTCCTTCAGTTTTTCCTTTGTTCTTATATTCCACAAATAAGTGAAATCATTTGGTATTTATCTTTCTCCGCTTGGCTTGTTTCACTGAGCATAATACGCTCCGCTCCATCCATGTTGCTGCAAATGGTTGGATTTGCCCTTTTCTTATGGCTGAGAAGTATTCCATTGTGTATATGTACCACATCTTCTTTATTCATTCATCTATCGATGGACATTTAGGTTGCTTCCAATTCTTGGCTATTGTAAATAGTGCTGCGATAAACATAGGGGTGCACTGATCTTTCTCATACTTGATTGCTGCATTCTTAGGGTAAATTCCTAGGAGTGCAGTTCCTGGGTCAAATGGTAGTTCTGTTTTGAGCACTTTGATGTACCTCCATACTGCTTTACACAAAGGTTGAACTAACTTACATTCCCACCAGCAGTGTAGGAGGGTTCCCCTTTCTCCACAGCCTCGCCAACATTTGTTGTTGTTTGTCTTTTGGATGGCAGCCATCCTTACTGGTGTGAGGTGATACCTCATTGTAGTTTTAATTTGCATTTCTCTGATAATTAGCGATGTGGAGCATCTTTTCATGTGTCTGTTGGCCATCTGTATTTCTTTTTTGGAGAACCGCCTGTTCAGTTCCTCTGCCCTTTTTTTAATTGGGTTATTTGTTTTTTGTTTGTTGAGGCGTGTGAGCTCTTTATATATTCTGGACGTCAAGCCTTTATCGGATGTGTCATTTTCAAATATATTCTCCCATACTGTAGGGATCCTTTTTGTTCTATTGATGGTGTCTTTTGCTGTACAGAAGCTTTTCAGCTTAATATAGTACCACTTTTTCATTTTTGCTGTTGTTTTCCTTGCCCAGGGAGATATGTTCAAGAAGATGTCACTCATGTTTATGTCTAAGAGGCTTTTGCCTATGTTTTCTTCCAAGAGTTTAATGGTTTCATGACTAACATTCAGGTCTTTGATCCATTTTGAGTTTACTTTTGTATATGGGGTTAGACAATGGTCCAGTTTCATTCTCTTCATGTAGCTGTCCAGTTTTGCCAGCACCATCTGTTGAAGAGACTGTCATTTCGCCATTGTATGTCTATGGCTCCTTTATCAAATATTAATTGACCATATATGTCTGGGTTAATGTCTGGATTCTCTAGTCTGTTCCATTGGTCTGTGGCTCTGCTCTTGTGCCAGTAACAAATTGTCTTGATTTCTATGGCTTTATAGTAGAGCTTGAAGTTGGGGAGTGAGATCCCCCCTACTTTATTCTTCTTTCTCAGGATTGCTTTGGCTATTCGGGGTCTTTGGTGTTTCCATATGAATTTTTGAATTATTTGTTCCAGTTCATTGAAGACTGTTGCTGGTAGTTTCATAGGGATTGCATCAAATCTGTATATTGCTTTGGCCAGGATGGCCATTTTGACGATATTAATTCTTCCTAGCAACGAGCATGGGATGCGTTTCCATCTGTTAGTGTCCCCTTTAATTTCTCTTAAGAGTGACTTGTAGTTTTCAGAGTATAAGTCTTTCACTTCCTTGGTTACGTTTATTCCTAGGTATTTTATTTTTTTTGATGCAATTGTGAATGTAGTTGTTTTCCTGATTTCTCTTTCTGTTGGTTCATTGTTAGTGTACAGGAAAGCCACAGATTTCTGTGTGTTGATTTTGTATCCTGCAACTTTGCTGTATTCCAATATCAGTTCTAGTTGTTTTGGGGTGGAGTTTTTTGGGTTTTTTATGTACAGTATCATGTCATCTGCAAAGAGTGACAGTTTAACTTCTTCTTTACCATTCTGGATTCCTTGTATTTCTTTGTTTTGTGTGATTGCCGTGGCTAGGACCTCCAGTACTATGTTAAATAACAGTGGAGAGAGTGGGCATCCCTGTCTAGTTCCCGATCTCAGAGGAAATGCTTTCAGCCTCTTGCTGTTCAATATAATGTTGGTTGTGGGTTTATCATAGATGGCCTTTATTATGTTGAGGTACTTGCCCTCTATTCCCATTTTGCTGAAAGTTTTTATCATGAATGGATGTTGAACTTTGTCAAATGCTTTTTCAGCATCTATGGAGATGATCATGTGGTTTTTGTCTTTCTTTTTGTTGATGTGGTAGATGATGTTGATGGACTTTCGAATGTTGTACTATCCTTGCATCCCTGGAATGAATCCCACTTGGTCATGGTGTATGATCCCTTTTGATGTATTTTGAATTCGGTTTGCTAATATTTTGATGAGTATTTTTGCATCTACGTTCATCAGGGATATTGGTCTGTAGTTTTCTTTTTTGGTGGGGTCTTTGCCTGGTTTTGGTATTAGGGTGATGTTAGCTTCATAGAATGAGTTTGGGAGTATCCCCTCCTCCTCTATTTTTTGGAAAACTCTAAGGAGAATGGGTATTATGTCTTCCCTGTATGTCTGATAAAATTCCGCAGTAAACCCATCTCGCCCGGGGGTTTTGTTCTTTGGTAGTTTTTTTTTTATTACCACTTCAATTTCATTGCTGGTAATTGGTCTGTTTAGATTTTCTGTTTCTTTCTGGGTCAATCATGGAAGGTTGTATTTTTCTAGGAAATTGTCCATTACTCCTAGGTTTCCCAGCTTGTTAGCATATAGGTTTTCATAGTATTCTCTAATAATTCTTTGTATTTTTGTGGGGTCTGTCATGATTTTTCCTTTCTAGTTTCTGATACTGTTGATTTGTGTTGATTCTCTTTTCTTCTTAATAAGTCTGGCTAGAGGCTTATCTATTTTGTTTATTTTCTTGAAGAATCAGCTCTTCGTTTCATTGATTTTTGCTTTTGTTTTATTCTTCTCAATTTTATTTATTTCTTCTCTGATCTTTATTATGTCCCTCCTTCTGCTGACCTTAGGCCTCATTTGTTCTTCTTTTTCCAATTTTGATAATTGTGACATTAGATCATTCATTTGGGATTGTTCTCCTTTTTTAAATATGCTTGAATTGCTATATACTTTCCTCTTAAGACTGCTTTTGCTGCGTCCCACAGAAGTTGGGGCTTAGTGCTGTTGTTGTCATTTGTTTCCATATATTGCTGGATCTCCATTTTGATTTGGTCATTGATCCATTGATTATTTAGGAGCGTGTTGTTAAGCCTCCATGTGTTTGTGAGCCTCTTTGCCTTCTTTGTACAGTTTATTTCTAGTTTCATGCCTTTGTGGTCTGAAAAGTTGGTTGGTAGGATTTCAATCTTTTGGAATTTTCTGAGGCTCTTTTTGTGGCCTAGTATGTGGTCTATTCTGGAGAATGTTCCATGTGCACTTGAGAAGAATGTATATCCTGTTGCTTTTGGATGTAGAGTTCTATAGATGTCTATTAGGTCCATCTGCTCTACTGTGTTGTTCAGTGCTTCCGTGTACTTACTTATTTTCTGCCCAGTGCATCTATCCTTTGGGGTAAGTGGTGTGTTGAAGTCTCCTAGAATGAATGCATTGCAGTCTATTTCCCTCTTTAGTTCTGTTAGTATTTGTTTCACATATGCTGGTGCTCCTGTGTTGGGTGCATATATGTTTAGAATGGTTATATCCTCTTGTTGGACTTAGCCCTTTATCATTATGTAGTTTCCTTCTTTATCTCTTGTTACTTTCTTTGTTTTGAAGTCTATTTTGTCTGATATTAGTACTGCAAACCCTGCTTTCTTCTCGCTGTTGTTTGCTTGAAATAAGTTTTTCCAACCCTTGACTTTTAGTCCGTACATGTCTTTGGGTTTGAGGTGAGTTTCTTGTAAGCAGCATATAGATGGATCTTGCTTTTTTATCCATTCTATTACTCTATGTCTTTTGATTGGTGCATTCAGCCCATTAACATTTAGGGTGACTATTGAAAGATATGTACTTATTGCCATTGCAGGCTTTAGATTCTTGGTTACCAAAGGTTCAAGGTTAGCCTCTTTAGTATCTTACTGCCTAACTTATCTCGCTTATTGAGCTGTTATATACACTGTCTGGAGATTCTTTTCTTCTCTCCCTTCTTATTCCTCCTCCTCGATTCTTCATATGTTGGGTGTTTTGTGCTGTGCTCTTTCTAGGAGTGCTCCCATCTAGAGCTGTCCCTGTAAGGTGTTCTGTAGAGGTGGTTTGTGGGAAGCAAATTCCCTCAGCTTTTGTTTGTCTGGGAATTGTTTAATCCCACCTTCATATTTGAATGATAGTCGTGCTGGATACAGTATCCTTGGTTCAAGGCCCTTCTGTTTCATTGTATTAAATATATCATGCCATTCTCTTCTGGCCTGTAGGGTTTCTGTCGAGAAGTCTGATGTTAGCCTGGTGGGTTTTCCTTTATAGGTGACCTTTTTCTCTCTAGCTGCCTTTAAAACTCTTTCTTTGTCCTTTATCTTTGCCATTTTAATTACTATGTGTCTTGGTGTTGTCCTCCTTGGATCCTTTCTGTTGGGGGTTCTGTGTATTTCCGTGGTCTGTTCAATTATTTCCTCCCCCAGTTTGGGGAATTTTTCAGCAATTATTTCTTCTAAGATACTTTCCATCTCTTTTCCTCTCTCTTCTTCTTATGGAACCCCTATAATACCGATATTATTCCTTTTGGATTGGTCACACAGTTCTCTTAACATTGTTTCATTCCTGGAGATCCTTTTATCTCTCTCTATGTCAGCTTCTATGCGTTCCTGTTCTCTGGTTTCAATTCCATCAATGGCCTCTTGCATCCTATCCATTCTGCTTATAAACCCTTCCAGAGTTTGTTTCATTTCTGCGATCTCCTTTCTGGCTTCTGTGATATCCCTCCGAACTTCATCCCATTTCTCTTGCGTATTTCTCTGCATCTCTGTCAGCATGTTTATGATTCTTACTTTGAATTCTTTGTCAGGAAGACTGGTTATGTCTGTCTCCTTCTCTGGTGTTGTCTCTGTGATCTTTGTCTGCCTGTAGCTTTGCCTTTTCATGGTGATAGGAATAGTTTGCAGAGCTGGGACGAGTGACGTCTGGAAGAACTTCCCTTCTTGTTGATTTGTGGCCCTCCTCTCCTGTGAGAACAGTGACCTCTAGTGGCTTGTGCTGGGCAGCTGCGCGCAGACAGGGTTTCTGCTTCCAGCCCGGCTGCTATGGAGTTTATCTCCGCTGTTGCTGTGGGCGTGGCCTGGTTCGGGCCTCCCCTTCGCGTGGCGCTGGGTTCTCTCAGGTGCGGATGTGGTCTGGATATTGTCCTGTGTCCTCTGGTCTTTATTCTAGGAAGGGTTGTGTTTGTTATATTTTCACAGATATATGTGGTTTTGGGAGGAGATTTCCGCTGCTCTACTCACGCCGCCATCTTCCGCCCCTCTAGAATATTTTTTATGTACAGAAAGTTAAGTGTCAAGTTGCAGCAGTTGTCCAACGATTTCAGATTTGGGTGAACAATAAAATAATTCTGTCACGCATGATTTAGAATCTAACATACAGTGACAGTCTTCCTTTCATACTTGCAAACTGTTCCAGCTGTACATGACTGTACAATAGTACATGACTAGTCTATTGTAGATAACAAACATCAGTAAGAGATCAGACAAACTAGGAAAACAATCTGAACCCCCTGTGTAAGGGAGCCTACTGAACTACGAGTCTATTGAACACTCATAGAATGGGAAAAATAATATATTATCTTAGGATATATGTTTGTTTATACATCCACCTCTCCACCCCTCCTAACTTCCCAAAAGAAAAATAACCTATTTTATTTAATTTTTCCCAAAGGTAATGGATTCCCTAGGGACAATGATGAACAAAATGTTTTGTTTGTTGACAAAAGCTTGCAATTCTAATAAACGCAAGTCAATAAAATGTGTCAGAATGTTTTATACAACTATACATACGTAATCAAATAGTATGCTACCTGAATTTCACAGCTTCTTTCCTGCTTTCTGGAGTCACCTGTCCCTTTATTAGCTACACTAAATTGCTCAAGTACTCCTTCGGTACTTAGAGAGGGTTGTGGCCCTTCTTCGCCAACCGTCCGCTACCCGAGTCAGTAACCACCTGTGAGACTGGGAAATGGATAGTTTAATTCTTACTTTTGAGTCACTGCCTCTTTGGCTCACTTGCTGAACTCATAACCATGTCCCAGCTGTGCCTCAGGCCTCCGTTCCTTTTATCTCTGGCCACTGCCTGGAACACCAGGATATTTATCCTTTTTCCTTCACTTATGGAAGGATTAGGCACATAAAATATATGTGTAGCAGATGTTTATTGACTTTTAACATGTAAAAAAAAAGAATTTATCACTCCAGAAATAATATTAAATCTAATCCAACACACTATTTTTGGATATCTATTGTTCCTAGAAATATATAAGCCTTCCTCTCCATACAGAAACATCACCATTTCTACTCGCAGTCCTAAGCCTCCTTATCCACCTGCCTGCATCATATGGAATCCATAAGAAAAAAATTCTGTAAAACGAAACCTAAAATCAAACAAGCAAACAAACCCTACAGAACAAAATATTACTATCAAGATTCCAGATACCTGTCCTTTTATTATGTGGCTATTTAAACCTATGTCTAAAATAGCTCTAATTGATGTTATACTCAGAAGCTTTATGTTTTATAACTTCACAATCCATCATAAATTTTTCTCCCTGTAACAAAATGCTAGTTCTGTTAAAAAAAGGAAATTATCTTTCCTTCCAGGCCCACAGGTTCATACAACCACAGCCTTCACTATAACACAAACCATTCAAGCACATCCACCTCTCAGAGTCTTTTGTTCCCTTCCTATCACTGTGCCAAGGGATACATTACATCTCCATCTCATTTAATGCAGGCAAACATTTTTTCCCAAACTCTCAGAAGGAAATGCAAGAATATATTAGACTAGCTACAGATACCCTTGTCAGGGCATTAAATCCTGAGCCACGGGGAACATGTTCTTTTATCAACAAATGGTCTTTATCCTGCCTTAAATCCTGTTCCCGCAAGACCACCAGTCTCAAGGTCTATTTGAAAATACACTCTCCCAGTTCCTGCCAATATACACTACCCAGATTTCTGCAACTCCTCTACAAATATTTTTCCTTTTCTTAGTGGTACAATGTTAAGCCCTGATCAATGAATACATAAGGCGATGCTCATTATTTCTAGAAATTAAAGAAACATGCATTAATGTATCACAAAGGTGCATCTTTTACCTGAGTAATTCACAAAATGAAAGAAAACTGAGACAGCCATTTGTGATTTACTGAAGGCTGTTGCTTGAACAGAGTCAAAAAACATGCATGAACATATTGAATTCACACATCTCAGTGATTACAATGTTTCTTTTGCAGTTTTTTTAAAGAGCAAATCTGCAGTTTCCATCGTTTTAAAATGCACATAATTTATTGATTTATTATTCCTAGGTGTGTTTCTCAGACACTGAACATGTGTCCAATCCTCATTGTTACCTTGGTTATCGAATCCTATAAATGAAATGAATGAAATGAAACAGTATCTAAATGTTCATTAAAAGGGAAAACAGTTAACCAAAAAAAAAGGAAAGGGAGAAAAGATGAAAGAAAGGAAAAAAAGAAGGAAGGGAGGGACACAAAAAGTACAATATCATTCTCACTAAATCTTCTCTTCCTTTAGAATAAATGTATTAAATTTTCTTTTACTGTGACATGATTTTCAGGATTTGTTATTAAAAGCTACTGTCATTTCATAATGCACTATGGAAGTTTTCTTTTTTTCCCTATACTCTGAAATAGTTTAAGTAGCAATGGAATTACCTAATCTGTTATAGATCATTAAAATATCCTGTGAAACCTCCTGTCCTGTGGTTTTCTGTTTTTGTTTTTGTTTTTGCCTGGTTATCTTTCATAGCTTTCCATTTCTGTGGAAGTTGTTCTTTTTGAGACATTCTAATGTTGCTAAGGTAATATTTGGGTAAAATATATTTTCTTGGAGGAAGTTTCAAGGCTTTCAAATTTATATGCATAGAGTTGCTTAATATTGTCACTTTTAAAATGTTTATCTTTTGATGGCTATTTCTCCTTTGTCATTTAATTTTTTTTTGTTTTGGTAATTTCACATCCTCCCTGGTAGTTTTAATTAAGTTGGTTAGGGTTTTGACTGCTTATTAGATATTTTTCTAAAACACAGTTTTTATAATTGCTTTAATTAGCCCTGTTTTTCAAATCATTAGTTTTGATTTTTTTATTAATTTATACTTCGTTTTCATTTACCTTTATTGTTCTTTTATAAATTGAGCTTTTCATTTAATCACTTTTTCTCATTTTTAATTGAAGAATTGATTGCTATGCATTATCTCCAGGAATTGATTTATCAATATTCTGTAGATTCTCCTACATATATCTTTTTTTTCTAGCTATTTTCCAATTACATTTTGAACCATTAATTGTTAACCAACATTTCTTATAGATATCCAATTCAAAGGAGGTTTATTTTGTTATTTTTTGACATTTGTTGTTAGTTTTACATATGAATTTTAATTGCACTGTGATAATGCTGGTCATATTACTTCTATTTAAGGGATTATAGTTTCTTTTTCACTTAATATATGTTTAGCTTGTGTGAATGTTCTACCTGTGATTGAAGACATTCACTAGAGCTTCACTAGAGCTTCAGTTCAGTTAAATATCACTGTTGACATCTACCATGTTGATTACGCTGTTTGAATCTTTTACATTCTTATTAATTTGTTTCCAACTCAATACCTTTGATCTGAGAGAGGTGTGTTAATATCTCATATTATTACAGTGTTTTATGTATTTCTCCTTGCCTGTCTGGTTTCTGTTATACAAAAGATGTTAGTGTGTTTTCACTGTGAGTTGCAGTCCTTTGTCTTTTTTTTTTTTTTGAGGGAGTTGTATCTTGTCCTATGTCAAGATCATTACCCTGTTTTATTTCACTGTTCATTTCCTGGTATATTCTTGTGCATATTTTTATTTCGTCCTCTTACAGAATTTTTCCTTCATTTTATGTACATCATATAATATATAGTACAAAATAGAGTTGGATTTTGCTTTGTTAGTAACCTATAAATATTTTTTCCTTTAATGGTAACATAAGGTCATTTATATTCATAATAATGAACCAATTTGTGACTTAAATTAGCTGCCCCTCTCTTTTTTGTTGTATTTATTTGTATTTATAGGTTTTTCAAAATTATATATCTAATTAGCTCTTAGAGCTACTGGTTTTAAAATTTTCTATATTATCACTATATGCAATAATTAAACTAGCAGTAGTTTATTTCCCATTCACTCTGTGTCTTTCTGCATTTATTTTAAAGTAATATTTTATTCCCAAGCTAATACCTATGAAGCAATCAGTAATCTTTCAGTTTTATTGAATTAGAATTGATAAATACAAATTGTATTTAAAAATTCCAACCTATTTTTAAAAGTAGTGTATTATATGTACATTGTTAGAACATATAATTCTGTTATTTATACCCCTGCAATTTAGTTTCCATATAGTTCAACAATCTCACCAGACATTTTGCTGAGGTTTGTTCTAGATTTTTTTGGTTGTTTGAAATTCATTCCTAAGGGATTGCTCAAGAAGCTCTCCAGGGAACAACCCTTTAGTTTTGATAAGTCAATAACCTAATAACTATTGGTTTCTGGCATTTATGCTTTTAACAGTTGGCTGAAATAAAAACCTTAGTTTATATTTCCATTCCTTGGCTACTCCATAGGGTTTTTCAGTGAAGTATTATAGGGTTTTCTTCATAAAAGACTGAGATATTTGCCTTGATTGATATATAAACCTCAGCAGTTTAAGTAGAATACATTCTGTTCTAGGACAGTATGCCCTCAATATGAACATTCTATTCCTCCTCCTTGTCATCCTCTTACATATAAATACACTAACACACAGACACACACATGCACATATTTATTCATTTGTATTGTTTTGTTTTTTTTTTTACCTGAATACTATCCCTTTTCTTTCAAATTTTCTTAATGTGTCAATTTATTTTTATTTTTTAACTTTTGTTCTCTGTGTTCCATTTCCTTTATTGTATTTCCATGTCTGCTCACTTATTTTTTTCATCTAGTTTAATCTTGAAGAAAAAAATTCCTTTCATTTTGTTGTGAACTTGTTCTTTGCATATCCTACCTTTATTTACCCATCTTATTTTTGAGCTTTACTCTTTCTGATCAAAATGCTCTTGTTGATTCAATAATTTTCTTCTTTTTTTAAGCTTTTTAAAATGCATCTGCTTTATATTTTTTACTTTTCTCTCATGAATTTGTTGACTTAGAAAGGACTCATATTTTTCCCTAAAATATCTTTTAATGCGGTTTAATCACAGTACTTTTAGTTGCTCATCTTGAAAGGAGATGGATTTTTCTGTACTTTTAGATGAACATTTCTGCCTAGCTTTTGGGTTTGGAAACTGCAATCTTCCCAGTTTAATTCTTCAAGCACCCTCCTTTATGTAACTTATCGAGAATAATTTACAATTTGGAAAATACAATTTTAAGATCTGCCTTCTATGGCTACTCCTTTTTCAGTATCCTTTCACTCAAGGTGCAATGTTGCTACCTTGTTCCATTTGGATACTATGTCTGGCAGCTTTTACTTAAGCTTGGTCACTCTCCTCCTGAAAGGAAGTTGAACCTGGGAATTACAGGAACCCTCAGTCTTAGCTGGATCTTTCTATGACTCCTTAGTGCGCACCCATGATCTGTCTCCTACTCACCTACAATTTGCTGTGATGCTTTGGAATTGTCAGAGGTAGGTTTGTATTTACTAATTTTGTAAGAACAAGAATGTATTATTCTGTAACAGAATAAACAAGATATTACAAATTTTGTAACTTTCAATGTGGCAGTTACATATTTGTCTTCTTTAATCCCTGCCAGGATGTATATTTCTAAAAGTTACCCTGCAATCCTTATCAAGCTATATTTAGGTAAACACGTAGTCTGTGTCTTCATCCAAGTCTGTGATAATAGTATGAAGAGTTAGTTGTAAGGGTTTGTTACTAGTATATTCTCCAAAACCCCCCTTAGGGTTAACTACAGTATATATGTGTTAATATGTGTTGCTTTGGCTTCATTTCATCCAATAGCACGCTCACCTAAGTAGATTATAATAATGACCTCCCTTCTCCACTTTCATTAGTAAATTATAATATAATTATATTCATTGTTGTAAACAGCAATTACATAGTTGAAGCAATTATCTAGGCATGATAGTTTAAGTATTAAGAGAATAAAAGTTGTCTTAGAAAAGCTATAAACTAAATTCATTTTTAATATATAAAATATTTTAATACAGATACACTCACACACATATTTCAAACAAAAAGTTGAAGTTAAAAGAGGCATAGTATACACAACTACCAAAAAACCCCAAAAAGATAGCACATAATTTCTCAGTGTTAATTTCCTATATACCAAGCATTCATAAAAGTGTGAAACAGAATGGAAGAAAGCCTTTCACACTGAAATCAATAGGTCCTTTGAAACCAATAAAGTTTATATTTAGTAATGTTCTCACACTTTAAAATTAACAAAGCTAGAGTAATGAAAGTTCTATTCTCACACGAATTAAGATTATTTTCGACTACATTCTTTGCTTTTTGATTTTTTTTTAAGATCAGTAATTTAGAACTAATTTATCTTTGGATTCTGGCCAAATCAGCAGGAAAATTCATTAAAAATAAAAGCGTTACTGTTCATAATACCATATCAAGAAGACTGAATTGCACAACATTTATTATAGGCTAAACTAATGTTAAAGGTGCATAGTCCACACAACTGCCTCAGGTAAAACTTTGCCATAGTCATTCATCCAACCAGCAATAAATGTTAAAAAACATTTGTTAATATGTTAAAAAAATTATTAGCATATGTTAAAAAAATTATTAATTTACCATAATTCTTTAAATGAATCTGAGCAAAAATGATTTTAATGAAAAAAAACCAGTAATGTCTTTCAGATACTAGATAGCATGCAATTTTAAAACACAATCACTTGTTTTAGAAAATGAAAAAATAAGAGTAAAATAATATATGTTCTAAAATTTTTTACTGTGGTAAAATACACAAGAAATTTGCCATTTTATCCATTTTTAAGTGTACAATTCAGCGGCATTAAATACATTCACAATGTTGTGCAACCATCCCAAACTGTAACTCTGTACACATTGAACAGTAACTCCCCATTGTCCCATCCTCAAGAAGATCCTGGTAACTACTACTCGACTTTCTGTCACTATAAATTTGCCTACTTTATGTAGATCATGTAAGTGGAATCATACAACATCTTTCTTTTTTGTGTGTCTGGTTTATTTCATTTAGTATAATGGTTACAAGAGTCATCCACATCATAGCATATCAGAATTTTATTCCTTTTTAAAAATGAAAAACATTTCACTGTATGTATAAACCGCATTTTGTTTATCTATTTATCTGTTGATGGGCATTTGGGTTGTTTCCACCTTTCAACCACTGTGAAGAAGTTCCTGTAAATACTGGTGTACAGTATCAGTTCAATTCTCTGCTTTCAATTATTTTGGTTACATACCTAGAAATGGAATTGCTAGATTACATGAAAACTCTGTTTAACTTTTGAGGAATAACTGCACTATTTTTCATAAATATTTTTAAAATATAATTATGGCATACTATTTTTTACCTTTAGTGTCTAGGATGTGTCATCACAAGCTATTGAAATGAAAATGTAGAGAATTTTAGAATTCAATTATGTACATTTTTTAATAGAAAAAAAAATAATTATTTAAATGTTCAATCATATTGTATGCCCGAGGCCTGCATGGCTAAATTCCTTCTAAAGTTTTTGAAAGCAGATGCAATTTCATGTATGAATTGTTATAATTGAAAATGGAAAATCTGCTGTTGCTTCACCCAAAATATACACAGGGTTAGAATTTTCTTTCAGTCTGTATTTCCAGACTGTTTCCTATGTATGCACAAGTTCTTTTTATTAATACAAAATAGGATAGTATAATATTGATCCACTTATTTTATTAACATAGCTCTGTATCTTTTCATATATACTCATTATTGTAAATCATTATGTGGATAGACCATAATTTACATAATAGAATCTCAAATGGAAAACTAAGTGATTTTTTAGCATTTTGTTTTTACAAATAATCCTGCATTTAACATACTTACAGATATGGATTTGTCAAGTTATGTGATTTTTCTGGATGAAAATTAGTAGAATTCATAGGTAAAGTGTTATATATATTCCAAATTTTACTAGTTTTTATGAAGTTATGTCTTGCCATTAGGAAATTTTTTTTTTCTATTTAGCATCATGCTGAGAAAAGCTTTTAATAATCCAAGATTACAAAAATATTTTGTTTGATTTCTCTTATAATATTTGAAAGTTATAAACTTTAATATAGATGAAATTTACTTTTTCATGATGCTAAGTAGGAATCATATTTTAATTTATATTTCTAAGAAGTTTCAAATAAATTATTGACAAATAATTTAGACTATAGTATATTAGGAAGATTTCTTTATTAGTTTGACTTGACCCAAATTGATATGCAGCAAAACTGAAAATCTGCTTATGTGAGTTTTGATTTCTTATTTTAGATGCAAACAAAGTCTAGGATTGTTCCCTAATGCCTGAGTATAGTAAAATGAATTGGGTTTAAATAAATTTAAGGAAGACTTGCATGATAAAGATTGATTTGTTTGGAATTATTGAAAGTTATAGACTCAGACCATTAAGTCTTACTGTTAAAATGCAAAATGGATGAAATTCCTTTAAAGAGAAGGTTTTAAATTCAACCTAGCAAGGTCAGTTACTCTTATAGACCAAAGAAGTATATTATGAATTTCTTCCCTCAAAGATATTGGAGCATATTTGGAATCATATTATACTACACCCATAGGAAAAAAAAAGTGAAATATATTTGTTAAGTAAATGTACATTAACATTTGTTGATATATACCAAAATCTAAAATAAAGGAATTATTACTTAGTCAAACACATACCATTTACAAGTTCCTGACGGAAGTGCAAATAGAGGCTGACTACTGAAGCTGTCTATTTATTGATCCTTCATACTACAATTTAGCACATTATCAAGGTTTTAGCCCACATCTATTTTCATTCTTTCACCAATTTTATAAATACTTTTTGAGATACACAGACACACATGGCATACAATGGCATATAAAAATGAATATCACCCAATAATACTTTTAAGATTAAAATCTTCTTTAAATAGCTTATGAGATTATTATCACTTAATATAATCAAAGAATAGCTAATAAATTTACATAGAAGACAAGGTCATACTCCTTAATTTATATGTCTACTTATAATATGAACAATTGGAGGAATATAAGTCATTGTTTTCAAATTTTCTCTTCTAGAAAGATTTCCTAAAATTATGAAATTAATTTTTGCATTTTAGAGACTATGATCTGGGCTATTTTCCTACATTTTGTTTGTGTCTATGATACTTTATTTCTCGGGCAATTAACTACTTTTAAAATAAGACCATGTTTTCCAGACTGTACACCTTCGTATGCAGAAATAAAACCAAGCCTTGGATATCCATTAGTCTAAGTAAGTTTTATCTTCTCTTCGTCTTGTCCCTTTTTTAATGTTGAAAATTGATGATATAATGGAGTTCATCATCAGCCTAAATTAACTTACGGATGGAAGTTAATGACAGAACAATAATGTATCACAGAGTTCTTTGTGTGGTATTACCTTAATGCAAAAAATAAATTGCATTGTAGTTTTCAGTTTCAATGATGTTGGTTATGATTTCTCCGACTAAGCATAACTTTGCTTAGTAACCTCGGTTCACAGGAGAAGCCAGACAATTGCTGTCAACTTAACGCAGGCATTGAATCTTTCTATCTGCCGCTAATATCTTAGCCATTCTTAAGTTGGCTTTATGTCAGCTTTCAGAATATAAATGATTACATCGTCATACCCATTCTCTTTGGCTTTATAGAATGGGCTGAATTACTTAATAGGTCTTGTTCTGCCCTTTGAATTCTAGGTCTGAATTCTTTGCTGAATTATCTAAGGGTTTTAAAAATAAATTCTCAATGAAGCCATCGCCTGCATTTCTCTTTGAACTTTTAGACAAATGTCACAATGCCCTATTACATAAAATTAATTCAAAACATAATGTTACATATACCCTTACCCTTTAGTTAGCTTTCAACTTCAGTGATTCCTCATTGCCGTTATTATGAATTTGAGAGACATAGGAACATGAGGGAATTTAATAGAAACAAAATTTCAACTTCATGTAGTTATTTCAGAATCATGAGCAATAGACCATTTTTAGAGAAAACAAAAGAATAGGTTTTGATTATGGTCTTATCCTTTCAAGAATACTATTTCAAAATAATTAGTATAGTTTTGTGATAGAAAGCATATGACCATGTAATAAAGCAAAATCTGACACCAAATAATGGAGTTCTGGATATAAAATGGTGGTAAGATGAAGTCCATAATATTTTAACTACATCAAGTATATGTGTAAGCCACATTTATATCTCTTAAGTGTAAATTACATATATTTGAAATAATGTAGACAAAATATTATCCAAATGAAATGAAATAATGATAAACACATATTCTGTTATAATGGATAAAGGATTTATAAAACAAAGGGATCATAGACCCTTGCTTGTGGATGTGACCTCAGAAGTAATCTGAGCCAACTGTATTATTTTAAAGCAAGGAAAACATACCCCAGTAAAATAAACTACATTGCATAAGTTTAAAATCACAGAAACTAGAGCAAAGAACTTGTGTTCTTTGTCATATCTTCAAATTACAAAGCCAATATCATTCAAGAGAAAAGATAACTTATTTTTCAAAGCCCTTATCTAATAAAAATATATTGATTTATTGGCAATTTCTTCAATTCCTTTTAGTTTTTGTTCTCCTTTGTTATAATTAAATAACTCATGAAAGCATGACTATAATACAAAAACAATAAATTTTCATCTGTAAACTTGGAAACTAATATCTAGTTTTGTGTTTTATATCCTATGGATATTATAGAGATTCAGTTTAGATATAATTAGGATATTCCTGTATGAAAGTTGCACATGCACAAATAAAATTTAAAGGAAAGAGAAAGGAATGAGGAATGAGAATAAAACTTGGTAGTGACAAAAAGAAAGAAAATTAACATGAAAGGGAAGAAAAAAAAGAAGACCTATATATATATATATATAAAACAGAGATGACTAATTTTACTTCCAGTTGAAAAGGTGATTTTTGATACAATATGTCACAACTAAATGCTTTCAAGTCTTAAGTGCACTTTCAGGGGAAAACAACATCTTTGTGAATTAGATATCTGGCATATACCACTCTTAAAGTCAGTAGTATGGAATTCTCTTATTAATGTCCAGCTGATTGGAATGGAAGCCCAAAGCTAATAATCATCAGTGGTCTTTCCTTCTGCGATGGTGTATTATCCTGCCTAATCTGAAACTTCTGATTGAATAAAAGATATGTTCTATTACCTACTAAGAGTAATTAATAGTAGCAATCTTTCTCATTTTCTGTCCACAACTTCTAATTTTTGGCCTTTTGTATATTTTACATAAAGAAAGATCTGAAAAAGCATCTGATTAAAAATAAATAAATAAGCAAGCCAGATACTTCAACAGGAGAAATAACTGGACAACATTGAAAGAAAAATAATCCAGCAAATTATATTTTCTGTACCCTACTCAGATGTGTGAAGAATTCTAAAAGTACTTCAGATGGTGAAACTGAATGATATACATTCCACAAATACTTATTGAGAATTATATAGATAGGTCATTGTTCTAGATTCCAAAATTTGCAAAGATAAGCCAAACATGTAATCTCTCTCCTTCATAAACTGGAGATATTCCAAATAAAATCATACAGTGATTAAATTCACACTTGTAGTAAAATTCCAGAGAATAAATAGAGAGCTCCATGAGATCATATCAGAGAGAACACTGGCCTCATTTGGTAGGTCAGAACCAGTATGCCAATGGGATCAACATCTACAAGGGTGAAGGTTCATCTACAATAAGCGTTTATAAAGAAAAAGAAATATGACACAGAGACTTGAGAGGAGAGGATTTTAGAATGCCAAAGAATTATGTTATACTTTCTTGTCAGAGTGTACATTATGGGTCACTGAGTATTATTAAATTAAATAATTACTTATCCAATATAAGTACAACCCTAAGCTGGATATCAAGTCAAAGTCCAGTTTTTTAGGTACCGATCCCTAGTCTACTTGTTTTTGTGGTCAAAAACAAATTGCTTTAAAGTTGTTCTCCTTGTTGATGCCTAAGCTACTACAAATAATGAATCTTATTTTAAAAGTATATTTTAAGGAATCAAAATAAGTCTGCATTATTAGATTTCAAGAAGGGAAAACATATGAAAGGTTAAATATCTTATATGGTTCTTTTAGCAAGTAATACTTTATGTTGGATCTATTCACTGTTGACAAGTAAAAATGGATGGTTAATCAATCTGAGGAGAAAAATAAAAATAAGTCTGCCTACTCTGGATTTGCTTCTTTTCTACCTTTTAAAGCATTTGGGTAAAAGTTCACTAGCTTTAAGTTGGTAACTGTCTTTTACATGACTTCATGCTTCCCTGAAAGCTTTCATTTATAAGGTTTTGAGGATAATATAATTGTATGAATGTATGCAGAAGGTCATTGAAAACTTCCACTCCATTTCAAGAGAATGTCTATTTCCCATGCAAAGGAGGCAAGACATCTGTATCTCTGGATGAAGAAGGAATATGTACAATCTACAATACCTTACGGATTTCAGATTTTCAGTGATCTGATGAAAGAGACAGAATAAAACAACTTTCATCTTTCCTAAGGATCCTCCAAGAAAGAAAATAATTATGCTCACAAGATTTTTCAGTTATGTTTGAAAACAAAACAAAACCAAAAAACAATGACACAGAAAGCAGTCTATTGCTGGATACAAATCATGGGGTTCTCTGGTTTTGAATGACAATCTTGTGCTTACCTTTGTTTTTCTTTTTTTTGGTTACCTTTCCCCTTTCATATTTATTGATACAAAAAGTTGGCTAAATTTAAATCAAGTCTAGACTTATTGATTGCAACTTGCCATTTAATTGCATGTTCTTTATGTAGTAGTAACAAGAAAGCATTCTGAGATGTTTGCATGAAGGGTGTCACACATAGCAAATACAAATGATGGATGGATTATGTACTAGGTTTTTAAAAGTACTAGCTAAGCCTACTTACTAAACCACTTAAAAATATTTTCTAAAAATCTTGGGATCCGGGGAGACAAAGAAGATTGGAGGGAAACAAATGCTGTATTGATTACTTTTTAAAAGTTAAAAAGACTAATCTCCAGTAACTTGAAAGAATGACATCAATACTTAATACAATAATGGACCAGATATTATTGAGAGAGGAAATGTTAAGTCCAGAGACAATAAAATCAAGGACAATAAAAGAGATGATTTTTCAGGTGAAAATTTTGACAGGCTATCAATATTAATTCTCTACAGAATTAAAAACAAAACTAGCAAGTGGAAGAAAATCAGGGCATACAATCCTCAGTTAATAAATGAAGTCTGAAAGACCTATGATTTTATTAAGTATTCCCAAAGTCATATTCAAGTACACCTATTCTTACACTAATCAGCAGTTTTTGTTTATACTCTTAGCTTTAATTCTTATGTTCCCACTGAACTTTAAAGATTACATGGGGGTATAGTGCTCTTGAGAGAAAATACATGAAAAGGATATGTATAGCACAACATGAAATTTCACTACATAATGGCTTGAGTGCAGATATTGGAGTTAAGAGATCTTGGTTATATTTTGGTCCTTCTAATATTCTAAATACATAACCACATGCAATATGATTTTTACTAACTTTATCAATCACCCATATTAAAGGGGTTATAATACATTCTCTGCAGTTTACATGAGCATTATATGTACAAGGTCTAATAAACACTGCATCATTGCTATTTTCAATGTTTGTTTTAATTAATTATAGACATTCCCATCCACTTAAATATTGTTATTCAGCAACAAATTTTAGTGAAGAACCTACCTAATTATAGGTGTTCTACTGAACACTAGAAAGTCAATCCTTAGGTAAAGATTGAGTCCTTATCTAATAAGGACTTGGCCTATTGGAGGAATCCAACATAAAATCAAAATAATAAGGATAACAACTCAAAACAATATAAATATACATAAATATATGTATGTGTGTGTGTTTATATATATAATTTCAAACTGCATTAAAATTATGAAAAGATAGATGCTAATCTGAGCTTCTGTTGACTCAGAAAATCTTTTCATGAGTTCCACTTTTAAACATTCTCTTTTGTCCCTATCAACTGCTTTCCTACAGGTTCTGGCTCTCTGACTTTTACAGGGTGATCCAATTTTATGCTCACCCGCTCTCAATATCCCACACAATCTTGTTTCCAACAAGGCACAGTGCCTTGAGAGGAAGGTGGGCCTCCATTCCCCCTCTCAAGTAGCACTTGATATTGAAGGCTTCCCTAACCCCCTTATGTAGAACAGAAACCTGGTACTCGCCAACCTACCATCCTCCCACCTTGCCTTTTTTATCATCTAACATAATTTACTCTTTCATAGGCACCTCCTGCCCCAGTTCTTTGACAATTCCATTTATTTTGCTATTCTGAGCACCAAAGCCTCCTAAGGGGGTAGTAATTGTTTAATACGCATTTCTTAGCCAATGAATGAAGACTAGAGATAAGGCTGTAAACCAAAACCAAAAATGGTAACAGGCCCAAGAAGAATGAAAGAAAAAGAAGATTTGATAACCTACATAGGTTTCCTGGCTCCCTTTCACCAGTTTTTTTCCCTCCTTAATTTCTATCCACCTTCTCTACTTATTACCCCTTCTCAGCTAAATGTTCAGGAGAAAGTATAAAATGGCCACCAAAATGAAGAGTATATGAAAGTAGATGAATAAGACCTGAAGAAACAGAGAGAAGCACAGTGTTTCTAGGGACCTATGGAGTGAGTGTAAGCTAGCCAGGTAAGGAGGACTAAGTGTATGCAGGCCTGATGAACCTTGTCTGGGAGTTTGATTATTTTCTAACATAGACTAGAGGCCAGAAAAAGCTCTTTTGGGAGAACAGTATCGTCAGAGGTGTGTATGTATTGCTTTAAACTCCTCCTCTTGATATTCCTCCCTCTTTGGACTCCACAGCAATTCCCACTAATGTAAACAAACTGCACTCAGCCGACCTTCACATCACAATTTGGGATTAGGCATCAGTTTATTCCCTTAGACAAGGTTTCCTTGCTGGTCTTCTCTGGTGAAGGCTTTTCTTCCCTCGATACCTCCAGAGGGAACACTCGTGATATTCTCCAGCCTTCCCACTGCACTCTGCTAAAAACTCTCTTCTCTTTTCCTCTGAGCTTCCTGGAAACTCCACAATGCTCTTTATCTCCATGCTGCTGTCTAGTAACTTCAAGGCAACTTCCTTGATATCCTCCTTACTAATTGAGGATATGGCACCTGCTTCCTAGAAAATCATCAACTCTTATTAACAATCTGGAAGGGTATGATGTTTATGGCGCATAGCCTCTCCACTGTCAATAAGATCTTTATAAAATGTGTATATCAGACCATGTCACACTATTCTTTAGAATCTTTCACAGTCTTTTTTGTTTTTTTCCTCTCCTCTCCTATATTAAAACAAGCATACACCTTAGCCCACAATAGTAGTTCTCAACTCAATTTTGCCTCTAGCGGACAGTTAGCAATACTTGAAGACATTCTTGAGAGTCATAACTGCAAAGATGCTACTGACACCCAGTGAGTAGAGGCCAGAGATGTTGCTGAACATCCTAAAATATACAGAAGAATAACTCACAACAAATAATGATCCAGAGAAATATGTCAGTAGTGCTAAGGCTGAAAACCCTTGGCTAATTAAGTCTTCAATGAATGGAAGCCTTCTCTCAATCCAACAGAATCTTTACTATTCTTCTCACTAATTACACTTGAGCTATGACAGCCTGTTTCTCATTCTTTATATTGTCAAGCTTTTTTCTACCTAAAAGGCCTTGGTTATTACTGTTACCTAAAACAGTTTCTCCTGTTCCATTTCAGATGGAGACAAGTGCACTGTACTGTGTACACAAATGGCATTAGTAGTCCAGGGCTCAGGGGCAAAATTGGACAGCTAAGAAGATCTAGCAGAATTCAGGGCACTATTTGCATGGGAAGGGTTGGGAATTTTATCTAAGGATAATGGAAGCCAGTGATCATATGTAAGCAAGGGAACAGTGTGAAGACATTTCTGCTTTAATAATAATGTTTCTAAGACATCTTGTTTATTGATCATATTTCAAGATTCAGGATTTGGATAGTTTCTGAAAGCTTTTATCTCATATAACCTCCCAAGAGCTTCGTGATAACGTGACTATCGCTATTCACACTTACAGGTCAGGACACAACAAGCCACAAAGTGGTGAAGCCTCTCTCCCAGAGTCACACAAGCTTGGGGTAGGACAGGCAGGACTCAAAAGACTCATCTGAGTTCTGACTTAGTGCCCTTATGAGTAAAGAGCAGACTCATGAAACAGCGAGACAGGCAAGGCAAGACAGTGAGTCTATGTAACAGTTAGGGCTGGAGCAGATCGGGAAGCAGTGGAAATGTGAGCTGAAAAAGCAAAGATGAATCCAAAGAGTAGCTGTGGAGAGATAGGGAATTAGGTGGGTTTGAGAATAAACCAGAACATGAAGTTGACAACTTGAAACCTGAATGTGCAGATGAGGGAAAGAGGGAAAATTCATATCTGAATTGGTTTCAGGCTGGGGTAACAGGACCTATGGCATTGTTGTTCTTTATGTTTTGTTACTGCAAACATGACAGTGGAGGAAATGGTGAATGGTTAATTCAGATAATATTAGTTTTGTGATTGTGGAGAAGTTCAGTAACTATACAAAAATGGTTCAGGGGAAAGGTAACTTCTCTAAAACAGAGGCTTGTCACCCGCCTTGTGACGGGCCCCAGGGCTTGGATGGCATTGATTAGAGGGGTTTATAAAATGAAATGAAAAATGCCCCTACGCTGTGACCCGGAGGAACCTCACATGTCTTAAATTGAAAGAGGCAGAGAACTTAGCAAAGGGCGACCAAGAAGGAGCTGCTAGAGTAAAAGGAGAAAAAATGGTCAAATCATATAAAGAAAGGAGAGTTCCAGAAAAGAGAAACAGGTAAACAATGGCCAGTATTGTTAGTGCCTAAGTACCGTAAGGACTGAAAGGTTACAATCTGATTAATGCCATGGGCATCAGGGAGAATCCAGATGAAGACAGTATCTGTGGAGCAGTGGGGACAGATGGGAAATTGTACCAGGTTAAGGTGAAAAAGAGAAGGCAAGTGGATAAGAATGAAGGCAGGAAAGGAAAGGATCAGTTTGTAATGAAGAAGTGTGTGTCTTTAGCAATATTAGTAGCAAAACTATCAAAAGAGAGGGACAAGTTGAAGGCATAGAGAGAGTGGAGTGACAAAAGAGAGAGCAAGCCAGAATAAAGGTATTTTCCTACTTGAAGGTGTTGGGAGACAGCATGTGGAATATAGATAACACAGGCTAAGAAGAGAGATTTTTTTCTACTGCAGAAGAACACACCGTGTCTAACATGACCTTCCTTCCTTATCTCCTCAATTTACTTTCCTCTAAACTGAGGGATCAAAATGAGATTTTTCAGAATTTTTTATACTTACTTCCTTTTTACTCCCTCCTTTCTTCCTCTTCCCACTATGTCTGAAGAGTAACATAGGAAATAAATTGATTCCTATAATCTTTATTTTTGGCATTTACAGCTCACTTTCCCTTAGTTTGAGAGTTGCTGAAATATTTCTTTCCTGTACATATCTTGTTATTATACGCATTTTTTGAAAACAGATGATCAGTTTCTGCTTTTATTTCTTTATCACCATCCTCCCAAGAATATTGTTTTTTTTTAAGTCAGATAATTAATAGTAAATCAGATATTGCACTGTTAGATACAAGTAAAGAAACAATTTCAGCCAAGATAGTGAAAGGTTATGTGTAATGCAAGGTCAATTATTCTATAGGAACTCATAAAACTAGATCGTGGTATCAAATGCCATTAAGACTACAGGCACACCTAGGAGATAATGTGGGTTTAGTTCCAGACCATCCCAATAAAGCAAGTATCACAAGAAAGTGATTCAAATGATTTTTTTGATTTCCTAGTATATATAAAAGTTATATTCACACTATAATGTAGTCCATTAAGGGTACAATAGCATTATGTCTGAAAAACAATGTACATACCTTGACTTAAAAATAGTTTATTGCTAACAAAATGCTGTCATCTGAGGTTTCTGAGTAAGTCTTTTAGCTGATAGAGGATCTTGCCTTGATGTTAATGGCCACTGACTGATCAGGGGGGTGGTTGCTTAAGGTTAGGGTAGTCGTGGCAATTTCTTACAGCAAAATAACAGTGAGGTTTGCCACCTCAAGTGATCCTTTCAGAGAAGAGCTCTCTGTAGCATGTGAGGCCACTTGATAGCATTTTAGCCACAGAACTTTCAAAATTGGAGTTTATCTCATACCCTGCTGTTGCATCATCAACTAAGTTTATGTCATATTCTAAGTCCCTGTTGTCATTTCAACAATCTTCACAGCATCTTCACCAGGAGAAGATGCCATCTCAAGAAACCACTTTCTTTGCTCATCCATAAGAAACAACCCCTTATTCATTCAAGTTTTATCATGGGATTGTAGCAATTCAGTCATATCTTCAGGCTCCATTGCTAATTCAAATTATTTTGCTATTTCTGCTACATCTGTCATTACTTCCGTCACTGAAGTCTTGAACCACCATCCCCCTCCCCAAGTCATCCATAAGAGTTGGAATCAACTTCTTCCAAGTTCCTGTGAAGGTTAACATTTTGACCTTTCCCATCAATCATGAATGTTCTTCATGCATCTAAAATGATGAATCCTTTCCAGAAGATTTTTTATTTACTTTTCACAGATATATCAGAGTAATCATAATCAGTGGCAGTTATAACTGTATAGAATGCATTTCTTAATTAAGACTTGTAAGTTGAAATTTCTCCTTGATCCTTGGGTTGTAGAAGGGATGTTCTGTTAGCAGGCATGAAAACATTAATACTGTTGTACATCTCCATCAGAACACTCGGGCAACCAGGTGCATTGTCAATGAATTCATATTTTGAAAGGGATCTTTTTTTCTGAGTATTAGGTTTTAACAGTGGGCTTAATAGATACAGTAAACCATGTTGTAAAAATTATGCCATCACTTAGGCTTTGTTCTTTCACTTACAAAGCACAGACAGAGTAGATTTAGCATAATTCTTAAAGGCCCTGTGATTTTCAAGATGGTCAATGAGCACTGGTTTCAACTGAAAGTAACCAGCTGCATTAGCCCCTAACAAGAGAGTCAGCTTGTCCTTTGAATGTTTGAAAAACATTCACTCCTCTTCTGTAGCTATGTTAAGTCCGAGATGTCATCTTCTTCCAAAAGAAGGCCATTGCATCTCCATTTGTTTTCAAAGTGTAGCCATCTTTATCAATATCTTAGCTAGATCTTTTGGGTAACTTCTGTAGCTTCTACATCAGCACTTGCTCCTTCACTTTGCATTTTTGTGTAATAGAGATGATTTCTTTCCTTAAAGCTCATAAACCAAATCAACCTCTGTTAGCATCCAGCATTTCTAAGGCAGCTTCCTCATCTTGCTCAGTCTTCACAGAATTGAAGAGAGCTAGGGACGTAATCTGGATTAGGCTTTGGTTTAAGGGAATGTTGTGGCTGGTCTGACCTTCTATCCAAATCACTAAAACTTTCTCCATGTCAGCAATAAGATTGTTTCACTTATCATTACGTGCTCACTGAAGTAGCACTTTTCATGTCCTTCAAAACCTTTTCTTTTGCATTCACAGCTTTCGACGTGCCTCCCTCACTAAGCTTAATCATTTCTAGTTTTTTATTTAAAGTAGAACTTGTGACTCTTCCTTTCACTTGAGCATTTAGAGGTCATTTTAGGGTTATTAACTGGCCTAATTTCAATTTTGTTGTACCTTAGGGAATAGAGAGGCCTAAGGAAAGAGAGACAGGAATGGATAGTTGGCAGAGTCATCAGAACACACACAGTATTAATTGAATAAATTCACCGTCACATGGGTACTATTTGTGGTGCCCCAAAACAATTACAATAGTAACATCAAAGACCACTGGTCACAGATCAACCATGACAGCTAGAATAATAATGAAAAAGTTTGAAATACTGCAAGAGCTACCAAAACATGACACAGAGACACAGTATGAGCGAATAATGTTGGGAAAATAGATTTGTTCAACACAAAACTTCACTTTGTAGAAAACCGCAATATCTGAGAAACATAATAAAATGAAATGCACTAAAATGAGGTGTCGGTATCTTTTTTTTCTGATGCGCTCATGTCTCTCTCAATACTTGTTTCTCAAGCCCACTTCCTTTTTCTGCACAAATGTTAAATAAATGTGGTCCCCCTTAGCTTCAAAATATATATATTATAACCTAATTTATTAGAGAGACTGTTAAAATTTCACAGTCTCATCTCTAGTTTTCCTAGTAGGCATGAGGTAAATGTGGGTCATGTGCCCACCACTGCAGTCATATTTCAATTTCAAAATTAACTGTGAGGATAGAATCTGGCTGAAGAATGTTCCAGAGAGCTAGAAAAGATGAGGGTCCTACACAAAGTAATAATCAACTGTTACAGCTAGTTATAGGAATCATCGCTACCTATGATTTCTGATCCTGACCCAAGAAAATGTATAGTCAATGAATTTCACATCATTGCAGGAGCTCATGGCCCTAATGGTAATCTTTGGATCCTGGAAATTTATATAACCCAAATTAAGAACTCTCACATTTGCGTGATGTACATATAGGACCTAGAATCACACTAAACCTCATAGTTTAGTGTAATAGGCTATAACATGGATTCATTCTTTCATTATTGAAGGTAACTGGACTGGACAGTAGAAAGAAGGATATCTCTGAAAGTCTGTTGTTATATTCCTTGTAAAGCTAACTGTTCACTTTCCTCTGGAGTAAAGGTGAAATGTATAAAAACCATTTCAACCTAGATATTTTAGAAGTTTCTTTTGGTGTTAAGTGGCCTTATTACATGTGATATGGTACTTTAATGTAATTAAATATATGTTGCACATAATCATATTTAATGTATTTGATAGAAATAAAACAATTATCTTTTTTGATAAGGCAAAGGGTATATTCAAGACAATGCCTAGAGATGACTGCTAGTCTGGAGATCATAATTATGCAAAATTGTTGATTTGCTGTAACAAAATAATGTTTTAAATAGATACAGGACACCTTGAAATATATACATACCTTTCAATTAAAACAGAATGAAAAGAAACAAGACTTACAGATTCAGGAATGAATGCTTCAGTATTTATACTTTCTCTTTTACCAATTTATTGAATTGTTTAATAAATTCATATCACATGCAGAACAACTTAAAAGTAAGCAATGGGTCAATGTGTTAGTTTGACTGGTTACAATTTGGACAACTTCTGAAAATTTGTGAGGTCTTTCAAACTACACTGGAATGCTGTATTAATGTAGATAACAATTGTGTCCAATTGTATATCTTTAAAAATGAGATAATTTGTTTCTGAGAAAATACTTTTCCCTAAGGAGCGCCTCATTTAATTAACAGGATCTGGTCAAATAACTCTTTTAAATTCTAAATATTATCTAGTATCTTCACCAAGGACACTGGCCTTTCAATCTTGTTTGGATGTCTTGTGGAATAATTCTGTCCAGTCAATTATGCAGCATTTGGTCATGCAAGGAAAAGGAGCTCTATAAAATAACAAGCCATGCAAGTGAAATACTGATGAGCAACTTCCATATTACTTTCCTCCATTGATGTTACTCTACTAGCAATTTTGTCCTTGTGTTTAAGATGGTTAACCTGGCACTTATTATGATAACAGCATATGCGAATAAAAGAATAAATTACGAAGTGCATGATTCCTATTGATGTAAGCATTTGTTCTCTATCAGGAATGTGCCTGGTAACAACAGTCAAACAATGCTCTTTACCTTCCAAATTGAACACTGCACAATGCTTGACTTTAGATATAATTACTTCACATAATTGTTTCTGTCAAGAATAAATGAAGCCTTAAAAGAACAATGCAATCATTACAAGTGGAGCATCTTAAGATATATATTATACTGGGCCTTTTACCCTTAGTATTTTCTAGGTTGCATAAATGACAAAAGATTCTTAAAGCATGCATCTGCAGGCACCCAAACCAGATATCTGCAGGCCTTAGCTATTTATATTACTTTGAAATATACTCTAGGTGCTGAATGAAAACCAAGTAAAAGCAGTATTTGTTGGCAGTTAACTGGCTCAGCCCAGGTGGAAACATGCTGAAGATTCAGGAGTAGACTAGAATGTAGATTCAGCAGTCACTTTTTTAACACCACATAGTGCATATTTTGCACTGGTAAAAGAAGCATTTCTTTGAGTGTTGAGCTTTACCTTAGAATTCCTGGTTAGTGAAGTATACTGACATATACTCTGTGATTTAAACGTACTGAGAAAAATAATCATAGAGTAGCTTATGTGTAAGCATAAAGCTCAGACAGTTATAACTACATAACCCAGTAAGGCATGGCTCTTTTCTTGCAGTGGTGAGATTCAGAGATAATCAAAATTTATCATGCTTGATGGCATTTCACAACTTTGTTCACTCTGAAACAGGAAAAGAGACTAAATTTCCAAGTCTCCAATACAAGCCATTTCTGTGCCATGGATAAAATTAATTTGTATATATATATATAGTTGAAGAATTTATATATGTATATATATTTATATACATATATAAATATATATATATGAAGAATCTGTGAATAATCACTCATTAAGTAATTAACATAGTCAATAAAAAGCTACCAGGAAACCTGACCTCATGAAGTTTCCAATCTATGATATAGAATATTGAAAAAAATATAGTGTAAAAAATACTTAAGTGTAAATTTAATTTCACGCCTACAAAAGGAATCAGCTGAAGACATTTATCTCACATCCTATGCACACCTCACACACTCATACAAATGCAATCAGCTAGAAATGCCTGAATTACCTATAGTTTTTACTTATCTTCTCAAAACCTATAGTCACAAATGATGCCTGAAGTGTGTAATTTTAACACCTAGGAAGTATTCATCTAGGGTAGCAAGTAAATGCTTTCTAAGTGAAAAAGGCATATGTTTCTAACTTTTTATTATATGATGCTCTGGATTTTTCCTTCTTTGAAAAATTCTAGTCTGCCTTTGCTTGTAAACACTATTTTCATCTTTTCTCCATTTCTTACATTCTCCTTCACTGGATTTTCTTCCACTGGCTTCCTAAAACCTAGAAATTCCCAGATTTGTCTGTGCCCCTCTTTTCCCTTAATGCTCTCCTTTTATAATCTTATTCTTGTGCATACAACCATTGCCTTTATGTGAATGATAACATGTGGATGAGGGGTAGGGTTATAATGAATGATATATGGGTCTGCTGTCACTTATGGTGAAATTCCAGCACTACTACTTATTGATGGCCGAAAAGTTTTTGAATGTCTCTGAGCATCAATTTTATCATTAATAAAATATATGCATATTATTTTATATGCATATAATACTATCTTTTCATGGATTTTATGAGAACCCAAAGTGCACCTAGTAACTGACAGTCAACAAAGCATTTCTCTTTTTATTATTACATGTAGCTCTTCAACCCAGAGCCCTTATGGGCTCAAGATCTGTACATCCAGTTGCATTTTTGACATCTTCATCTGGGTAGATAGACAAACCATAACTCAGAAGTTCTCCACAAACTCCTCTCTCTGGATCTGTGTCACACCAGATTGCACCCCTATTTCCCAATTCCTTTCAGGCTGTCCCAACCAAAGAACTGAAAGATAGTTTAAATTTATTTAATTGATTACACCCATATCTGAACAGTGAACTGTGTTATGAAGCTAATGCCCATATGCATTTCTAATCCAATTCCATTGTCTTGATGCTTATTGCTCCTCCAAAACACCCATCAATTAGACTATTCCTAATCAGTCCCCCAGCTGGTTGGCGTCTTCCAGGAATAGCCTCCTGCAGTCAGCCTTACTTAATGCTGCCAAAATCATACTTCTAAGACACTAGGTTAGCTATGCATTATTTTGCTGAAAAGCAGTGCCCCTTCTTAGCATTGTAAGCCAGGTACTTCAAACTCTTAGTTCTTGCCTAACTTTACAACTTCATCTCTGTAAACCTGAGTGGTATCTCCAGCCATACTGAAATACACATAGTTTCCAGATCATACGTAAATTCGCAAGCCTTTGTTTTTCTGCCTACAAGATCCACACCCCTCACATACACTGTACTCCCACCCATTTATGACTCAAATCAAACATCACCTTCCCTGACTCATCCCCATCAGGTTGAGGTCAAATCTGTCATGTTTCTTTAATAAATTATATTATTCTGTACTGCCAGTATTTGCTTACAATTTTTTTTTCTTACTTGCTTATGCTGCCCATAGCATTTTGACCTTGAGTCATTTTTATTGTTCTAGATACTTGAAAAATTAAAACTGAGAAATATAATATACTAAATATAAGAATACTGATGATCAAACACGTGTTTTTAGTGAACTAATGAATAAACAATCAAGGTGTTAATTTCTCTTAAAAAAATACTTTCTGTGATTGTACTTTCTCATGTTATGGTATTTCTTCCTTTCATCAACTTATTTCTACCAATTAAGAGCATTGGCCCTGCATGCAAAATAACTAGACGTAAATCACAATTCTGCCTTTGACTAGAAGTGTAACATTTGTCAAGTTATACAGCCTTTCTAAGTCTCAGTCTTTGGAATTTTTTTTGAAAATGACAGTAAATATTCAATATTTCTTTTTTTTATTACTGCATTCAATACTGTTCCTAACGAAGAAGATGTTAAAAGTGACGCTTTCCTCCAAATTTACCTTTCATCCAAATTCAAAACAAATATATCTAGTTATTTGACAAATTCCTGTCCACAAAATGCTTATGTGAATATTTGGAGCTATTGTCCATTTTCATGTAGTATCATTCAGATTTTTTTTAATTACATAAAGTGCTACAGAATTCCAGTCTAAGAAATTTCTCTCGTGAAAAAGAGTCAGTGTTTCATGATGGCTCCCAATTTCTTCAGTGAAAATATGCCAGAAAAGTCATATATATATATATATATATATATATATATATATATATATATACGTATATATATATATAATTTGAATAAATTTAATTAGAACATATTCTGGTAATCTCTGGTTCTGTTAGGGTGTATTATTACCTCTACATATGAGGTGCAGTGAGCTTACAGAAAACTAATCTATATTAATAGTCATTGTTTTCAAATTTTTGAGCCTATAAGTGAGCAAATTATTTCACTGCGCATTGTTCCATCAATGTGATCATAGGTGATGATCATAATATTCTCCCTATTAATAATTTTTAGCTATAAATAGCATATTGCTAAGGGACTCTTTTTGGGAATAAGTGGATGGGTTATATACCTGATAGCTTTGAAAGGTAAACACACAGCTTTAGAAAGTAAGGTGAGTCAGGGCACTTAACTATTTATTATGTTTAACCACTTAAACTCTTGACATATTTTACAGATACATAGAATAAAAAGGCCCATTGCTCAATCCTTACCTAACATCAAATCTTTCCAAAGTCTCAATCTTGAAAATGTACTTGACATATGATTCTTTACAAATAAATTCTACTATGAATAAAGTACTATTTTCATAAATTCAAAATTAGATATTAAAGCATTCTATTTTATTCTTGGAAGAAAGCCAAACAGTCATGATAAAGATGGGAATCTGTAAACAGGCTATGCTGGTGTCTTTGTATATGACACATTTACAACCTCTGACTTGCATACTGATGTTTGTTTCCAAATTTAATTAGAATGACTGGCATATAGTTATATAGTCATAAAGATAGCAACTCCTGAATATTGTTTCTGTCTAATCTCTTAGTAAGTGGCTACCCTTAATGTTTTCAGTTGTCACAGTGTAAATATAGTCAAGATACAATTTTACATAAGTATAAAATATAAGTGACCCTGACTTTTAACAAATGGCATCCATAATATTAAATTTGCAGGATTAACAAAACTACCTATTCGATAAAGATGAGATGGCCTTTTTTCAGAGTTGAACTGTTAAGTGTGTGTTAATAACATAATATTAAAGCCAATTTTGGAGCATTTCAAGAGGAAAGATTTAGCAATCACCTTTTCATTTTTAAAACAACAATAGTGCTGCTTGGTCTTGGAATATGGTTATTTTTGAATGCCAGAGGATGAGTCCTTCACAATTTAACATTTTAATCATTTCAAGGTGATTTGCTTTTACTGTGAGAAATCCTGTGTTGGCACTTTCTCCACATGTTTCCCAGGCATAATCGTGTATTAGTTGCAATTTTCTCTGCAACATAAGACTTAATTATGCTAAAGAAAAATGCTTCTTTTTAATAAAAGGTGTAAAATATCACAGGTATCCAGTTTTAGCTAATGCTAAGATTTGAAACTCATTGCCCCTAAAAATGTCAGTTTTGATGAAGCATTTAAAAAAAATTCCAAGAATCAAATTCAAAATGTCTTTACTAAGCTGTTTTATGGTGGCATGTACCATTGGAAATGTGATGAGTCTTCATGTAAAAATGCTGATTTGAATTAGATTTAGAATGTATGTCATCCTCAATTAGCCTTTCCTTCATCAAAATGATCTCACAAACACGGAGAATGAATCTTTATTTCCTCCTTTGCACATGGGAGGTCATTTGTCAGATTTAATATACTTCTACCTATGTCTTCCTACATGCTTGGAGTTCGAGATGGATGACTATGGACTTCCAGAAAAAGTTTCTACCTTAAAACTTGAATTTAATTTTAATGTAATGCCAAACCCATACTGAGGCTGAAAATTAGAAGGACATTTACTAAAATAACGTTGATCTATTTCCACTGAGAAAAAAAGTACTTTGTCTTTTCTGCCCTCCTGTAAGGGCAAGTTCATATAATAGTAATTATCTAGGTAATCTAGGGAAAGATATATTAGGTAATAAACATATTTGTCTTGAATCATTCATATACTTTTATTACCTAGACTTGAATATTGCTGTGACATTATATAACTGTAGTCACTTCTTTTATAGTTTGTTTAAATTCAATTAGCCTAAGGAATTTATAAATTAAATGTCCAATAGTTGGACAGTTATGGTGATGTTATAATCTAGTTATCAGTTTAGAAGTTATGAAGCCTATGGAAAATACAATCTGGTTAGACTAGTGGTATAAGGTTCATATACTGAATGGTTTCCCAGGCAACCTCCAATACATGTTTATGACTGCTTTTTAAGAAACTTATGTCTCCATTTATTAAAGGGCTAATTACAGAGCCTAGTTTTCTCAAAGCTAGTCCCTGAGGAGTTTGGCTGCTTATGAGATAGTTGAGTTCTTGCAATTATAACTAAAACTTTACTTCTACTGTGGAACATTTACCCTGGGCAAATATTTAAAATAGCAATGTTGGTTTGCTTGAAAAATAATCTCCTTGGGAAGGCCTCATTGTGGACTTGGAATATTCAGCCTAATAACATTTTTAAGGTGAGAATATAGAGAAGGATAATAGGAAAATCTTTGTTCTCACTCTGGCAATAAAAATGGTGGCTACAAAATTTTGTGTTGTACAATAGCTGCTATTCAACCACTCAAATAGTTAGAAAATAATGCTGCATACTGCATGTTTATGAAACATTCAGTTCTGTATCACCAATAAACATTTACAACAAATTTTAGAATGTTACAACACAATACTTTGAAAGGTTCAATGGATGATTCTAAAGAAATAAAAATAAAAGACTGTTTTCTCTATGGGGATAGCAAAAGGGTAAATGGCACAGTATGTATATAAAGTTTTATGATTCTTAAATAGACTTTATAAATACAAAGGCAAGAAAAACTATCTGTAGGCATTCTGGTATGGATTAGAATTATAATGTTGATAGTCATTGATTTTTAAAAATTCAGGCGAGTTAAAAAAGAACATTAAAACTCCTGCTTTAACAAGCAATCTATTAAATATGATTGTCATCTCCAGCTACATTTAAAGTTTCAATTTGAAATTAATGAAAAAATTGAACATTGTCCTATAATTTATATTTCAATAAAGTCTATTAACCCTATAATATAATTTTCAGAGAGCACAATTCTACTAATTCTATGATTTAACTATTAAACTAGTTTATAGTTCCTTAGGTTTAACATTTACTAATATTATAATGTAATTAATTTAGATAGCTATATATATCAGCTTAATAGATAAAAGTATGTTTAGGCAAAATCTTTAGACTATAAGTATCACATTTTCGAAAACAAAGGATATAATACCCTGTGGTGAATGTTGTAATATACAATTAAAGGTAAAATATGAAGGTGAATTATGTTGGTGTTCATCATTTCTTGCATTTGAAGAAAAGTATATGAATACAAAATGTACAAAGTAATATTGTATTTATCTGACATTAATTTATTCTGAATTATAGTATATAAAATAAAAAAGGAAGGCTTCCTATATGCTACTTATAATTTAGGGATGAATTATGTAATTAGATTTTTTTAATAAAAAATTCTTAGTCTTGTTCAATATTGAACCCATTTTGTAGAGTCTCTGCTCTCATGGAATTTACATCATCACTGGGGAGAAATAACACACTTAAAATAATCAGTAAAACTTTAGTAGTGAGAAATGATATTGTAAAACTAAAACATAACAAGGTAGCGAGTGGATGGATGGCAAAAGTAGACAAGGAAGGCCTATGTGGAGGCTCCCCTTCAACCAAGAGAAGCAGTCAAAGAAAAGGCATGTAAATAATGATTGAATGGCATCCCAGGCACAGGAACTGAGATGTAAAGATTCTGAGAGCAAGAAGCTTGGTATGTAAGAGATACAGAGGGAAGGTCAGGGTGGCCAGAAGCGAACATAAAAAAGAAGATGAGTTAAGAGGAATTCAGGGAGCGAACAGCAGAGATGGTAACAGTGATTTGCACTGAACATTTAATATGTACCAGCCATGATTTGAGTGTGTGACATATAGATTTTGTTCTTCTAAGGTAATATATTTAGCTTTTATTCAAATTGAGATGGAAAAAAAGATGTCTAATACCTCTTAGGAGGAAAACGTTGTGATATGCAGAGGAAGTAGAGGGGAATATGGTTTACGGAGTCATTCTTTTTTAAAAGATGGTTTATTTTAAGGTGTGTTTGCATGAAAATGGGGGAAAAGTCTGTGAAAGTCATGACTCAGTTTCTTCATCCTTAAATTAAAATTGATGGCTCCTTAAATTAAGTTAAATTATATAAAGTTTGTTGTGAGAATTAAAAATATTTGTGTATATTTCAAAAGAATGAAATCTAAATTCAAAAGATTTCAAATAAATGAAACTGTATCATTTCTTATACCATACACAAAAACAAACTCAAAATGGATTAAAGACCTAAATATTAAACCTGAAATAATAAACTCCTAGAAGAAAAACATTGGCAGTACATTCTTAAACATTAACATTACTGATTTTTTCCTAGATATGTCTCAGGCAAGAGAAAAAAAGAAATGGTATTACATTAAATGAAAAAGTGTCTACACAACAAAGGAAGCCATCAACAAGACAAAAAGGCAACCTATTGCACAGGAGAATATATTTGCAAATGATATATCTGATAAGGGACTGTTATGCAAAATATATAAAGAACTCAAAAAAAAATATTCCAATTAAAATAATGGACAGAGGACTTGCATAGACATTTTTGCAAAAAGACATACAGATGGCAACAGATACATGAAAAAATGTGCAACATTGCTAACCATTAGCAAGATGCAAATCAAAACCACAATGAGACATCATCTCACACCAGTCATAATGCCTAATATTCATAAGTAAAGAAATAATAAGTATTGCAAGGATGAAGAGAAAAGGAAATGCTCATGCATTGCTGGGGGATCGTAAATCTGTACAGCAAGTGTGGAAAGCAGTATGGAGGACTTTCAAAAAAGTAAAAATAGAAATGCCATATGACCCATAATTTCCACTTCTGGGAATTTATTCAAAGAAAACAAAATCACTAATTTGAAAAGATATACACACTTCTATGTTTGTTTTAGCATTATTTACAATAGGCAAGATAGTAAAACAACTAAATGTTCATTGATAGATGAATGGATAAAGAAGATGTGGTACACACACACACAGACACACACACACACAGTGGAATATTGCTTAGCCATGAAAAATAATGAAATCCTACCATTTGCAAGAACATGGATGTACATAGAGGGTATTATGCTAAGTGAAATAAGTCAGACAGAGAAAGACAAGTACCATATGATTTCACTTATATGTGGAATCTAAAAACAAAACAAATATAACAGAAGTACATGGAGAGCAGACTGGTGGTTGCCATAGGGGAGAGGGGTGTGGGATGGGTGGAACAGGTGAAAGGGAAAAAATTAGCTGTTTGATATATAGATCCCGGTCATAGTTACATGAGTATATACATGTCAAAATGCATTGAGCTGGAATGTGAAGATTTTTGCATTTTAAAGTATGTACCTCATAAAAAACTTAAAATATAAAATATATATTAATACACATAAAAAATAAATTACATAAGTAAACAAGCAAACCTTATTTGTTTTGTTTCATAGCATTTATCACCATCAGCAAGATTTTTGTTTTGTTCACTGCTCTGGCCTTTGCACATAGAATAGTGTTTGGCTAATAGTGTGTACTTAATATTTACTGAAAAAATTCTCTTTTTGAACACAATACCAGACAATGGTGTTTTGCTGTACATGCTTTTACTGCTCCACATTCAGTGACCTCATGGTGGTAGTTTGAAATCAGGCACAGTGTGACAATGACTTATACCACAGAAACTGGTAAAGCTACAAATCAGGGCTTGAATTTTTATTTTTCCTGATTGTCTAGTCCTATGAAAATGATGAACAAAATGTTAATAATGACAATTAAACTTAAAACATTGTGTGTTTGTGAATAGTATCAAGCTTATAGTTAAGTTATCAAATAGTAGCTACTAAGATGGTAATGATAATGGATAATGATGATGGATAAGGAGGACAAAGAATATCAGAGGAGGAAATTACCATCACAGATCTTTGGTTACAAGTGAGAGTATGGTTTAGAATCAGTATACTCTAGTCTGAATAGCACAAAAGGCAAATATGGGCAAAAAAATCACTTATTTGATTTTCTTCATGTAAAGTTGAGTTAGTATTCATGTGTATCTTTTTTTTATGAAAATGCAATGTGTAGTTTCAGAGACTCTACTGAATGAGGGAGCAAGATATTTGAGATGGGTAAGACAGGAAAATGCTGAACTAGGCTTGACAAGGTGTGAGGAATCAATGTACTAGGGAAATTAAGGAAGATTGGCAAATGTTGAACAGTTTTGTGACATTGTTATTAAGGCATTTAAGGCTTATGACTCTAGGAAATCTAAAAAGCTAGGTGTAATTGACTTAAGTTATGTAAAGTACTGCAAATATATTTAAAAGAATGCCCTTTGTGTGGTTTCCAGAAAGAGTAAACATAATCATCAAACCAAAAGAAAATACCATTAAAAGGACGAATGTCAAAATTCATTAAATAATCTCAAAATTCTTTCAGGTTTATTTTTCTCAAGGTGCTCACTTTATACTGGTATCTTGCTTTCAGTTATATATCTATAGTATCAAAGTACAAGCACCTTTTTTATAGCCTTAATAAAATGCATTTTTTTTATAGATGGAACAAAAATAACACCATTGATTGTATGTCTCTTAGGTCTCAGCAATCAAAACCTAGACAGAATGTACTTCTGACTACTTCAATACCACAGGAAAAAAAAAGAGCAAAAATAGAAAAAGTCAAGCATTTCTGCATTATGGCATCATCTCCAAACTCAACTGCAAAGACAAAAATGTTTGATGTCGCTGTAAGTTTCCAAGATTCCTGACTTGAAAACTTAATCACATAGAAAGATATGAATTTTATCAGAGATACAACCAAAGAGGGTCTTGGACTTATACGGTATGCTTTGAAGAACTTGTCCCTACTAAAAGAACTTCTGCTTGGGAAAAAACGAAAAAAATCAGACAAATACAGGAAGTATTGATTTCTGATTTAGGAAAAGAAACAGATTAATTTAATGAATAATGAGTGTGGCTTTTTCAAAACAGTCATGCTTTGCTCAAGTCTGATACCTGGTTTTGGCAATATAGGACAACATATGAATTATCTCAATATACAGAGGTGTGAGCCATTGACATTTCGGCCCTTGATGACATTGTTAGAAAATTTGAATGCAACACATTTATCAATATTTTGTTAAAGAGTTTCAATGAAGCCAATATGCAAACATATAGTAAGTGTTTCAGGAAGTGCAATCAGAAATAAGATGTCAGAGACAGCTTTCTCTTAAGATCAGGTTTGATAAAACCGTGAAAGTAACTTAAAATAACCAGTTCCTCCTGTCTCCTACTTGTCACTGCTACTTTACTAACGTGTCTCTTTTTCTTACCTTCTACCGTGTTCAGGTTTCTCTGAGCAAGAGTACTGGCACATGATTTGAAGACAGTAGTGAAGCTGAGGCTACCTTCTTGCAGCTATTTGTTCTAGAAAGCAAGATCAAGGAGGAGTGGGTGAGGAGTCGCAAGACTCTGTGTTCCATTACAAGTAACAGACTCATGGTGTCAAGGGCTCTTGTGACAAGGACAGCATTAGTGGAATTTACAATATCACTGCTGGAGCAGCTGAAGCAATGCCTTACCCCTCACCCACACAATTAGCAGGGTATGCTTGAATGCATTTCTTCTCTAGCCTTTCCCCAAATTTTATAAGCAACCAAACTGTGCATTCAATTCTTTTCCACCCAAAATACCTAGAGTTGTTTCAATGTTGCTTCAATTACTGCAGTGAACTCTGACTGACATAACTGTTCTCCATTTTTAGCAAGCTTTTTATCAATCATCTTGTTTTATCCTGCAGAAATGCTACTAACTATAAGACAAAAATGATGAAAATCTGACTCAATTAATTTAAAGTATAGTCAGCTTGTATTCAAGGGAATTTATTAAATACAAACCACATACTGAAAAGTTTGCTAAGAGATTTGTATTAATTATCTTTAATACATAGTATGATCCTCTTTGATACTTATTACTGCCATCATTTTACTGATAAGGAAACTGAGACAAAGAATGGCTAAGCAGTTTCTCCCAAACTGCTAGTAAGTGACATACCTGAAGCTCACCCACAGCTCTGATTCCAAAGGCCACACTTTTACCAATGTCAAATGCAGATGTCAGGGGAGGCCCAGCTGCAGAGGTGGGGAGGTGCTGAGCAAGGGAAGAATTATTTTAGAGTGAAAAAGCCTGAATGGTTTACACTTAGCCCCTGCCAGTTCTAGTGGCAATGTTTTCTACCTTTGCCTTTTAGGTAAGTTAAATATTTACTCAGTTTCCACCTCTGAAAAAATAATTATTTCTATGGGATTATTGCAAGAGTTAAACAAAATAGCATATATATTAATTCTTAGACCAGAGAAGGAACACGTGTTGGTTGTTCTTCACTCTCCCCACCACTTGAGATCACACATAAGCATATTGCTATGCCATTTTTAATAGCATCGTATATATAGAGTTGGCAAATCAATGTACACATTGTTAAAGATGTGTTTTTACTAAACTTGGGTTTCCTTCTTACCATCTTTTCACAATCACCTTAATGTTGGTTAGCCTAACAAAATAATGTTCCAAATTTGAAAAGTTATGATTGCAAAACATATTCATTGCTAAAATAAAATGGTGGGGGAGGGGCTGTAATGAAAGGAATATTTAATTTATCAAACCAAAAGTAGTTACAAAAAATATTAATCAAATTCATTTCATTGCAGCTGAATTAATGTGGCCCATTTATAGTATTAAGTGCATGATAAATTAACATCAGTGACCTTTAGTTTAACAACATATAATCATAGACACTGAAATTAATACAATGAAGAACAAATATATTTTCTTCACTCTGATTTCTAATGAAAAATTATAGATTACAATTTAAGAGAAATGTTGTTATACCTACAGGAGGGTAGAGTGGGGGCTTGCACATCAGTTCAATAGGAGTAATTATTTTCTCAAGCTATAAACTGCAGATTTTCCTTGTATTGTTTTCCACCAGAACATAAGTGTGTTTCTGAAAATTAACTTTACATTTTTATACCCTAATCTGCCTAATAAACATTAACCAAAGCTACTTCAGTTTTAGGCTAGAAAGGATTCTTCATTAGAGAAAGGCTAAGAATTTGGACTTTGGGATAACATAAACCAGTTTTATTTCTGCCTCCAACAATGACTAGTTTCATGACAGTGGGAAAGTTTAAACTCTGTGGTTCTCAGAGTCTTTTCTGAAAATGGGGATGATAACCTCTGCGTCCAACTATGCTATGGATTGAACGAGGTCCTATGTATATATTACACATACAATATCATATGCCAAGTATATGAAATAAATGAAGAAAATTAGACCCAATGAATTTAAAATATAGCCAGTTTGTATTCATATATGTACCATATTTGTAATATATACGTATATACACACACACACATCACTAATTTATTTGTAAACCTTAACAATATTAAGAAGATTCAAATTAATGCTCTAAAAAATATCCTTTCTTTTGCTATTTTCTTCTCTACTGAGTCTCTGAAACAGGATTTATTAGAGTTTATGAAGGAAGTACTTCTATTTTTTAGACTTCCACAATTGGAGTACAATGGAAGAGTTATGGGGAATCTGATACTCACATTGCCTCTAATATTTGTTTGTGGCCTATATATATGCAATTTAAAACTTAAAAGTTACTCTTATTTTCCACATGAAAAAATTAATGTAAAATCATTTTAAGATAATAAGTTTTTGTTCTTGTATTGTGAACTACTCCTTTTGCTTGCTAATGATAAAACTTAAATCTTGATTCTCCAATGGTATGGATACCAATTAGCTAGATGGCTAAAAGATCACCAATCTAGGCCCCAGTAAATGTCAATCATAGTTGAAATTAATGTTAAGAAATCTAGGATTGGTTCTTTACTTTGCAAGTCTTAATAAGAGTGGATCTCTTATCATTCCTGAAATGGAGAGAGCAGAAAGGCACAAGGGAGACGGCATGGGAGCAAATGAAAGAGGAAGAAATAATTAATGAAAAGAAGAAAAATAGACATGGACAGCCAATTCCCTGTTCTTCAGAGGAGAAAGAACACAGCTGGTTCCCGTGTTCACGAGTCACCTGACCGGGGAGCCTGGGGGCGCATGCAGACCCACTCCCCTCCACCTGTGCCTCTCTCGACTTTTAAGATGTACCTGATAAGAGAGAGGTGGGATCCTTCTCTGTACCTGCCTCTGGGCAGAGGCCTGATGTACAGCTCCCTCTTTCTGGCCTAAAACACTGAATACTCCAAAAAATTAAAAATGCTTCCCTTCATGGATTCAATCGCTGTTTTATTTATATGTGGGACTGACCCACGCACTGGAGGACATTTACCATTCCTGGGTCTGAGGCATTAAATAACGGTAGCAACTCCGAGTAACTATGACAACATCACAGGTCCCTTCCCTACTTTTCCAAAGGCTCTTCAGTTGAAAACCTTAGTATCAGTATCATATTTTGATTAGGAGATGAAAATATGATATTAAAATGAAGACATTAGTATCATTTTTGGTCAGAAAATATTATATAGGGGCAGAGCTTATAAGGTTTTTTAAATATGTATTAAAAACATATCATCCAATGTAGATTATTAAATGTATTTATTTATTATTGGTTAAATTAATGATGATGATAATTTTATTTCCATCAATCTGTTTCCTGTGTCTGTCAGATGGCACTGAACTTGGATAGGACATCTCAATGGTACATTTCTAAAACAGAGTTATTTTCTATACAATTCATATATTTCCATTAAAAATATACCGATGACATAAAAAGAGTATCAGCTTGAGGTGCAGAAGAACTATTTTCTTCTAAAGTAACTGTGTGGACCTATATAAGTCACCTAATCTTTATATATATATATCATTTACATTTAATTCAGTAGGCTGCATTTTATATAACTTAGGAGACCTAGGAAACAACACATTTAATTTTAAATATTATATACCTACCCTTTATATACATTTCAAAATAAGTAGAGACTCTGACTATATAACCAATAAAGAAGTATTCCAGCATTCACGAAAGCAAAAGATATGAACGTTTCAGTGATCAGATGTTTTCTATGATTGAGACTACATATAAGTTATGAATCCTACACAATGTTTTAAGAAAATATATTTAACTAGTGTCCTTAACAGTACTTTTGCTTTTCAAAACCCAAATAATATAAACAAGCTGATGAGCTTTGAAAGTAAGAAAAAAGCAAAGATGGAATTTCTCTCTTCCCTGGAAGGATCTGGCAGATGCCTCAAATTCACATACTGCAGTCCACAATGCACCCTACTCTGTAGCAGTGGCATATAAGTTGTAATTAAGAAGTGGTCTTTAAAAGGAAAATGTAATGAGTCCAAAATGCATTTTGTTTAGTTGATGTAAATGAAGGAACAGTTGTTTATCATGTCAAAAGCATGCAAGTGGGTATACTATTTCTGATTAACAACAAGTGCAACCCCTATAAAGATCCCAGAACAAAAAAAAAATGTTTGAATAGAGGGAATGACAACTGTTTTCATAAAATAATCCTTTTTCCAAATAATTTCTGTGGAAAGTAAAATGGAATAAAATTAAGACATATGTTGCTGACTTAAAACATGCAATCTGCTAGCAGAATATTCAAATGGCTACATTGTCTCCAAGGCATATGAATATCAAAAAAGGAAGAGGAGATTTTATTGATCTGGGAAACGGCAGCAGGTTATACTTATTGTATATAATAAAGACTATTGATTTTGTTAAACAGAAAAATGGCACTTTAAAAAGCCCATTTCATATCAACTGCCACTGAATGGTACTTTCCACCAGTCTGGAAGTTTTCAGAATCATTTTTAATGGAGCAAAAAGTGTAATTTTTCAGGAAGATCCTTTATACCAACAGAATGAGAGTTCATTGCTATAATGAAGGTTTATCTCTAATATCTAAATTGAAATTGCAATCTCTTCACCTAAGTTTAAATTATAGGTAATGTTCTCCCTGCAATAAAAGGACTTCATACTAAAGAATAATTTATTCAGTTTATACCACCTAAGGAGTTCAAGAGGGAAGAGGTTTCCTCCTAAGAAAATACGGATATTTTCAAAAGCTAATGATGATACTTGAATAGAAAGACAATATGTATTTCAGTAAGTTGTAATTATTTCGGTGAGTAATAAAGTCTAAAGTGCTACAGGCTTAGGAAAATCTACCACTGAATCACTGTTTATTTATGTTTTATAATATGCTGATAGAAGTGACAGAGCTTGCTACCAATTTTATATAATACCTTTGAAGTTAGACTAACAATTTTGGTATACTTTTACAAACTTGTGAGTGCAATGCTACTCAGTATGGTCTACTACAAGGTAAATATTTTGCTCTTATTTGTGTTTTATAATTCAGATTTATTGTGACAATAAGTTTCTGGTAGACAGGCTAGAATCCAAGTTTCACTTAGTTCCTTGGATAGTTCACACTGATCTCATATTCTTCCAGGAGACACAGCTAAACTACGTTACATGGCTAAGGTCCAGCCAACAGAATGTGAGAAGTGATGTATACAAATTCCAGGACTGTGCTAAGTTTCCCTATGTACTTACCCAAGCTCTGTTCCCTTTGCAGCTGGCTGGCATGGAGATGGTCAAGGTGAAAGTGAAAGATAAATGCTGAAGATTTCCTAACATCTACCTTCCCGAATCCCTGATTGACAGTACGATGGAGAACTTTCCTTCTTGGCTGTCCTTTTTGCTCACTCACAGCTCTTCCATCAGCAAGAAATAAACTCACTATATATTTGAGCTATTATTTATATTTGACCTATTGTTTGTAAGAATACACAGCATTATCTCGACTAATACAGAATTTTATACATTAAGCAGGATATCGCTGTAAAAACAATCTTCAATTATTGATGTTGAGCTGTGTTTTGCTTTGAAAGGCAGGCAGCAAAGAAACATATATATATATAGTGGATGGTAAAGCTTAAGGGGTTTGCTGTACTCTTGCATAGCATTTGGTACGACTGTTGCAGCAGCAATTTGAAAGGAAGACAAGTGCTTACCTGGCCTGTGGCTCTAGAGGAAAATGTTGGGAAGAGCCAAAATGGTACTATACCTTGCTTTTACCTGTTGCTTTCAGCAACATATTACAAGAAAGAGATGACTCAAAAGTGGAACTGGCCAGGTTGCAAATGAAAATGAAAGGGAATTGAGAACATTCACAAAACTGGAAACTCCCTCGGTTAGAAAAGCCAGCAGCTTCTGAATTTAAACAGTGGGATATAAGTCTAAACAATTTTTAGAGTGAGAAATCCGGTGAAGATATCTCAGCTTAAAAAATAAAGAGGACCTTGCCTGTCAGCAAATATCAGATGTTTAGTTTAGAAAGTTGATACCTTCCCACTACAGCCCATTGTTACCCATATTTCAAGAGGATGACATGAGACAATGAAGCAAAGAAATAAAACAAATTTAAGAATAAGCCAACTAAAAAGCTTTGGGTTTATGTACTAGTCCAGAACTGCCTTGAAGTAAATTGATCAAAAGCATTCCAAATACTTGAAAAATTTTATTTCCTTGAGTCTGCCCTGAGGAAGCCTGTATAAAGTTAAATCTTTAATTTTCAAACTTGTTAGAAGAAAGCAGATCACATAAGCTGTGGAGCGTTCAATTAGCACATACACCCAGTGCCTACTAAAGATGATGGCCATCAGAGGTAACGGATGAGGCAGGACCTCCCAGTGGACAGAACAAAGAGGCAGCAGAGAAAAACCTGCAAGAGTTTATTCTAGAGGCAAAGGCAGAATCTAGGAAATCCAGAAAAGGGAAGACAGTCATTATAATGCCTGTCCAACATGATTCCATTAGGCTCTGGACCAGTAACAGTTTTGCATCTCTTATCCTTCCTTCTTCCTAAATTGGGCATGTATAGCTTAATGTGTGAGTGCTTTACTTTATCTGTCCCTTTATTATATATTGGGAGGGATATGGAGGCAGATTAATTTATCTTCTAGTTTCTCTATCTTCAAACCATGAGGACTTATGAGATCTTGGATTTTGAGCCATATGCAGTTACCAGGAAGGTCCCTTTTGATTGATAGCCTTGTAGAATATATAGCCACCTTTTTTGTCTGGGAAATTGGGCATACATGGTTAGTTAGCAACCATTAGAATGGCCTGTGATGGAGAAAGGTTGTTGGCACCAAAATCTGCACTCTACTCTTCAACCTGGGCTCTTCAAGCAAGAGATATTTCTCAGCCACACTGTGGTTAGGTGTGGACACATGACTGTCTTCTGCCTTAAAGGATATGGACAGAGATTATGTGCATCACTTAAAGGCTGAGTCAATAAAACCTCCCTAAAACACTGCTATAATCTTTTTTCCATCCGTTAGTTTGACCATTGTTAGATGACAGTGATGTTTCAGGAGTCACAGAGACAGCAGAGTATATCTTATCCTGGTTTTCTGCATAATTTTGTTGCAAAGAAACTCTCTTCTGACTTCTATGTCTGCCCAGGATTTTATATGTGCAGATGAACTTCTCATGTTATTAAGCATTTAATATTTATGGGCCAGAATTTTTAAGCTCAACTCATGTTCTTTGGTTTCCTTCTGTTGAAAAATACTATAAAATATATGGATCAGAAAGCATTTTTAAGAAGGATAGTAGGACTGTTAAGTATAAAATCTCTCAGATGATTAAATTATTACTTCAATTAAGAAAAATTTAGAAAAAATAACTGATAGAAATACTGAAATAGCCTAAGAATGCCAAATTTTTTGTATTTAGGTGTACCCATGATTCAGCATTTGTGTGAAATGCTGAAATTTATAGGAAATACAATGTATGAAAAGATTTATATGTTGGCTTCCTTTAGATTCTAATCTCTATGTTCACCTGTATGAAACATTGAATATGTTTCCTTTCCCAAATTTAGAATATTTTTTTCTATTACTTTGTTATTCCTAATTTAAGCTGAAGTATGTTTGAAATTGTATGGAAACTTCACCTATGAATCAATTTTATTACATTTTACAAATACTATTACTTGCTACAATGCATTTCTTCTTATCATCCCAATTTTAGTCAATGAGCTCCATGATTATGCTAGCAAAGTGATTTACAAGCTTCTGAACTTCCATGGCAATTTGTGATTTTATATCACTATACTTTCTGTCATATACTATAGTTACTTTTATAGATCTCTTTATTAATTAATATTATGGAAAGCTCTTTCAATCTTTTCACTCTATTCATCCTTAGTTTTACATCTTCAAGCCTCTGCAACACATCAAAATTAGAAATTTTGTTTTGCTCAATAAAATAGACACTGATGAACACATTTATTCTTTTACCAGGCCTCCTTCTAGGCCTGAACTCTACCAGAGTATGACTGGAGCTAAAGATTACAGAATACCATGGCAATACAAATCACCATGGACTTATACAAAGGATACCATCTGTGTAGTGATGACTGCACCACTGCTGTCAACATGACTTCCCTATTCCTGAGTTTTCCATCTAACATGAAGTTGGCATTTCCATTACTACTCACGGTTCCCATTTCCTAGGTGTCAGCCACTGGCTCCCTGAGAATCTGTCTGATCTGTCTAGCCTGAATTCCCACTTAGCCAAATGGAATACGTGGAATGGAAGTATGCTTCAATTTACTAAGGATGAGGACCATATAATTATATTCATAATCAATATACTATTTATAATATACTATTTCTAATTCCACTTATAATCAATGTAGAACTAAAATAATATGCAGGTATGTAAATCATGAACAAAAACAATACATTTATTTTTCCCTACTTTTAACAAATCTGGTATTAGTTTGATTTTAGATATAGTAAGTTCACTTCTCAAGGAGTTACATAGCTTAAAAAAGACAAAAAACAAACAGAAACACTTGTGAGTCTTTCTAAAAAAGGAACTCTGAAACTTCACGAAAGATACAGGCGTAGCCCTTGTTCTTTCTCAGAGGACATACTTAGAGTCAGATAGGGTAGGATGTACAAAAGGAAATCAGATTCTTTGAGGAAAAGGTATGTATGAAAATCTGTCTCTGAATATTATATGGTATATATGGGGTTTTATAAAGAATTTAGATCTATGATACATATATAAATATACATTTTATCTTATATGTTATATAAATAGTTTATGAATCAACTATATATACATTTTTTCAGGTATGTGTAGTGGCAACTATAAGCATATAATTGTTATGATCCTCAGAGACAAAAGTGTATTTGTTTCTTTATACCTCAACATTTGACAGATTAAAAAGAGAATAGCTTTGTGGGGTTTTTTTCCCTAAATTTATTATTTAAGATTAAGAAACAGCTATTAATGGGCTCCTTTTTTCAAGAAAATTGGTGAACATGGCAGATCCCCAGAGGAAAGAGAGAAAACTCAGGGTCACAAAGTGTCACTTGCCATGCCAGCATCAGTTAGTATATGAAAGCAGCGGATGCCGGTCTAGGTTGTAGGGGAAAGAACATACTGTGCGATTATGTCATGCGCTGAATAGATTGTTGGCATTCAACCAATTAATAATAACAAGAATGAAAACAACTCTGCCTGCGATAAGAATAAGACTTCCAGTATTAGTCACAGTCTGCTTAGCTTCGGGTTGCCTTAGATAAATGTAGTGAAGACAAGGAAAACATCCCACTCCACACTTTTTTGGCTAATTTAATATTTTTGCTAAGTGCTTAGGTAGTGCGGTGACAGGCACAAAGAAAAATGCATGGACTGATTGCACTGATAGATAAATAGAGTCCATTTTAGCACAAAGGAAAACCTTATAATTAGATGTGAATACCTGGTTTCTTGCCATCCATCACGTATGCAAGTTTAGGAAAGTATTTTCATAATGAATTAGAAATGAGTAATATTTCATAATACAATGCATTATACACATACTGCCATAAATAGTTCAATCTGTACTGATAATCATAAGATTCAGAAATGGCTCAATTCTTTTCAAAGACCTTTCCACATACTTTCCTGCCAACATTTTTTGGAAAACCTGGCATTTTTTAAACACTTGAGTCATCCAAATTTCACAAATGTTTTATACAACTTTTCTGAAGCAAATGCTGTCCTACATCAGTTCTTAGCAAATAGAAATCCAATAATAGGTATTTAATCAGCCTATAAATTGAAAAGATACAAACCATGATCAAATGTTCTGTGGCTGTACACAAATAATACCAATAAGAAAATAAACTCATATGGCAAAGTATTTTTAGTAAATAAAGAAACAGTACATATTTTATTTTGTACTTAGATCCTAATAATCAAGAGAAGAATCCAAATAATTAAGCAATACGTTCTCTAACTTTACACAGAGGAGAAAACAAAAAGAGAGGAAAGAAAGGGAAGGGAGAGAGAATGGAGAGGCTAACTGTGTATGTATGGACAGATTTGATCAGCATGAAAAGCACTGATCGGATTCACCAAGCATATGAGAAAGTAGAATGGTGACCAGAATAACTAGGACAAACCTATAGTATAAGGCAAGCTGGACATCTTACTATTCTGGAGTAGAGAATGAATAACTTTAAAATTGTGAAATAAAAATAATAATCTCTGAGCTTATATAAAGATAGAGAGCAGATTTGACTGTTTTCTCTAAATCAGACAGTAGCCTCTCAAATTTCCCCTATAAGAAATAGGAAAACAAAAAGTAATTTTACCAAAAAAGTTTGTTTTCTCCTTAAGTATTATCACCCAAAGTTCCAAAGTAAATGAAGCTAAATGGAAAGAACTATGGTGATGAGAAGTAAAAAATAAATAGAGTAGACTATCTCTAAGAAAATGTACTTAATATAAATAAGACAATTTGTTGATATCTTTTACCTTAAGCTCCTAGGTATCATCAGGGCAATGAGACTGAATTCCTGAAATGAGTATTATCTATGGAGAATAGATAAGGGGAATTATCTTATTTTTATTCAATTTCACAAGGATTTGGAGAAACATTAAAAAACTTAGTTTAAAAATATTTTTATTTATAAATTTCTCCCCACTTTTGGAAAATAACTGCTAAAATGACAATGATTAATGAATCTAAATTGTCTCATACCCTTAACTCCTTGTCTCAGGTAAGCCTTTGACAATAAAAATGAATAAAATACATTTGGACAATTAGAAAATAATGAAAGGCATTCAAGAATGACATTTGACAAAGGCAGATAGGGAATACTGCACTTGAAAAAATGAGCATTTATAGATCAGCTGCCCCTGATGTGATATATCACAGATTATTAAGAAAATTGTACACCAGTACACAGAATCACTTACAATTAGTTTGGGGGCAAAAGGAAAATGGACTATACCTAATTAATGATGACAATGAAAGATGTTGACTCAATAGAAGACATTTGTAAATTATAAATGAGATAAAAACACAAAATTAAGAAAATAACTGTACATTTATAATACACATATTAATCGAGCAACCAGCAATATGGAAAGACTACTACTGAAAGAAAAACATACATTGAACAACAAAGAAAAAAATCATATAAAATAGAATGAGCTGCGAAGAAGATATGACAGCAGTGTGTCACGGATATGCAGAAGGGCAGTATCAATGAGCAGGTATACCTGAGGTTTACTGTAGCCATGACTTTTGGGATAACAGAGCAGAATTTAGAATCCAACTTATTTACTTCCTGAAGGACTTTGGGCAAGCTGCTTAACTTTTAAACTTTGGTTTCCTCACCTGATAAAGGCACCAATATATACATCGAGAATTAATATAGTAAGGTATTAAAAAGGCCTAGCTCATTACTGTATTCAGAGAGAAACTGGTGTATGGGATCAATTCAAACCTAAATCAAGTTGGACTAATCTCCTACTTAAACATTCTTGAGATCATGTATCCTTGTTAGTGATTTCTTTTCCTGAATTCTTCAAAATCAGTACTTCTGAAAACATATCAGCTTAGATTTAATAATGCAAACACATTAAAAGGGGGAAAGAAGAGGGCACAATAATGATCAATTATTATAATTAAATATTATAACTATCATAACCATTTTAAATATTTAAAATTGTAACACCTAAATAAGAAAGGCTAGAGAAGGTACTTTATGTAAAATATAATTAAAACCTCTTCAAAATATTTATTTAAAAATTTGTCTTATTTATTCCCATACCTTCAGAGGTTGTTACAATGAAAATAAGATTTTTAATAATTTTTTATTACTTGAAAAATACCTTTCCAATTCAATGGATAACACAGTCTTCTTTTAATCTTTTCTCACATTAAAATTGGCCTTTATAAAATGATTATTTTCATTTGTATTATTTACCTTCTGATTTCAAATTTTGTTTATTTGCTTTAGCTTATAAGTTTTAAGAATAATATAAAACTTATTTGTGAAAAATTTACAGAAGAATGGAAAGGAGCAAGAATACATTATATCTATTTTGTTTTGTTTATAACATTGCATTAATCAAGATGGCTCAGATACACTGAAACTGTTTCGATTTCCTCTTGTCAAGGAGAATAATACAAATGTACAATTGTATAATTGATTCTGTGGTTCAAATGCAGCTTTTTGGAGGAGATAATTTATCAAGGTTGATGAAAATGGTAAACGAGTATTTCCCTGGAATTTGAAGATTTTTCTCATTGAAATATTGAATTTTTACAAATTTCCACGGTTAAGATGATCAAAGATTTCTCTCAAAAAAATATGCTCCTTTAAGTTTTCCTCATATTTATAACTTTTAATTGTTCAATTTTATCTCAATGCTTGGTTTTCTTTCATTTAAGAAAAAATTATGAAGGAAGGACATGGGTATGGATATATTAAATAGAGCGAACATTATTAATAATTAGTTAAGCTTAATTATTAATCTTTCAAAGCCTGTTCACATTGTCCATTTTGGTTGTAGAATAAACATTCTTTAGAAAAAGAAGGCTTGATGTCAGCATATTGAAATAATAACATTGTTGAAATATACTAATAGACCACATGCCTTGCAGTAATATATTAATCAAAAGCTTTCATGTACATACAATTTCTTCTGGCTTATAATTCTCATTTTGTTTGTAGCTACATATAGTTTCAATGTGTCTATAATAATAATATTGGGAAAATAATAACCTTCAAGGCATCATGTGAAGTCTCTGGTGATGTCACTTTCAGTCTGACATTTATACCGACTTCATTCATGACAGACTGAGAAGGCAGGTGAAGGCAATGAACAGGTCCAGGCAAGAGGTCACCTTGTGTCAAAGCTGGTGTACAATCTGTCAAATGCAGTGACTGTGAGTCTGCTAATGAGGAATTAACTAGACAGAATGTTGCTATTTGACTGTTTTCGTGCACTCCAAACCTGTTAAACAATGCTAATCAGGTGTTTATTAAGTGAAACCATTACACCAAACTTGCTGCAAACCTCACCATATGTCAGGGAGGTTGTAACATATTATTCATCCATTTTAAAGCTAGATTAATAAGAGTCATTAACTGAGCTTTTTTTTCTTAGCCTTTGGCTATGCCTTGGAATCAAGGTTATACTTTTATTTCCATTTTTCTTTAAGGGGGCACACTTGATTCTACAAAATTATTTTAAGCTAGACAGTAACTGTCGGTGAAAAGCTATTTTAATATGCTTTCATATTGAAAATCAACTATTTTAATAAGGAGGATAAGAGAGAAAATCAGTTTAAGCAAAATGACCAAACTAATACTATTGTTGATAATGGACTAACTTAAAAGTCTTTATTACATAGAATTACACATTTTAGGCTAGAACAGGCACATAGTTTTTAGGGGTTTTCATTTCACAAACTGGTTATGAACAAGCAGGCAGTTGCAAATAATTTCTGAATTGGATATAATTGTACTTGATGATATCTAAAGACTAATAATCTAATATTTTTTGAGCTAACAGATACTTTACATGAAAAGGCATTCATTATGGGATCCCCTGTGCATGGATACAAATTAATAAAACATTTCCCACCTCAACTGAAGAGTCACTTCCTCTTCTCTAAGACCAGTCTCAATTTTTATTCCAGATGAACCTTCTAGATCTTACAAGTTATTTATGCATTCTCTGTATCTTAACATTATATTTTTATTTCATGAGAAAGAAAACAGCCTTTATATCAGAATATCTGAATTTAAATATAGAAGCACCTGCCTATCAGCTATATGACCTGGTACTAGTGACATATAATTTATCAAGTATAAAATTTAAATCAAAATATTTCCCTGCCATGATTTTCAAGAGAACCGAATTGAATTAACATATAATGCAAATTTTAATTTAAAAGTATTTTAAAATTAAAGCTGAAAGTTCATAGTAGTATCTAACATAAATATTTTAAATATATGTGAAAGCATTTTATAATCTCTTATGTGTCAACAATATCATTTTTACAACTGACATCAATTTTTTCTTGGGTGTTACCTTCGGTTTATGTGACTTCTGCTAAACAAATATAGTTAAATTCCATGGGTCAAATGAACCTATAAGACAAAACTGTTGCATCATTGTTTCTTACCCCAATTTATATGTAAGCTGAGATACAGAAAAAATAATTACATCACATCGCTAGATTTGTATTAATCAAACTATTAAAACTAGTGTGAAAACTTCTTGAAAAGAAGGGCACTGACTCATGAACCTTTGCAAATGAACATGTACCCACATAAAAATAGTTTCAAAGACTGAGGAAATAAATGAATCTAGGAAAGCTGAATAAATTAAGGGGAGCAAACGCAGGTTTGAAAATTAAGTGAGCACCAAAGGGGAATAATAAGAGCTTCCATTTATTATTGGCTTTTAGCTTTCCAGGTCCTTTACGTCTACATCCTCTAAATCCTTTATAAAGATAAAGTTAGGCAAGCTGTATATTAATATCTCTACTTTTCAGATGAAGAAAAGTGGTTTAGGGAATTCACACAGCCATAAAATAGGTGAGCTGGATTTAAAAACAATAGTCTTTGACTCTAAATTCTGAGTCCTTCATCTATATTCCAGTATCTTTTTCCTCTGAAAAATCAGTGTAACAACACATTCTGGAAATTGTCTCACAACAAGCACATCAACTGAATATTTTAGAGGAATCTGGGGATATTGCAACATTTAAAAATTGTATGTTTAGCAAATGATAATTCCTTATAGATGATATCCACAAGGTTGAAGCTTGTCATTATTGTTACACATTACCACAGACATAGAAGCTATGCATATCATAATTTTCAAGTATTTCCCATAGATTTGCATTCATAAGTATGCTTTAGCCATATATGATATCCATCTGCAATAAATATTAAACATGTCTTGAGCAAAACATATTCTTCCATTGCCATATTTTAGTCCTGAGCACCACTCTGTCAATTCCAGCAATACCTGTGAGGCTACAGGAATAGCTTAATGAAAAATATCTAATTTAATTGGGTTAATTAATATCCTTGTTTTCGTCGTGGGTTCTGGCCATGATAAATCATAAGCATTTTCATGCATCTCCTCCTTTCTCATTTCTTATTATGTCATTTAATAATACCTGGTACCTTCTCTTATATTTGGTTTATTTTACCTCGATTTTGTTTCTCCATTTGACTCAAATCTTGTCGTAAAGATTCCAGAGCCTTGTAGCAAGACTCATGCCCTTTATCTTCTGCCTTTAGGCTGTATGTGAGTGCACATGCACACACACATACACACACACACACACACACACACACACATATATATGTAAACATATGTATGTGTATAAAAAAATGAATCTTTGAATACCTTGTTTTCCTATATACTGTTTCTTCTTCTAAAGATAATAGCTTTAAGAGGAGTTATATAATAAAAATAGTTATTTACTGCTCAACATTTCATGGTCACTGGTGATATATTGTAAGTATCTTATTGTGCATGAAGAAATCAAGCAACTTCGCACGGATACACTTACCCTTTGTAGGTATTTTTTTTTTATCCTATAATTACAGAAATTGGGATACATTCTATTTTGGCTGATTTGCACCAAAAAAATTAAAATGATATCTAACTAAATCAACACATTTTAATTTCACAAAATTGAAAAAAAAGTTATCACAATGTGCTCATAAGACCTAAAGTAATGTGAGAAGCCCAGGAAATTGAAGGTTACTGATGAATAAGCTTCTTAACTTTATAGCAAATCAGCCAGGCTTGCAGTGTGTTAAGGTTTTTATTAACATTGTGGTATTATGACATAGTTGAGAATATATGGGATTTGGAGTCAAATATGCTTGGGTACAAATTGCACTCCTCATACTTGCAAACTCTATGAAGTAATAACTCTCAAATCCTGTTTCCTTGTGTTATAAAATAGGTACAGTCATACCTATCTAATACGATCTTTTTGAAAGTTAATATATCATAATTCATAGTAGTTATCAAATTTATATTATTTGCTTTCACCTTCCACTCTTGTGAATTCCACATTATTTTCTATTATAAATAACAGGATAAGTTATCTCTAACAAATGTCTATAGAAATGTGAAGACTCTCACATGAAAGAGTACAGTTCAATATCTGAATCCTTCTATTATTTTCTATTCTAAATTCTTAAGTAAAGTTAAATCACTGAAGACTAAATAACATTACTGTTTTTCACTTATTTCTAGGTTCTTTATTTTTCTGAATATTTTACAAAGGTAAATACATTGCTTATAATACAGGCCTCTTTATTACTTATCTTGAATCTGTTTCTACATGAATATAAACAAGATGCTTTCTTTGAAGTGAGCAGAAGAAACTCTGTGCCTAAACAGAACCTCTGAGTATAGAACAAGAAGAGTTTTTGACTCTTAAAAGGGAAAAGTTAATAGAAATTTAGACAACCCAAACTGAATTGATATTAGAGTTTTATACCCCAAAGCAAAAGTATTAAAAAATATTTCCCTTTATACATATTGATAACCCCAGAGATAGAGTAAAGGAGATAAACCAACTACATATAGTGTTCATTCTGATTTACAGCTTTTATTTCCTTAATTGCAACTTTAGTTTGATGTTGAGGGTTTTTTTTTTCTTCAAATGTAAAAGCGCATGTTGAATATTTTTGTGGGAGTTAAAGTGTAGCTACTTGCCTGTTATTCAGCTGACAACATTTTAGAGGAATTAAAATTGATATTAACACATTATGGTCTTATATTTCCAAATAAAATATTTTTGTAACATGGTAGGAAATAGAATGTTTTCTACATTTTGATATAGTAAAGTTGAGCATTTAACAGCTTAGGTATACTCAAGTTTCCAGCTAAGTGTCAGGTTTTCTATCTGCAATGGAAATTTTACCAGTGACACTTAAACTTGTCAAGACTTCAACTGAAAAAATATCCATAGCAGTTTATTTTAACTATCAAAATATTAACAAATTACTATTTAAATTATTGACTGCACATTCATCACCCAGAGGTTGAGACCCCAAAATGTGAACATTAGCGGTTAGATAGTACAATTAAGAATAATATTAGTACATTTTAATAGTTCAGATCATTTCACTTTATACCAAGACTATTAGTGAGGGCTATACTAATTTGGAGGAAAAAGAGCACCAATTTAAAATCTTGCATTTTCTGCTGAAAACATATCTGCTTGAATAGTTTCCATTTGTAATTTTCTGAAAAAGCTTCTAGTAATGTAGTTATCAATGCAAAAAATAAATGTTAAAAATTGGATGGAAGCCAAATCCATCAAATACTCCCTCCAAAAGATAACTTCCTAGAGTTCATCCCGGATGACAGTGCCTTGAACATCTTTAACTTTTCCATCAGAACCATTTAGCATTACTGCGCTTCTGCGCAGCTGGAACATCACTACCATGGGCAGAACCCGGCAAACAAATTTATGATGATATTCCTGGGAATATGGAACTAATGCAAAGGGGATTTCTCTGTAGTTCTTCATTAACATTTTATTCATTACAACAAGGGAGTTTTAAGAGATTCCTTTTAAGCAAATTAGGTCACTGTATAAAAAACACACAGCATGGAAACACAGTGTTTTACTACATAGAACAAAAGATCTGGTTCATAAATTATGATAATGGGATTAGTCCTTTGCTAATGTTGAAAGGCACATTTAAATATTTTGGAATTAACTTACAGAGAGAATTTTTTCCATGTATTTACAATTTTTTGTCTATTTTTTTCATGATATTTTTTGCTATTTTTTTTCTCTGAATATATGTAGAGATCTTTAGATACTCTGAATCATTTAAGATGAGAAAAAAACATTAAGTAGGCAGAAGTTATGCTTTAATCCTTAAGTTAAAATGTAAGAATAATGAAAAGTTTGGTCAAGCAGTAAAAGTAGACTGAGAAACAGAATCTAGGAGACTGTATTCTTCATGAGTACAACTTTTCTTGCTTTTTCACACAAGTATTTTAAAAATTGCTTAAAATGATTTTACCCCCCCAACAAAAATATGCCAGTTCTCAGTATTTCTCTCCTGATCTGGATATAGTTTTTCTTCTTCCTCATTTTTGAAAGTACTTTGAAATGTTGAACATACATCCTACTTGAGAGCATTGACATTATTTACAAATTGCTCTTTGTGTCTTTCAAATGTTCTATTATCTCTCTCTATTCCAGAGTTGTCAAACATTTATTTAACAAGTAGGTTGAGAGGCTTAAGAAGAAATAGAGATGATGGGTGGGGTGTGCATTCACATAAAGCAGCCTTAGGTTGGGTTCCCCAGAAGCAGAGGCTGAGGTGAGGTTTTGGGAGCATGGGATACAGTAGAGCCTGCTCTTGGGAGAAGGGAGTGGAGGAGCACAAGGTAGGGTGTCCACCCATGAACTGTGTCTCACAGTTTGGCTCATCTGGAGTCAAGGAGACCCCACATTTTAGACCTTTCTGCCTAAGATATATTGTGCACAGGCTGGGAGGGGATGGATAGTAACTGGGCTCTCATGAGGAGCTGTTATTCAGCACTGAGGAAGGCTGCCACTAAGAGCCAGCATGCACAGCAGCTGGGGCCTGCTATGCTGACCCCTGATACACTGGGGACACGAAGAGGACACCGGCAGTGCCACTGCATCTACCACTGATACTAAACCACAAAAATCTGGTAATATTATATTTCTGTAATGCCTTATAATTTACAAACTATTTTTATGTTCATTATGTTATTATAAACTGAGAACACTATGCTGTATATTCATATATTGATATACAAATATACTATAGTTCAGAAATATGAATTCACCTGCCTCAGTTTATATGACATTACATTTGAAATAGGACTTAATCATATGTCACTATTATTAATGTCTATTATGTCTGGCGCAGTGATACCTTTCATTGACTTTTTAGGATGAAAAATGTTGAAGTACTACGAATTCAAAGGACTTGTCCAATGCGGAAGACTTAATAAGCAAAACCATGGTTGGTGTCCAGTTATTATTGAAACATTATGCTGTTTCAATTAGTACCACTTGTAAATTATTAACACTTATATATAATCACACGTTTCAGAAAGAAAACTTTAAACATCCTCTATATTTCAATATATATTCTGTCAGTAAAATAATTCTGTATTATAACAAAATGACAGATATACAAAGAAAAAGATGTTTATGGTACATTCATAGGGGAATGGTTATATTATCCAGCCTTGCAGACAGAAGACCATCAATTAGGAGAGCCTCCCTTAAGGTGAACTGCTGCTAGAAAAATAAGCTTTTGCTATGCAACATTTTGGAAGGTGAAAGAATAGGCATTCCTAGTGCCTTATAACATGCCTGACGCATAGGAGGTCTTCAATGTATGTTTTTAAATGAACAAATCACTAATTTTAGACAGGCAACACAACTAACACCCAGTGACAAACACCATCTAGTATATAAGGTGAAGGAATGAATGAGTCAGGAGGCTGAGATGAGCATGAAGAGGTAGGCCAGGGCCGGACCAGGATGGTTTTGTGAGTATAAAGGAGTTTCTCATGATTTTGAGGCAGTGGAGAGAGTAGAGTTCTCTCAGGAAGGGAGTATCAGTTTAGGGTTTTGCTTTATATAGGTTAATCTGGCGGCTTTCTGGAGTTTATCATAGAAGGACAATGGGGTTAGAGTCAAGGATGTCAGTGAGGAAGTAGCTACCATAGTCTGGTACCAGATGGCCTGAATGAGGACAGCGGTAATTGAGTTAGAAATGAGTGGATAAAATTGATAACTATTTAGACTCCAAATGAGAAACCAATTTTAATCCAAACACAGACCATCAGTGATGGGGCCACATGTTGATTGTTTAGTGACCTGAGGCTGGGTAAGGTAGCATCTATACATCTGTGGATCTTTATTTAGAGGTTATGTCAATGTGCCTCAGTAACAGACATGATGGGAGAGGTCCTGAATGGAAGGAGTCGAGCATAACAACGTAGACTTATGAGCCGCCTACCTAGTTGCACAGTGGTCCACTACTTGAATCAAAGCATATTAGAATGAAAGGATAGAGGATGGTGATTCCAGATTTGAAGGTCAGAGACATTAAATACATATGAAAAATACTTGTGAAAGCATAAATATTCTGGAAAGAATTGGATATGGGTGTAAACTTAGGCTAAGTGGTAATTAAAATAATTTTTAAAATGTAAGGCAATGGAAAATTCCTCAATGCCTACGACTTCTAGTCAGGGAATAGAAAGTATATAATCCAGGCTACACATTCCTCAGACATTGAGCATTAATCAAGCTCTGTCCCACTTCACCAAAACAAGTCCTTACAATCTCTCAATCTGAGGTTTTAAGAAACTACTACAATCATTCAGAGTGGAAACATGATTTGACTGGTTTTGCATCCCTGATCTTTGTTACATTAATTTTTATGACAACAAAAGAAAATGATCATATGAAACTATTTTTCTTGAGGAAATGTAATAGCGCATACAGTTTTGATTTCTATAGGCAGGGGAGATACATGTATGTGTATGTGTGTGAATATACACATACAAAGAAATGGAAAATTTGTGTGTGCATACAATATGTACATGTACATATATTTAGATGTACATATAGAAAATACCTCTAGAAATAAATAATATACATGCTTAGAATACCCAGGTGCAGAATCACTTCATAATGAAAGCACAAAATTTGTACAACAAATAAGGCAGAGAGAAATTAATTTGGCAACAATCCAGGAGTAATAATTCCATTGGGATTATGTATTTTTTCCAGTAATTTTCTCCTTCTCTCCCACTGCCCTTGCTGTTTTCCCTCACCCTAACCATTTCAAACACATGAGAAACAGCCACTCAAAATCCATTTCAAAAATATGAGAAACCCTACAAAATCATGTGAGCATACAAAATAGATAACAGGGCCACAGGCCCCATAAATTACATTTTTCTTGTCTCTTACATAGATCAACTTCACTTTCAGGTGAACTGACTTTTGTGTAGAAAAAAAAAAACTCTCTTGAACTCAGTCTATTCCTGACAACTAGAGCAAATAAAATTTAGAATATTACCAAGATAACAAAAGCTAACACTGCTTGCTGTAATCTCAATTTTCTACTTTCATGTAAATGTGCTTTTCATCTTAATTGTCTGGATTGACACAGCCAAACACAAAGAACCAACCCCACATGCCAGGCTCCTATCAGCTTTATTAGAAAATGGACTTTATTGTCCAGTACAGAAAAGATTTGTTGAAGTGAAAAGATGGAACAAAAGTTCCCAACACAGTAAGATAAAGTCATATCCAAAAAAATGTTAAACAGCCTTATCATACACAGAATGAGCTACAAAAGAAACCAAAAAACAGGAACACATTATTGGGAAGAGCTGATCCTCAGAGACAAAGTGTATTCCCTTTTCTTACAGTGTCTCCTTCCCTGTTTTAGACATTAAATACAATTTTTTAATCTGATTATTTCTACAGCCTTTATATTTTGGGTTTAAAAAAGAAGTGGCCTATACTAAGTTTAAATAACTAAATCCTCAGACAAATTATAGCCCCATGAACTGTATATAGCATAAACTTTATAAAGTTACTTTCCAATGATAATACAGACAAAGATTTCAAACGTATAATAAAATGAGATATTGTGGAAGTACTTTATATAAATAAATATATATGGTGTAAGGAAGAACAAATAATCCTCACATTCAAAGATCTAAAACCTGTAACTCAGAAAACATTCATCCAAAGAAGGAAAATATGAGGAGAACTGATTTGAGAATGTAAAATGATGATACTAAATTCATATAACCAAGTGGAAATTTCCAGCAGATAAAATTTTTAAGACTAGATTTTGGCATCTGTTGCACAACTGGACTTTTAATTTCACTGAAGCATTAAATCTCAAGGTATTAAACTTATAAAATCATCTTGACATTTGTGGAGTTATCTGTAATAATAAGAGTTACATCAATGTAAAAGGTGAGAGCCCCAGAGTGGAGGGAATATATTCACAGTAATAAATAATAATATAATTGCTAAGAATGCCAGAGATTGTATTAGTCAATATATGTAAAGTAATATATTTAACAATAGAAACCCAACAATGATGTAATTACTATTTTATTGTCATTTTAAATATTAGGCGCACAGGAGTAAAGCCGGTTGCCCAAACTCGCACAGTTGGGAAGTGTGGCAATACCGAATGAAACTCTACGTCTGGCTCTAGAGCCAAAACTCTGCAATAATACCAAGAAAACTATTGATAAAGGATAAGATTTATGGACCAGAACATCTAAGAAGTCATAATAAGAAAGAAATAAGGAGTGGTGGTCAGACAGAGGAAGATCCAGAGCAGGGCCCGTTCATGGAAGTCAGGAGCTTCAAGACGTATTGGTTGGCAGATAAAACAGAGAGGTGATCAATTAGTGCATGATAGCATGTAGACTATTTTTCTTTCGAAATTACTTTCGACAAACCAAAGAATTAAGACTTAACAATGTTAACTATCCTTAAACTATTAACTGATAACACGAGCCTTAAATAAATAATCAAGTTCTAAGCCCGTGAAAGTTATATATGTATATTGAGACATACACACGCAAGTAACACTTTTCTAGTAACAAAATTTTAAAAACAGCAACAAAAAAAAATCTATCCTAAGATCAACAATATCTGATTATGTCTGTATTTTACTCATTAGTGCGGTTTCCAACTGTGTTCTACATATTCATCAAAAATAATGAACTTGGGGCTCTCTTGTTCCCTCCTGGCGTGAGCCAGGAGCTCTGTCCTCTCATTTTATCTCTAAATAAAAGCCTGTACCTTGCTCTCCTAAAAAAATAAATAAGTAAAAATAAATAATGGACTTAAACAACAAGGAACATAAAAATCCTATTCATGATCAATAGAATAAGTACTGACATATGTAAGAGAATATGGAGCATTTGGCTCTCAAAGTTACCTACAAGGAACTTACTCTTAGTAAATTCAGTAAAATATAATGTAGAAAATACATAGACACTGGTAATCCTAATGTTAATATTTCTAATGTGAACTTAATTTTCTTCAAGGCAGTCTGCTGAATCCAGATTTCCATGTTGAATTACAGTCTCTGCAACTTATTAGAGCAATATGAATTTTAATTTATTATATGTGCAATTATGTTACACAATAAAAGTTTTATGTTTTTAAAATTCACATTTAGATGAAAATGAAAGTATCAAATAGCAGAATAAAGACATTTGCTTTCTTCTCCTCTCTTGAAATGTACTAAACACAGCAAAAATAATTACATAACACAACAGTCGATTGTAAACCATATTCCATAAAGGATAACAGTAAATCAATTAAGTATCTAAGAATAAACCAATTAAGAAATGTCCAAGCCTTCTATGTCAAAAATTATGCATCTTCAATGAAAGACAAATACAAGACTGAATAAACGGTAAGATGATCCTTGACTATGAATAAGAAAAATTCAAAATTACCTAAGTGATAATTCTTGACTAACGAACCTATTATATCATCCCTCTCTCAATCTAGGAAGTTTTTTTTTAATATAAATTGACAGCAAGAGTCTTAAAGTTGTATTTCAAAGTGAATTTTTTAAAAAATTATAAAGCCAAATAAAAACAAATTTCTACCATATTTTAAGCAAGTTATGCCTTTTAAAATATTCTTAATCCCCCCAAAACAGCAAAACACATAAAGGAAAATACTGATGTATTTAAGAGCATCACCATAGAAACACAAACATATGTAAATAAATAAGAACAAACAAATCAATGAAAGAAAATTTTAAAATGTAGAAGGAACTTTTTACTTTTGGCCTTCTTGCTGTTCCTTCTACAAAGCATGGCCTTGTCAAGACATTTATAATTCCTGAAATCCAATTCCAGAACCCTCTTCTTTGTGATATCTGCATGACTACCTTTCTTATTTCAATATTTTCTTTACTCAAGTTCACTCCCAGGAAGACAAATACACAAGTAATCAAAAGCATATTTCTTCATTAAATGAAGTTATATTCACTTCAACTTTATCATTTTATCATGTCTTTTTAACATAATATTATAATAACTGATATTATAAAGAGGTGTTCAATGCACCTATCTTGTATTATTTGGTCATAAGTAAAAGAAATAAAATCAGTTTAATTGAGAATAAAGGCCAAAAAAACTAAACTTTTTCTAACTTTAAAATTTACATAAGAAGTTTTCTTTTTCCTTTTTTTTTGCTAAGTTTGAGTTTAGATGTATCTCAATAGGAAAAATATAGAAATCTTGGGAATAAGAAACTCTATCCTTAAATTCTACACACCATTAGCAGGCATCATACTATAGTACATGCTCTAAACAAGAAACTTAAAAGGAATACTCACAAATGAATCTATATTTCTCTTACTAATTAATAAACACCATGCTGTGAATAACTAGTGTTAATATACTATTAAGAAAAATCAATAAATTTACACTGAGGGTCAAAGTAATTGGTGTTGTAGAATAAAAAATAATGTATTGTGCATTGATCTTTAGCAATCCTCTAACTAAAAAGAAGAGAAAGCTAATTATTTTATCAGGTATCTGAAAATGATAAGATTTAAACAAGCAATATGTTCTTGAATAATGACTTACTTTGATGAAAGTTGAGGAGGGCATACTGTTTCAGCAAAGGGATATTAGATTTTACCATTTACAACATAATCCTGAACCATTTAACTGTCCTTAACCCATTGTAAAGAAACTTAAATAGAAAAAACAAACATTAGTAAACAGAAATATTTGGCACATTTCCTGATACTATGCAAGATAAACTGAAATTCCAAAGACATTTGTATGAGATGCAAATCAAAACTTTACTATGTAGAATAGCAAAAAAAAAAACTTCAATTACCTTATTTTTCTAATAGTATTAGTTTAGTAGCAATATTACTATATAAATGCTTATTTCTGGCAATGTTAGAGAAATAAAACTGAACAAGTTGACCAAGTCTTGAAGATTCATTTATGCAAATACTACCTCACATTAAATTTGACAAAAATATCACCATATCTGGAAATACTTAATCTTACCATGTTTTAATTTGCATTTTCCCTCATATGAATACTTTGGAATGAATACTCACAGTCACATAGCTATAGAATTTGACCCCACATTTATCTGGAAACCTTTGTTCTTTCTATTATTACTTGACTACCAATTTTTCTTCCATCAAAGTTCAATACATGCATGAAAAGGTCAATTTAAATCCATTTTCATTCCTCTCATCTATAACTGAATTATTACTGAAAATTACTAATTTTCAGGGTGGATTAGAATCAATACAAGTATTGCATCTGGCATACAGAAGTGCTTATAAATTGTACTGGTTGTTGTATTAGTAGAATTTTTTCCTTTTAAAGTTACATACCTCCTTTTAAGACCAGACAGCATGTTTCTCATAGTCGGACAGAGAATGTGCTGTGAAGATGGAGGGGCTTTGTCTGAGGCTCTCCACAGGCTCCCATCTTCCTTAAATTTGAGCCAGTACCTGCACAGACCACAAGAACAGAGAATGGGCTAAAGACAACATACAAACCCACTCCCCCTGCCTAGTTGGATAGACAGAGCATTAGGAAACCAAGTAAGAGGAACAAAGAATATAAAATCCTATACAAAATTTCCAAAGAACACCAATGAATGAATGTTGCTTTAAAAAATCAGAGTAAATATATCCCTTGAAAAATTATTAATTGATGACAATAGATCAGAACTCATAACTCCTCTTAATGAAGAGAAAGGATGAAGTTAGGGAAAAGAGTGCAATGAAAAAAAAAAAACAAACCAGAAGAAATAAAAAATCTAAAAACAATAAAAATAACAAAAGACTCAAAGGGAAATGACCATCTCAGATAAGGAAATTCTCTGGAGGACTAAAAAGGATTAAATCCTGTATAAAAGACACATATTTGTCATGCAAACTTGATAGTGTAGCAAACCAAAGATACATAGCTTATGCTTAAGAGATACTAATAGAATTAAAATAACCCAAGGTAAAAGACACAGATATAAAAATCATGAGGAAAAAATAGACCTGGATGATAGAAGGTAAAGAGTGAATGTAGTTAAAGTAATATATCTGATGAAAAATGAGAAGAAAAAGGGCAAATCTGTAACAGAAGAAAATATTTCTGAGCTGAATAGGGTCCCAAACATTCAGAAAAATGGGCTCCCCACTAACTTTGGCAAAATCAATGAAAGTGATTCACATCTAGAAACATTACTAAGGAAGTATGGGCTTCTAACAACATAAAAGAAAACATTACAAAAGGAGAGAGAGAAAAAATAACCCAAATGGAACAAATACAAGCCAGCTTCATAATTCTCATATCAATTCTAAAAAAAAACCCAGAAAGTTTTATGATCTGAGTTATATGTCCAAATATCCTTAAGTATTCTAAGATTCATAGAACATGATGACATGAACCTAACTGAAACCTAGATACTTTTTTCTGCTCTCTTTGCAACCAATCTTTACCAGCTTTACTTTTCTGGCAAATTCCTTAATTTTTACTAATTCATGTGCAATATTTGATTTTTAGTACTACTATAAAATTTATGTAATCTAAACAAAATGTTGTTGGCCAAAATAGGTCATATTTATATAATGAGTTTATCATATATTAGTCTAAGCTATGAAATTTTTAAAAACCTCATACAATGATTTAAATTTGCAACTCAGCAAGACAGTTGAACTGTGCTCTGCACAGTATAATTTATTTTAGGGGAGCTAAGTGATTGATGTCCCTATCTCTGTTAAGTGGCACGAATTTAAAGAATGTAATACCTGGGAGCAGGTAATCTACATACCTGAATGGTGAGCTGTTATCAAGATAATCTGCCAGGAGTTCAACTTGCACATGGAAAAAATGAATCTCTTGGCAAAAAAGGAGCATATCTATAGTAAGTATGTCAATAATTCCTGGGACACTGGAATCATTTCTCCCAAACAGGCGGTGGCATGAAGCGAGCCCCCAATTTTGTATAGCAAATGATCCTTTGTTCAGAACATTCAACGGCACTTATGGAGTACTCTGATAAAGCTGTCCTGGGGACATCACGGAGCACCATTTCTTGCTCTCTGGGAGTTTATACTCCAGTGGTGATGTTAGAGTAAGTAAATCGACAAACATGAGCAGGGAAGTGAGGTGAAGACGACAGCCAGTGTTTACATTGAGTGGCATGTCTACATTCTACACATTCCATGTAAGCTGTTCAAGTATTATGTGGGGAATGATAATATAAATAACAGACCAGCCGAACCTGGCTGGTTCTAACATGCAGAAGTTGAGACAAACTTCACCCAAAGATACATTATATACTCATTAACATAGTAAAAATCATGCCCCTCCATCATTAACATAATAAAATCATGCCTCACCAGATCATAACAGTTCTAATGGGATCCAAATAAAGCCAAAAACTTCCCCCACCTGATGTGAGGGTGGAGTAAGCCTGAACTCTACGAAGACCCCACCTGTTCCCTGTGAAACCTATCCCTGCTTGATAAGTATTCATCTTCCTTTACGTAAAAGGGCTTCCTATTGTTTTCTGGACACCATTCCCTCTGGGTCTGCCTGCACCCAACTCGTGGGTGTGTACTCTCAATTTTCTTCAACTCTTATGCTACAAATAAATTTCTAAAGCTTAACCCCTTTTTGTGTCTGTTCTTGAATTCTTTATCACAACAAGACCAAGAATGCATCTCCGTAACAGTGATGACAGACAACTGATAGAAAATTAAAATCTTCTGTGGAGGGTGTGTGTGACAACTGTTATTCATCAGTTATTATGAGAGCTAGCAGCTGTGGCATCCAGTCTACCACTGAGAATTCCTGAGAATGACAGAGATCACAGAAGCTGGCTTACTTATCTTCTGCCTGTGAATCTTATGCCATGAATTTTTATATGTTAAGGTACATGAAGTCGGTCACATGATCCAACTTTGGAGCAAAAAGAATTAGAAAAAAATGTACATTTTCTGTTACCTCAGATTTTTTTTTCCAGTTCTATTACTCATCTATTTGATCGCTGATTGCCTTTTTAAATACCACTTCTGCGGTATGAGTGACATACAAAAATCTATACATATTTAATACATACAACTTAACCAGTTTAGAGATAAGCATGTACCCATGAAATCATCAGCACAATCTGTGCCATAAACATATCCATCATCCCCCAAAGCTTCCTTTCATCCTTGTATTGTTGCTGTTAGTATTATTACTACTACTACTATTATTATCATTTGCTTTGGGTAGAAGTTGAATTTAGGTCCCATACAGTTATTTACAGAATGTATTTCTGTATAATACATCTTTTCTCCTTCATTTAGTCTTTGTACTAGTTTTAAAAACACTTATCTGGAAAGTATATGTAATATTTTAAGTACATTTTGGAATGAGGCAGGAAATAAATAATACTATAGTAGTTATGAGAGATTTATATTCTAAATGCCTAATCACATTATTTCATAGCAAGACATGACATTTTGCAGCTATTGTAGAACAATGTGAATAAGAACAATTTGAGACCTTAGAACCAAAATTTAAAAGATCAGCAATCTTAGATAAAGATATATACACACACACATAGATATAGGTAGATAGATCAATAGATAGACAGATGATAGATGATAGATACATAGATGATAGATAGATAGATAGATAGATAGATAGATAGATAGATAGATAGATAGATAGATAGATAGATAGATAGACATGGAAAAAATGAGCTTGCCTTAAATACAACCAAAAATACTTTGAAATTCCATTTTCTTTCACAACAGTTTTGAAAAGCTATCTTTTTTGCTGAAATATCATGGAAAATATGTTCACTACTGATTCTACTGTTAAAAAGGTCTTTTGGCTTAGGAAAAGGTCTTTTAACATCTTTTATAATTTCAATGTTCACATACTTGAGAAATTATGTTAGAATTCATAAATGTGATAATGAAAGTCCCACCTTAATCTTCCTTAGTACCTCCATGAGGTCTCAAGAACGAGCTATTCCCATAGTAGCTTTGAAACTAAGAAGTGTTCATTATGCTCCTAACGAATATTCTTCTAGTACTTTTTTTCCGTCTGAAGATTTGGAAGTATTCATTCACATTTTCAGATCTATGTTGTAGAGTTCTATTTTTTTTCATAGTATAATTACTAATTTTCAAAAACCTGAGCTTTTGTCCACAAGGTGAAATAGAATTAAGTCAGATAAGAACCTGACAATAAATATATCTGGTATAATAGATACAATTCAAGTTAACAAACTTTTAAAAGTAAATGAGTGACTGGCTAGACAATGGCTATTGGAAGTTGGTGAATTTATACTTTAGCCCATTTCCCCTCCAGTGGAATAGCTCTGAGGTTAGTGTTGCCAAGTTCCCACATGATTAAACCCCAGTTGCCCTTGGCAGTAAGGCTTGCTTGACAGCACGTACTTTGTCTCCTATCTTTGTCGTCCTACTTCCCTACTTCTCTATTAGTTTTTCTTAAACCTCATTTCAGGATCTGCTTCTAGGAAACCCAAACTAAGACAAAGGATGAGAAGCATACACGTGGGAAAGATGAAGAAGGTATAAAAGCAATCTGACTGTGAAAAAGTTGTAGAGTTGAAAAAAGAAAATGATTCAAGAAAACGCAAGTAAATCAATAAAACTAGAAGTGAGCAGATGACCTGTGGTGAGATAAGAAGCTGGGGAATTTGGGTGGAGACTAAATCATGATGGACTTGTATTTCATAATAAAGAATTTGGATTATATTGGAAAGGCAATGATTATTGTAATAAAGAAAGAGATATAATTACGTTTGTATTTTACAAATTATGAAAAAACATAATGATGTATTTCGGGGTATTAAAATCGAAAATGCTTTCCAATTTCCTTCTTTTGTCATGCTACACTCCCTTTTGTCCCTACTAATCATGAGTAGAAGGCAACTGCTTCTTTCCACTTTGCTGTTTGCCCTGTCTGAAAACTTGATACTCTCAATGGTTAGTTAGCCAGTGTATCTGTTTTATGGCCCAGCAGTGTCAATACAGAAGGAAGACAGGCTGCATTTATCCATATTTTGGAGAATATTTGTCTTCATTATTAAATGACATACCATTTCACCATATCCAAAGATTTAGGAACTTCCTACATACTTTTCTTTCACTTCATCATTATTTAAGAACTTGTGAAAATATGAAATTGAAAGAAAGTGCATTTCTAAAATAGGCTCCATTATGGTTTATTGTTTTAAGGTAGGAAAAAAACCTTTGAAAGGAATTACATTTTTAATTCAATGCAATGCAGCAAACATATGGAAAGCTATTGAAGGTTAAAAAAATGAATACAACTTGATCATGGCTTTCTAAGGCTTCACAACTGTGTACGTTTTGGGGGTAATATAAATCCTAAAATGGAAGAAGACATATTTCAGTATGAGAAGAATGAAATGGAATTACAGTTATTTAGCATACAGATGAGCTGAAATTTTCCCTGAGCTACAGAAGAGATATAAGTTGTGTGAGAGGTAAAAAGTGAAGAGGAATTGTTCTTTCTGTGAAAAATAAATACAGAGTCCTTCCTAAAGAACACCTGCCTATCCTTCATTCCGGAACTCTGGGCTGTGAAATGACTCAAGGATATAAAATAGGGGAAAAGGCTGTGAATCTTTGACGTGGTGCCTGAAGCTTTCTGTTTGCCAAAACTAGGTGTTTTTTTTGGCTGCTACATAAATCAAATGAGGCCTCAGCACTTTACCTGTCACTTTCATTCCTGGAAACCCATAAGTTATTGGCCATTACCAGATATCCAAGTGTCAATTCATTCCCAGAGATGTTATTGTTAAATCTCTCCTGCTGCTATTTTACCACTTGGTCTCTGACTACTAGGTTCTTCCATTAAGGATAAGAAACCCGTATCAATTCTAGCTAATCAGATGAATTTCCTCTCATGCAAGAACAGCAAGAAACTCTTTGGAAGTTTTCCCTCTAATCTATGTCTCATGGGAATTAAATTTAACCTAATAGCTCTATAATGAAAATAAAAATTTAAGAAAAGAAGCCTCTGAACAATAAGCCATCATTAGAGCCTAGATTCTGGAGTCTGTATAGGGTAGTAGAGGGGAAAATCTTCTAAATGAGTATAGTTGCAAGTAGTGTATATAGTTCTTAAATTATTTAAAAACACAGGATGGAGTAGAGTTATACACAGATTCTTGGACAGTGGCTAGTGTTGACAATGATTGATGATAAGCAAGATGGGGACGAGAGGCATAGATGGACACTTTGGAATGGTTGGTCCAGAATCTGAGAATATTCATTTCTGTTGTACATTCTCAAATTATGTAGTCATGAAAGAAAAAGCTATCTACCACAATTCAGTACCCTCAATTGATCAAACTTTATTATTTGCACACCACCTCTAATTCACATATTGGCTCTATCTTATTACACAGCTTATCTATCACAATGTTCCCTCTACAGATTTACTCTTGCACTCATTCATTCATTCATTCATTCATTCACCCATTCCACCAACATCTCTTTGTACTGAGTAAAGGAAAGTGCTGGTTTCTATAAAGATACAAAAATAAATTCTTTTCTTCACTAAACTTAAAATGTTTAGTGGTAAAATGGATGAATTAGCGAACAATTATGATAAAATTTGGTAAGCAGTGTATTAAAAGATGGGGCTAGTGGATAATCTGATGGGTGACTCACAGGAATGGAAGATGCCATCATGATGAAGTGATCTTAGGTTGTTCTGAGAAAAACTGTTGAAGATTAAGCACAATAGTCATTGCACAGAACCCCTGCTTAGGGAAACTTCCTGTATCCAGACTCAGAGGTAAGAGAACATAGTATACTCTGCAGCCTGCAAAAGAATATGCTAGCTACAGTGGATGCTGTACACAGATAATATTAAACTCATTAATACACCACAATGTACATCTGACATAGTGCTCCAAATGTAGAGGTAGACAAGAGAGAAGGTAGATAGGAAACCCCTGAAGATAGTTTTTCTATCTTAAATGTTATTCTTGTCAATTAATGCTGTGACTTCAGGAAAACAGTATGAAAGACAGTTACTACCTAAAAACATAGCAAATACTTTAATATATGAGAAGTCACTCAAAACCAACATTGCACATCTATCAAATTAATTCTCACACAAGAAAATGCTGAGTTCCGAAGGAATGAGACACACAGAAGATAGTTTGATTTGAGTAGAGAAAGAAAGACATTAGGAATGTTCTAGTGAATGAATTATATCCCAAGGAAGACCAGTGAGAATAGGGTGTTATATAAGTAGGGAGCAGTGGGCTTTGCATGCCTAGAAACTGGGGATAAATGATGGGCTAAGACAAATATAAGTTTTTTATTATTGTAACTATTTCTCCAAATAGATATGTTTTTGTAGGTTATTTCCCAGAGCTATTATGACAAAAGTCATCTATAGTGCTATATACAAGAAAAGGGAGAATTTGTACTAGTTCAGGAAACACTTTGCAATACTACATGATTTTCTAATAATATGAAATTTTGCAATTTTGTTTTATACAAATATTTACTTTTCCTTCAAGTGATCTTACAGACATTGTTTTATGTCTTGTTTCTTAATTCAAGAAAAGTGTAATATAATAAATTTGAAATTCAACTTGAGAATATTATGAGTTTTAGAGCCTATATTCATCATTTTCCTCCAGTGGACTAGTGATTAAGCAATGCATGCTTATCAGTTTTATTAACTTGCTTCAGATTCTCTTTAAGGGAAAGGAAGCTTTTTAGTTGCAAGTAGTAATTCAGCAATCCTTGAATAAGTTAAATAATTTTCATCAATTTCCATATGCTCTGTTATGAAATGGTCAATAGAATCAGTCACAGTATTGTTCTTGTTTCTTCCTGACATGCTGCAATGCTCCATCTAGTAACTGTTTCTTCCTTCCTAAAACATGGCCTCAGTCACAAAGAGACATTGCTTCTGCAATGTGTATGATTAGCTTGAGCAATGCTAGCTCCTATAACAAATAGACCCCAAAATGTCTCAGTTTTTTTCTCTCATATAAAAATTCAAGGGGATGTTTAAGACAAGCAGGCAGCTTTCCTACATGTGTAATTCATGGACCCTTGGCTCCAGCACCTTCAGGAAATTATTATAGGTATATAGGAGGTAAACAAGGAAATTCCCCTGGCAGGAAAGCTGCTTACAATGCCTGCCCAGAAGCATTTTGATGCTAGCAGTGACTTCTTTGGGTCTTGCAATTTCCCTTTCTGGAACAAAATTTTAATTGTATTTTATTGTTTCTCCTTGAAACTATACAGTGAATGTTTATGAAGACAGTGTAGTGGGGATCAGGGGATATAAAGATGGAAGAAGATAACAAGTCTTTTAGTCTAGCTCAAGAGGAACCGTATTCAAACCTGATGGAGAAAACTGTGATGTTTGACACTGAATGGATTCATAGACTCAGAGTGGTATTATATTGTGTAATATGGGAAGATGAGTATTTCCTGTCTGTGGAAAGTATAGTTTACACAGATATTTGGGGGTAACTGTGGAAGGGATTGCTAACTCCCTACCAAAATCACAGTTTCTCTCTTCTTTCTGGGTATGCAGCTAAACAATGTTTCCTGGTCTCCCTGTATTAAGTGTGGCCATGATGTTGCCAGTAAAATATGAATGGAAAAAAAATGTGTATATTTTGTCCAAATCTTTGGTCATTAGAAGAATCACAAGAAGGAAGAATCCTAGTTTCCTGGAAACTTATGTAAACAAAAGCTCCCACCCATCAGCTACACCAATTTCAACTGTTGAGGGTGCCTAGAAAATATGCTTTCATTGTATTAAGCCACTCATATTTTGTGATTTATAAATGCTAGCTTACCTAAGTAGCATGTTCTAGTAACAGGGAAACAAGGGAACCCCTTTGGGTTTTATACTTTACTGGTCCTGTGCCCCTCAGAGATACATGAGTGGCTCCATTCTCCAGAGAAGCTGCATCTCATTAATACCCATTACTCATTACTCCATAAATTACCTTGCCAATGAGGGACAGGTCAGATTCTCATTTATCTTGGATTCTTTATCTATAGATTCTTTGATTTCATATCATAATGAGGATTAGCTTGGGGATCAAATCCTCAGGCTTCCATGAAACTAAAGGAGTGGCCTGAATACTGGGAGTTAGCACTTGACTTCTACACTGACAAAGAGGCACACACGTGGGAAGACCTTGGTGGTGGTGGAAGGGCTGGGAAGCAGGCATGCTGTAGGATTTTAGAGATTAGTGTAAATTCTACAGAGCCCAGAGGACAAAAAGCATCAGTAAAGTGGCAAGAGAGGAGGTAAAAAGAGAGGTGATAAAGAAAGATAAACAGGGAGACTGAAGAGACAAACATGGTTATGATCACAAAAGTCTTTACCTGTGTTAAGAAATTTATTCTATGAGAAATGGAAGCATTACACTGAAGGACTTTAATGTGCATGGGGCTTAATGGCAAGATTTAATTTTGAAAATGTAAGTTAAGTTGAAACATAAGTGTTTATATGAAGGCAGAAAATGCCAGGGTATGGGGACAGCCTAAGGAAACGTTATTGTTGGGTAAGGCTAGAATAACAGATGTGGTGATGGAGGGACATGTACAAATTTAGGGGATAGTCAACTGGTAAAATAGATAAGACTCACTGAGATATTGGATATGGCAACAGGACAAGTATGCAGCAAGATTTAACTGCACCTGGAGGTTTTGTGTCATCCCTCACTGCTTTCAGAGAACATGAGAAAACCAGTGTTGAATGAAAATCGTGTTTTGTGTTTTTTTTGTCTTAGAGTTATTAAGTTTGAGGTGTCTTTGAAAAATCCAAGTAGAAATATCTCTCAGCAGGAAAATATACATTGCTGGAACTCAGAGATCTGTGGAATGGTGTAAGGCTTTGGAAGCTATGAACCAATAAGACAGTAAATGAAACTGTGGGCATAAATGAAACTACCTAGCAAGAGTCTAGAAAAGAAGAAAATGTGGGTTAGAATCAAGTCTTGCAGATCTCCAGTCTTCACAGATCAATGAACAGAGAATTTTTGCAAACAAATGTGTAATGCAGTGGCCATGAGGAATTAGGGAAATCTGGAGAGTGTGATGTCAAAGGCACCAAGGAAAGAGAATGTTTTATAAAAAATAATGTTAACACTTGAGTAATGGACATTGAATTTGAAGCTGTGAAAGTAAGTGGAGACCTTAGAGAAAACTGATTCGATGGAGCGCTATCATAGAAGCCTATTTTGTCTAAAGGCTGGGTGAGCAAAAGTGACAGTTCAGCCAATTCTTCAGAATCGTTTGAATACGAAGGGAGAAAACAGGGAGCTGGAAAAATGTAAGAGGACAAGACGTAATTTTTAAGCCATGAAGATAACTGAGAGTGTGAAATTCCTGAACAGGCAGGAGGAGCTAAAAGAACTTTAAAATCTCATTACAAGGCTAAGACAAATTTTCTATTTGATTAGATACAAATGTATATGCCCTAGGAGCCTATTTCCATTCTGCGTTTGGTTTCTTAGCAGAGAGTTGGCTCAGTTAACTAAGCCTGTTCGCAGAGAACAAACCTTGAACTGACTGCATCATCCTTGGCAGACAAGAAAAGGCCCCTGAGTATGCATGCCCCTTAGCATTGTTTCTGGGTTTGGAGACCCCTTAATAATACGCTTTATTTACTCAAAGAGTTCCCTCACCTCTTAGGCTCGCCTGTAAAGATGTAAAGCAATGACACAGGGTTGGGGTTGGTTCCCTCTTGAAGAGCCCCCTCACCACATGTCCCATCTCCAACCTGCTGAGCCAGGCCTCATCTTCTGGAACCTTGGCTATGACACATGCAGAGCATCTGTGCCTGGCCAGTGCTGTGGCATAATGGTCACTCACAGGGTTGCACCTGTGCTACTTCTCTGCCTGTAAGTTCTTCCCCTGAAATATATGTCATATCTGTGGCACCAAAGTTGTACATCTGTGACCCTCTTGCATGACGTTATTTCAGAATTTAACTGTAGCAGAGGGAATGGTCAAATCATTTGCCTTATGGATCCATTGCAGTTGCTGTACATTCTATTATTTTCCAATAGACAACCACAAAACACCTCAAAAACATGCATATTACAACCACGCACACGTGACTTTCAAAGTCTTCAAATCTTCCTATGGAATGAGAAAATGAAAAAGTTTTACATTTTTAACTACGAACAAAAAAGTCAATCAAGCAAAATCTGTTCCACCTCCTACTTGCTACATACAGATTACCCATAGGGAAAAATGCCAAGAAATCTTAGAGCTGCCTAACAACACCATACTACAATTTATGTATCTTCACAGTTTGTATGTAACATAAGGCTCCCTATACTTAAAATTCGCCTTTTTTCTGGGTTTGCAAAATTATCTCTGTATCTTCTAGTCCTAAAATTCTACCCTTCTGGTTGCTAATAACAAATATATATAAGAAATCATTCAGGATTCGTTAAAACGTAGAGACAATACATGACTTTTTTTGTATTTTCCACCTCTTTCATCAGAGCTCTAGAAAGGGGGAGCTATGACATGTTCTTGGAGGGAGGGGGATAAAAGGACACAATAGTTCATAATTACAATATAGGTTGGTCACAGAATGGTAGCAAAGCATGGAGAATATAGTCAGTAATTCTGTAATATCTTTCTATGTTGATAGATAGCAACCACACTAGAGGGGGTGAGGGTTTAATAATATGGGTAACTGCTGAACCACTGTGTTGTACATTTAAAACCAATATAAGATTGTATATCAATGATACGTCAGTAAAAGAAGAAAAAATGTCATTCTGTATCAGAGCAATATTTGTAGCCATCATATGTTTCCACAGTCATAGCCATTGAGTAGATACATGAATTTCCTTAATATGTCCCAAATATTCAAATATCACCAATTGAAATAATTTCCTTTTGATCAAATACCAACTATATCTTTGGGGATTTGTTACGAAGGCTGTTAATTGGTATATGATCAGGCATTAATTGCTTTTAAAATAATCTCTGACATTTCTGTCATAAATCATCATGTCACATTTGGTTGGCCCTATCGTGATAGTTTATAAGAGAACATAAACATGACATGATTTGTCAATAAAATCCAATACAGTAGACATATGATATGCTGTAATAGGGAAGAAATCAATTTCAGATTTGAGACTGATTGCTAAATGCCATAGGAATCCAACCTGGCTTTTTTATGACAATAACTAAATAAGTAACTAAAATAGTCTTAATGCTGAACTAAATGCAAACATCTTTTACTAAATATTGTAATTCCTTCAGTGGAATAAATAAAATGACTTCCCTTCTCCCCAAACAAAAGGTAATCATACGTATCTTATTAAAATTATCACCATAAAATAGACATAGAGAATAAAGTGCCTACAAAACCAAAATGCTTAATGCCAGATACCTGATGAAAAAAAATGTTTCTCAAGAAAGTTTTGATTTTAGCTAATTTTACAGGTATGCTCATGAGGATGTAGGGAGGTCAGATTAACACACAGAATTATGGAAAAGAAATATTTCAGTCCTTTCAGAGCATAATGCAAAATGGTTTATGTTTTATCTATTCATTTGGCTTTAATGGATATATTATTCTTTCTTTCTCTTTCTGGCTTAAATGAAGAACAAACCCTAAATGGTATAAGAATACTAGCTCATGAATGTACCAAATGTCTGTTGTAATATGTAAAACCTGTCACATGAAGTAAAAGAAAAGTTATCTTTCAAGGAATATTTGAGTATATAACTCCTATTCATCTGCTTTTTTCAGGCTATACACAGACTTTTATATAAATTATAAAAAATGGTTCCATAGATGAAAGCTGTTTGCAATTTGTAGAGACCATTTTCTTGTCAACTTAGTAGTTTTTCTCATAGCTGTTTCATTATTAGGCAAACCAATTAAGTGTGCTCAGAGTAAGCTACATATGCTAAGTACACAATTTGTATAAAATTCTAATCTGTTCATTACCTTTATACCAGTGATTTTTTTCCTGACTTGGAGTAGTGGGCTCATTTTTTTAATAAGAATTTTGTGTTAAAAATGGCATGTTGAAATGCCTGACATGAGAATTCTCAAACTGTCTTAACTAGATTTTGGCATTTAATAAGCTGTAAACTGCTGAAGCTATTTGCAGATGAAGTCTCATTTTTGTCCATCAGCAGGGGGCTGGAAGCATAATTAATTGAGTGAAAGTTAAAAGACGGACAGCACGGTTACATTTATGCAAATATTGCAGCAGAACGTCTAACGGAAGAGAAAATAGCTTGCAACCAATTGCTTTGGTTTTGGACTAAACTCCACAGGGTCCATTTAAACATTGCAGATTGTGCATCTGACAATTAAGAGTTATAATGTTTTTTAATATTAGTTGTGATGGTAAGAATAGTAAGCAAAAAGTTAAAGTCGAGAGAGACAATTCTATTTCTGCTCTCCTTTTTACCTCTCATGAATGTTAAAATATCCTTGCAAAAAATCAAAAATCAAATGATACATGTGCGTGCAACCCATATGCCAGGCTTTGCTATTTGTTTCTTTTATTCATATCCCAGGCATATGTACTCTTGCACACCAAAGGTTCCATTTAATTAAAGTTAGTTAAAAGCTTAGACCACAGAGATCAAGACAGCTGCTTGAGATATTAACCTGGGTGCTGTTCAGGGACAGTATAAAGCCTTTTGCTGGTATTCTGTGTCCTATTACATATTTTGGTGGGATTTTTCCCTGTAGCTGTTTGCCTCAGAATTCCTTAAATGGCTGGGAAACATTGGCTTCCCCAGTGATCACAGGAAATTTCAAATAGAAATTTTGTATATTCCTCATTTGTATGTTTTTCCTCATGACTGCAAGGATCTGCATGACTACCTTAGTGATTGATTTTTGACTAGTCCCCTTGTGGTTGCATTTTGATTTGTTGGCTATTCAGCAAGACACTGCTTCTTCCCATAGAGAAATTTCTTAAGAGTCCTCTTTTGTTTTTTCACCTCATACTTCTTTTCTTAGGGCAGGTGTATTTGATATTTCATTTCTCATTTAATGTATGTTTTTTAATGCTACAGAAGTTAGACTTATTAGCAAATCAAGAATGGGTTCTACATGTATGTCATAGCATTTTCTACATGTCTATATTTGGAGCATTGGACAAACACAACTTTTAGAAACTTTAGGAAATATATTTCAATTAGAAATATTACTAATCCCTCCATTAGAAGTTTTATGAAATAAGGTTTAATCCTAAAAATAAAAAGAATGCAATTCTTTTGATGTCTGCCAGGAGATAATGCAGAATTTAAAACCAAATCCCCCCAAAAAATGCTCATGGCGTGTTCTCAGTAAATGATTGATCACAAAATGTTTTTAAAAGAATTTAAACTCAAAGACATGTAAACATTAAAATGGGAGAACACAGAAAACTTAAAGTAAATGAATACACATGGAAGCCTTCCAAATTTAATTAAACTTCCCTTATTATTTATATTTCATGACTCCTTATTATAAAATGTGCTGCTCTGTAATTCTGCTTCCTTCAGGTCAAGACATTAACCTGTGGTGAAATATTTTTAATGTATTGTCATTACATTTTCATAAACAATTAATCCTCAGAAGTTTAATTTCAAATGTGGAATATGATTATATAATTTCCAGTATTACCCACCACTTTATATTTCTTAAAGCATACATCTTTTTACAAGTAAATAGCTATCTTATATATTGTTTTTTGTAGTACAAACACTGAAATTATAGGATTTGTCATTCTAAAGAATGACGCTAAAATTTTTTTGACCAATACTTCATAAGTTAATGTAATCAGTTTCAAAATTTTAGTATGAACACACTTAGCAATACCAAGTGCAATACATACATATATATATATATATATATATATAATGGATATTATATATATAATGGATATTATATATAAAAAATATATATATGAAACAGCTTTCGTCTATGGAAACATTTTTTATAATTTATATAAAAGTCTGTGTCTAGCCTGAAAAAAAGCAGATGAATAGGAGTTATATACTCAAATATTCCTTTAAAAATAACTTTTCTTATACTTCATGTGACAGGTTTTACATATTACATATTATATGATATATATGTATATATAACTATATATAAAATAGATCCAATCCTGGGAAGTTTTTGTTTGCATTATTTCATTAAGTAAATGGGGAATCAGGGAATGTTTCTAAAGTAAACTCATTTTAAGGTAAACATTTGTCCAAGCCAAAAGAATCTTTCACTTGTCCTAGTTATTATCATGCTCTTACATACATTTTGTAAGTGAGATTCTTTTAAAGGGAAATGAAAGTTTGTTTGTGGTATTGTCATTTATATTAGACTTTTACTTCAATAATTTTATGTTTCTTCTGCTAACTTAGAACATTTTAGTTATATTAAGATGCTTATTCCAAATTGCTCAAGCTAATAATATAAAATCTCTTTTCATATAGTACAGAGTTTAACGCTCTAATATGTTTTATACACAAAGGAAAAATATAATTTATCTATGCTGGTGTATAAATATTCTTAGGTTGAGAAATAAAAAGCACTATTTGTTTCCAAGGGATAAATTATCTGGTTCACTTGAAAATACTAGAAAGCAAACTCCACATTTGTCATACTACTATTTTTATATCTATATACTCTGAATCAAATTATATAAGAATTATTTTTCTTGGATATAAAAGGAGAAATTAAAAAGCAAATGGGAACTTGAAGAAAAATTCAGAGGACAATTTTCTTAAAAATAAAAATGTAACCATTTGAAAAGAAAAAAATTACCTAATAACTAGTTTAAATAACATAAACTAATTTATGCTAAACTAAAATACTAAGCACCGTGCCTCATTTCTTGTTTGCAAATATAACAAAGAATTCAAAGAGATAAAGTAAAAAAGGTGTATAGTTTTAAATTCCTGAGTAGTAATTACTCAGCATATATATTACTCTTGATTAATAAATAGAAAAGTTTCTAGCCTAAAGAAAGAAAAGAAAAGAAAAGAATTAACCAACATCTGTCTTTTACTATATATCCCTCTGGGATAAGTACCAGTTAAAACTACTAAAAAGGAATGGCAATAAAATTTCTGCTGGTTGTGAGTTAGTCAAGCTTGTAACCCCTCTTGTGTTGGAAACCTCATGAAAAAGGAACACTATAAACACAAAACCACTTCTAACAAAGTTGTTTACCAAATTCAGTCTATCAGGGTAGAGTATGAAATGTTATAGACAGTATGTTGTGATGGGATTAAATCTCACACTTATGGGAACAATTAGATTTCTGCCAGTATTTACTTTATTGAAGCTAGAGTGTTTCCAGAAGAATATCTGAATAAAAGGACCAAGTGCTAAATGAGATTTCTCCTTGATTTTCTACTTACATTGTTCATCTCTAATTAATTGGGTCAGACTAATTGACAATCACATGAGATGGATTATAATATGTAAGGATAAAAAAATGTGTATGGATTATATAAACATCCAAATTTGCTTTTCCAGGAAAATAGAAAAAGGGTATAAACATAATAATTCATGTTATAGTATTTATCATGCCTTAGATATAGAAAAAACTTGTCTACACTTAAAAATATATCCTGTTTATTGGAATGTGTCAGTCAATTACTAAATTTAGCATTCTTTCCCTCTGGTAGAATCATGTATAATGGAATGAAAGAAGAGCAAACATATTTGCATATTGACTTTTTTTTTAAACAGGAGAAATCTGTCTCATATAAAAATAATAAGATAGAGTTCTCATATTTAACACATGTCAACCAGCATGTGTTTTACATTCATTTTCTGATTTAATATTAATTTTATAAATGAGAAAACTGGGGCATAATGAGGTTAATTGATGAGGTTTAATGTAATATATCTAAGAAAAGTAAAAGGCAGGATTTGAACTCAGAATTCATGGACCTCAAAGTTCAAGCTCTTGGATTAAGAGCTACTGATGTCACATTTCTAATGAAAATTACTCATTTTTCTGATGTAGTTTTCTATATTTTAGATATTTATAAGCATTTTATATTTCTTCTTCCTGGCTTAATGAAGTTATACAGTGATAATATCAGTCATTGGACTGTTCTTTTTTATTATTATTATTTTCTCTTCTGGTCATTAGATTAATTGCATGACACTAATTAGTTAAAAGGTAATGACTAAATAACTAATATTTGCTTTTTCATAGATCTTATGACTTTTTATAAAATGAAAGTTATTAAATAGGTTCTCTTTATATCTAAGCATGTTTTTCTCTTCTAGGTGTTTTACTAGTGAAGCAAATGGTCTGAAATACAAGATGTAATCCTTCCCTGAGTTGTAGACTAGTGAGAGAAAGCAATAAGCAGGATTGGAGACAGGAACCCAAACCCAAAATTGTAGTCTCTCCAATCCAAGAAAACATACTAAGAAGACTTAATCACAGAAATAGTGGAAGACAATTTTTCGTGGAAACATATTATTAGTTACTCTTTATACTAATATGTTACCCATTTTCTCAAGGAACTGGCAGAAAACAAGAAGAATTTGATTCAGAGTATAGGACATTCAAAAGGTAAGCAAACCAGAAATCATGTATGGGGTTACAAGGGAACACAAAAAACAAAGGCAGGACAGGTACTAAAAGTAAAAAATCTAGACAAACAGAGAAGAAACAGAAAAGCAAGAGTAGACACTAGCCATTTGAGTAACAGACAGTGAAGATTTTCTAGATGATTGTTTAAAGTTAAATATCATCTCCAATCTGGGGAAGGAAATATATACCAAGATCCTGACAGCACAGAGAGCCCCTAGCAAAAGGAACCCAAGGAAGACAACACCAAGACATGTAGTAATTAAAATGACAGATTAAGGATAAACAGAGACTACTGAAAGCAGATAGAGAGAAAAAAAATTCTTATAAGGGAAACCCCATCAGGCTATCAGCAGACTTCTCAGCAAAAATGTAGCAGGCCAGAAGGGAGTGGCGTGAAATATTTAATGTATTGAAACAGAAGGACGTTCAACCAGGAATCCCCTACCCAGCAAGACCAATACAAATTTGAAGGAGAGATTAAACACTTCCCAGATAAACAAAGGCTGAAGGAATTTATAACCACTAAACAGCATTATAGGATATGTTAAAGGGAGTGCTGTACATGGAAATGTTCTGATGTAAGGGAAGATTTAGTTCCATAAATATTTCTAAATGGAAATATTTAGATGGAAGCCTAAATAGTTTCACCAGTGAAAGTAAACCCACAATAAAAGTAGTAGACCAATTACTTACCAAGCAACTATGATATTAAAGCAAAAGTACTAAAACCAACTATACATAAAGTCAGTCAAGTGATACACCAAAAAAATGCTGATTCTGTACATAAAGTGTGAAAGAGGAAGAAGAATGAAAAAGAAGTACTTTTAGATTGTGTTTGAAATAGAATGACCATCAAGTTAATATAGACTGTTACATAGTTAGGAAGCTATCCATGCACCTAATGGTTACCACAAAACTAAAGCCTACACAAGATACACAAAAATTTAAAAAGAGAAATCCAATCACAACACTAAAGAAAACCATTAAACAACAATAGAAGAGTATAAGAGTGGAAGAACAGAGAGGAATGACACAAACAACTAGAAAACAATAAAATAGCAATAAGTACATACCTTTCAATAATTACCTTAAATGCAAATGGACAGAATGCACCAATCAAAAGACATAGAGTGGCAGAAAGGACAAAGATGCAGACCCATCTGTACATTGCCTTTAATAAACTTTTTCCAGACCTAAAGACATACCTGGACTGAAAGTGAAGTTATGGAAAAAAAAATACATGCAAATAAAAAAAACATGTGTAGCAGTATTTATATAAGACAAAATAGACTTCAAACAAAAGTACAAGAGACAAAGAAGCATATTACATAATAACAAAGGAATCTGTCCAACAAGAGCATATAACCATTATAAACATCTGGGTACCCAACATAGGAGCACTTAATTATGTAAAACAAATAACAGACTTTAATGCGGCAACAGATAGCAACACAATCATATTAAGAAACTTTAACACCTCACTTACATCAATGGACAGATCATCCAGACAGAAAATATACAAGGAACAGAGGCATTGAATGACACATTAGATCATATGGACTTAACACACATTTACAGAACATTACACCCTAAAACAATAGGATAAAGTTTTTTTCTCAAGTACACATGGAACAATCTCCAGAACAGATGACATACTAGGCCTCAAAATGAGCCTCAGTAAATTTAAAAAAGACTGAAATTGTATCAAGCAATGTCTCGGACCACAATGGTAAGAAACTCAAAATAAATTACACAAAGAAAACAACAAAGCCCACAAACACATGGAGGCTAAACAACAAGCTTCTAAATAATCAATGGTGAATGAACAAATTAAAACAGAAGTCAAACACTATATGGAGACGAATGAATACAAAAATACAACCATAGAAAATCTGTGGTATGCCACAAAAGTGATTATAAAAAAGGATGTACATAGTAACAAACCAACCTCAAGAAACAAGAACAATCAAACGTAGTCTAAACTCACAATTAAAGAAAATAGAAAGTAAAGAAGAAATGAAACCCAAAGTTAGTAGAAGGAGGAACATAATAAAGATCAGAGCAGAAATAAACAAAAAAGAAGAATAAAACAATAGAAAAAAAATCAATGAAACCAAGAGCTGGTTTTTTGAGAAGATAAACAAATAGACAAACCCCTAGCCAGACTTATCTAGAAAAAAGAGAGAGGACAGAAACAAAACCAGAAACAAAAAAGTAATAGTCACAATTGACACCATAGATATACAAAGAATTATTAAGAATCTATAAAAAATTGTATGCCAAAAAATTGGGCAACCTAGAAAAAATACACAACTTCCTAGAAAGTACAACCTTCCAAGGCAGACCCAGGAAGAAACAGAAAATCTGAACAGACCAATTACCAGTAAAGAAATTGAAATGGTAATCAAAAAACTCCAAACAAACAAAAGTCCATACTAGATGGCTTCACAGGTGACTTCTACAAAACATTTAAATAAGAGCTAATACCCATCCTTCTCAAACTATTCCAAAAAGTAGAAAAGGAGGGAATACTTCCAAACTCATTCTATGAAGCAATATCATTCTAATATGAAAACCAAAGGCAATATAAAAAAAAATTATAGACCAACATCCTTGATGAACATAGATGCAAATATCCTCAACAAAATATCAGCAAACCAAATTAAAAAATACATAAAAAGGACCAGCCTCATCATTATCAAATTGTATTTATTCCAGGGATGCAAGGATTGTACAATATTTGTAAATCAATCAGTATGATACACAAATACAAAAAAAAAAAAAAAGGAAAATCACCATATGATCATCCTGCAAATGGCCATCCTGCCCAAAGCAATTTACAGATTCAATGCAAACTCTATCAAAACACCAAGAGCATTTTTCAGTGAACTAGAGCAAATGATCCTAAAATTCATGTAGAACCACAGAAGACACCAAACAGCCAAACCAATCCTGAGAAAGAACATAACTGGAGGTATTATGCTCCCTAACTTCAAGCTATACTACAAATCTTCAGCAATCAAAAGAGTGTGGTACTGGTACAAGAATAAACCCATAGATCAGTGGAACAGAATAGAGACCAGATATAAACTTATACATATATGGTCATTTAGTATACAATAGAGGAGCCATGAATATACAATGGGAAAAAGTCTCTTCAACAACTGGTATAGGGAAAACTGGACAGCTATATGCAAGAGAGGAAATTAGATTACTGTCTAAATTCATACACAAAAGTAAACTCAAAATAGATTAAAGACCTAAAGGTAAGACATGAAATCATAAAACTCTTAGAAGAAAACATAAGCAAAAATATCTTGGACAAAAGTATGAGCATTATATTTCTGGGCATATTTCCTTGGATGATGAAAACAAAAAATCAAAAGTGAAACAATGGGAATACATCAATCTAAAAAACTTATGTACAATAAAGGACACCATCTACAGATCAAAAAGACATCCTACAGTATGGAAGAATATACTTCTAAATGATTTATCTGAAAAGGGTTTAACATTCAACATATATAAAGAACTCATACGATTCAACACCAAAAAAACAAAATAATCCAATTAAAAAATGGGCAGAGGACCTGAATAGACATTTTTCTAAAGAAGAAATACAGATGGCCAACAGGTACATGAAATAATACTGATATCACTAATCAGTAAAATGCAAATCAAAACCACAATGAGATATTGCCACATACCAATCAGAAATGGCCACTATCCAAAAGACAAACAAAGAACAAAAGTTGGTGACGATGTGGAGAAATGGGAACCTTCCTACACTGTTGGGAGGAATGTAAATTGGTATAGCTACTGTGGAAAGCAGTATGGATGTTCCTCAAAAAACTAAAAATAGAAATACCATTTGACCCAGTAATTACACTTCTCAGAACTTACTGGAGGAAAACCAAACCCCTGATTCAAAAAGATAATATGCACCCCTATGTTTATTATTTCATTGTTTACAATAACCAAGATTGGATAGCAACCAAAGTGTCCATCAATAGATGAAGGGAGAAAGTAGTGGTGGTACATACACATAATAGAACATTATTTGTCCATAAAAAAGGAAAGAAATCCTGCCATTTGCGACAAGATGGATGGCCCTAGAGAGTATTATGCTAAGTGAAATAAGCCAGGTGGAAAAGGCAAATACCATATGATTTCAGTTAAAACAAAACAAAACCAAATAAACAAAACAGCAATAGACTCAGACACTGAGAACTGACTGGTGGTTACCACGGGAGAGGGATTGTGGTGGATGATAGGGGAAGGTGAGGATAAAGGGGTGCAAAAATTCTCAATCATAATATAAGTTGGTCACAGGGATGGCAGTATGGCATGGAGAATATAGCCAATGATTCTGTAACATCTTCCTATGCTGACAGTAACTGCACTAGTTGGGGTAAGGATTTAACATATGGGTAACTGTTGAACCACTGGGCTGTGCATTTGAAAGCAATATAAGACTGCATATTAATTATACTTCAATTTTGAAAAAAGAAAAAATTGATAAATAATAAATAAATATCCTCTCCAAGCAACTGCTGGCTTTTTATTTAACTAGAAAACAATTTCAACTGCGAACATCTAGAACTGGTAAGTGATAAAAAGTGAATGATTACAAATGTCAAAATGAAAAAGTAAAATATTTTGACAAGAAGTGTATATTCATCCATGCTATTGTTACCATATTTTTCCCTATGAAAAGATGCTATCTGGGTTTAATACATGCAAAACTTAATTTGAAAAAAATAACATGACAAACAGTTATATGATTATCACAATCCTGGATCAAAATCTTAGATTTTGAAACCTAAGACTGGGTTATTAGTGCATCCATACTGGGTGATAATAGCAAATTTACCACTGAAAGAATGAAGTGAATTAAAATCATTCAGGATAGATATGAACTACACTAATATAAGGTATGGCAATTGAAATTGTCAAAAATTAAAACCAGAGAGAAAACCAGTATTTTCTCAGAAATAATTATAATAAGTCTTTAAATGACTGACACATTAAAAGGGACTAATTCTTGCATATGCATATTGGTTAGCCTTGGAACATATTATCTGAAAACAAAAATGTAAGTCAGAATTTCACTCATGCATTGGAAGTCAGTCTACATTTTTGTACTTAGAGGAAAAGACAAGTGGTTTCTGGTCTGTGATGAGTTCTTGGTTTTCATTCCCCTTCATTTCCCCTTAGTAATTCTAAGGAATATTAAGAAACTTAGTCTCTGGAAGTCCCATTTCCAAACTATTTTCCAGTGGAGTAACTTTTCAATTGTGATATACTAAGATGATACTGATATCAGGATAGTGAGCAAATTGAAAGGATCATCAGATATTCATATATTGGCATTTCTAGAAAGAATCTTGGTTAAAGGAACTGAGGTCCGTGAATGGCCTGGAGAGTGAGATCTGGGACTTGAACCCAGCTCTCCTAGTTTGGAGGCTGCGGCTGTCACAGAACCCTGAATGGAGCCAAAGAAAGCAACATCTTCAGCTTAACTCTGAGGAAGTCAAAGTTATTCTGAGATAATACACATCAAGTGAAAGGGAAACATACAGAAGAAAGAGATAATAAACAAGTATTTGTAATTGGCTCAAGATAATAGAATTTAGAGATACATAATTAAAGGGAGACTGTGTGCATGTGATGTATGCATGGTTACATGCATATAACATCTTATAATAGAAGATGAAACATGCTTTTTGGAAAATGTCTTTTAGTTTTAACAACAGTTCGCTAAATTGGATGGCTTTCACCAACTGCATTGTGAAGCATGCATAGCAGAAAGCCTCCTAAACCAGGTCTTCATGTATGACATACTGTAATTTCAGATCTGCCTGTTAGTAAATGTAGCAGAATGATTCAAACTCCAGCATTTAATACTTACTCTGACTGAATAAGATTAGCATCCCAGACTTACCCTTTCTGTATAGACTAAACATGTCCTAAATTGCTAAATAATTCAGTAGGATTTAACAGCTTTAATGAAGTAAAAGCAAATGCTTCATTCTAGTTCTAGGATTAGAGTGGTTTGCTTTTGAACAAGCTAGAAAATTACACTCAGTCCATTTATAGACAACAAAACTACTGCTGCTTTTGGAAAAGCACTAATAGATTCAACATAAAAAGAGCAACACATCTTGTGCTGAGCTCTAATGCCTAAGTGAGTATGCAAGCAATTATCATGCAAGGAAAATATACTATACATTCATGGCAAGTTCAGTATATCAAAGGCCACAGGTGTAAAACGCTGAGCAGGTATGTGATTAAGAGGACTGCATTCACTCTGAGGCTGTTTGTTTAGAAATCCCTCACCAACTTCACACAACTTCTGTTGAATAATCTGGAGACCAACTAATAATTCTATGATACTATAATACTAGTTTCAATTTTCTGACTGGCTTATCTAGCTTAAATGCCCTCCATGGGTTTACGTGTGAATGATACTGTTCAAGTCCAGAAGGGGCCGAAAAGGAAAGATTCTCTCCGTCATGGTGCTATTGATGTGTGCCAAAGCAGAAGAGGGCATGTGGCATTATAATGAATTTATAGAAACCATTTAAGATTCTATCATCTGACAGAACCACTGATTAATACAATAGACATTTCAATAACACTGACTGAATCCTGCCAGGTGCTAGATCCTGTATTAGATAGTCTATATGGCCCATAGTACATACTCCTAATAATAATCCAAGGAAAACACATTTTTATCAGTCTCTTTTTGTACACAAGGAACTTGAAAGTAAACTATGTATATAGCAAATTACCAAGCTTCTACGTGTTACAAAAAGCAGACCAAACTCTTATCTATTGCACTAGTCCATGTTAAATTATATTGATATTGTACACAATTTTAGATTTGCTTCTTTTCAACATGAGCCATGAAATGGTGGGGTTAGAAATCATTCTGAAGTATATATTTGTAAGATGTATGTAAATATTTGAAAGATGGATGTAAATAATTTAGAGCAGTGTGTCCAATAAAGCTTTCTACAAGTGATGGGAAATCTTGGTACTGATATGGCAGCCACATGTGACTATTGAGAACTTGAAATATGTCAAATAGGACTGAGAAACTTACTTTGAAATTTAAATTAATTTAATGTTAATATCCACATGTATCATATTGGACAGCACTTATCTAGAATAGTAAAAATTGGAGCTACCTATTTTAAAAAGTAAAATAATCAGAGTACTGAGAATATTCTGTGGCCTCTGCAATCTTAAAAATAGAAAATTGAATGAAAGAACCACATATGATTTATTGTAGCAAAATACACTGTTGGCATTTCAAAATGATAGGGAGTTATTGAGTAAAGAAATACTTTCCATTGACAAACTAAATATTTTCATTTTTGACATTGTCATTTTTCTCCTGCTAAATATGCCCAAGTTTTAGAAGACCTGAAGCACTTCCATGTAGATGACACAGTACAGTTAAAGTATACTTTTAAATGGGCTCCAATTTTAAACTTTTTATAATTTTATTTTTATGTCATAATGAGGACTTAGGAAGCAGCAAAGCCAATATTCCTAAGAATTGTATTACATACACGGCATAGTCAGTACATTTGGTCTTATAGGCAACTTGTGACGAAACATTTGGACTTGAGAGATGATAATTTTAAAAGTTATATACATATTATCCATATCGTTTGGTTATGCTACATGTAGGTTGTCCAAAAACAGTTCTTAAAAGAAGTTTTATCTTTATATATTTCACTTAATATGTTACCTAAAATAAACCATTTTATGTGTGGTGTCATGTAATTCCATCCCTCCCATTTTTGTGGAAATGGCTCATGGATGTGCCATACAATAACAAAGTTACTTTCTGCCATCTTTTTTCCATGACAGGCAACACAAGTTATTTTGCTCTCTTTAGAAACTTACTTGATACTTTACCATTTCATAGTTTATTTTGGTGTTTTTATGTAGTTTCTAGGATTCGAATTAGATATAACATATATCAGAAATTTAGCTGTTAACAGTTTCTCTGTAGACAATTCATTATTAGAATTGAATATTGAAATTTTGAGTAACAAGAGTAAGTAAGGCAGAGCTAGGGCCCAGTGGCAACATTTAATTTATCCCTAAGTGGACATAATTTATGGTGACTAACAGAAAATAACAGATATTTTTCCAAACTGTTTCCTTTCATTAGGCATTAGATAATTTGAACTCAGACTGCTGTACAGAAAAAAATAAAGATTAAAGTCAACAGAAAAATATCTATTTTTGCCCATCGTATGGACAAAAGGTGTTCTGAAATGATAGCTGCAGAGATTAAGTGACATTTAAAAGATGAAACAAATCTAGACACACAGAAAATCACCAAGAAAGAAGCATTTTAAAAGTATTTATATATAAACACACACTAGCTCAAATTAGCATATTCTCACAACTTTCTTCCCTCACTCTCATGAAAAAATTGAAGAAGTCAAGAAAAATTAGAAATACTTAGAAGTTTGACTCACAACACAATTACAAGGGAATACAAAATCTATGTAAATATTTTGTGAACAATTTAAAACGCACAAGAGATAATAGTAGTTATACTTTGTTGATACTTATGTCTCCCAAATTCAGACTTGAGTAAACTGCCAACAAAGCACAGGTGCATAAAAGATAAACAGGTGTAAGAGATAAAATGTTATTGTGGAGAAAATATTATCTTTGTCCATTATGCATTTACCTTAGGACACATTAGTACATCTGTTGTTCTGTATTTACAAGAGACATGGGTTTATCTGAACAAGCTTTAAGTTAGAATTCCAGATCTACCATTCTTTCTTCAGGAGACCTATATGTATCGCACTGAACTTATAATATCTAAGTAATGACAACAATGAACTTCATTGAAAATTTTACTAGGAGTCTGATTCAATTATGACATCATTCTAAAAGTCTTAAGTTGAGCATGTAGAATAAAAACCAGTATTACATGGTTTTGAAATAAAGTTGTCATGTTGTTATTTTCAGTTTCAGTCTACCTCCTGTCTTACTGACAGCTCTCCTACTTGGTCTATACAAACCTTAAGGTGTGCTATGTGGACAAACTGTACTCAGTGGCCATTGGGTGCACAGCAGTCCTTGATAGAAATTAGCAATGAGACCTAATTAAAGAGTTATAATATTATTTTACATATTCTATTTTAAAAAATATTTCTGTTCTTATCCTTAGGTACCCAACTTCATTTTGTAGGAATATATATAATGGCAAAATTAATGAACATTTACATTATTTATGTAGAATTGAGAAGGATTAGACTTTGAACTTAAGGGTAGAGACATTATTGGCTCAGTCACCTTTAGCTGCTTGACCTTGATAGAGTCATTTAATTTCTCCGTTTAGAGATTTTAATTAGTTGATTTCTAAGAACCACTCCAGTTGTATGTGTGTATGTTTGTATATACACAAGTACACATACCTAATTATGCTTGTATATACACATACAAAATATAAATCATACATATAATATTGATTTTAATTATAATATTAATTAAAGCTATCTATCTTTTTACAAAAATGTGTTACTACAGAAAATTTGGTTGATACCAACATAAGGAAAAGTAAGTTTTAAATATGAGTTTGCATACATGTTAGGTTTCTACATAATATGCACACACACATCTTTAAAAAAGTTATCATATTCTACCATTTTGAACTTTGGTTCAATTCCTAAGACATTTAAATTTTCTATATATTTGGCATTTTTCCAGAATATATTTTTTTATTATGTCAGCTTATGCCACCATAGGGATTTAACCAATACTGATACCCCACTGATTTAACCAACCCCTCTTATCTTCCAGTGGATAGATACACATCGCTTTCCTATTACCCTGCTTACTATGATTTTACTCCTCTGCAACACCAGGTTCCAGATGTTCTTTAACTCAGCCACATTCTAAACCTCTATGTTATGTCAATATATTTCTTTTAGTGCTTATACCAGACCAAGTAATTTTCTGTCACCAAATACCAAAACAGTAATTGTAATAACTACAACATGTTCCTGACCCTGACACTAGCTACAATTATTTGGTCCATGCTTGAGTATCTGACCCAGTGTGGGACAATAAGCCCCATCAATGGTATATTGGGTTCCAGACTATGAAGGAAATGTGTATCACAGAAAAGAATCTTCAAAGCTGAGAGATGTACACACCAGTTTGCAGGGGAGAAAGAGAACAGAAAGAGATTTTTAGTGACACCCAAGGTCCTGATTTCAGACTATAGATCCTCAGCTGTCTTCCTGCTCTTGATTGTGAGATATCAGCATGCTTTTATTTCAGCCGGATCAGGGGAGAGGGTATCAAGTGGGGAGCGGGGAGTTGAGGAATGAGAGTATTTGTATATGATAAAACACATATGTGTATCTATAAATGCTGCAAATACATAAAAAATGAGTAAGACTTCACTGTCTGATTTTATTCAAGATGGAAATATGTAATCCTTAGAAGATGAATGTAGAGTCACACCTTACAAAGTGAAGTGCACGTTTTAAATAGATTTTAAAGTGTATTTGTAGCAGTATGTAGAGCTAGAATAAATTCAAAATAAGTCTTAGAAGTACCAGATTATCTTCAATATCATAATCTCAGATGTCACTCTAAGAAATTGATGGAAAATTCTCAAAATTGGTAGGAAATTGTTTCTGAACTATACCCACTTCAAATAACTTATGGTCACAGACAACACATAGAATTCTACTTACGGGAGAAACTGAAGGAGAAAGTTAAAGTATTTCCTTTTGCATGTGAATTTTGAAAATTTGATTTTAGAAAAAAATATTTAGTAGGGATATTTAGTATATAATAAATAGTAGCTACATGCAAAGTTATCTGAAGTTAGCAGTTTCAAAATATACAATTTCAATTTTAAAGTACTAGAGAGAAACATCATGCAAAAACAAGAGCAATTTATTTCCCAAGTGCAGGCTGATAGATGAGGAAACACTGAGGTTTTGATACAGCATTAAAGTGGTTATGGAAGGATATTTTTGAAGCCTGTTCCAAACATTAAGACAATTCAAGAAAACAGAACAGAGGCTGTGAGTTTATTTCTTTTTCATAGTACTTAATACAAGGTGTGAGCTCTGCGACTTTGGATTAAGTCATTCTAACCACTGCCATGTACTCAGGGCTCCATTTTCCCAATTACTGAGTATAAATTTGAACAGAGTACATTTTATTTCATAGATTTGGTATGAGATTACAGATCTCTATATTTCACTTCATTTTAGAAAAAGAAGCCTATGTCTTAACTAAATATAGTAAATTATATCTTATAGAAAATCTATCTTTCCAGGGCAGGCACCTGGTAGCTTACCTTCTGTCCATATTATTGGAGTTTACATCCATGATCAGAGTTGAATGAATGCACCTAAGTGGCCATATGGCCTAGGGGAAATTATTCAGATGTTTTTCCTCACACTTGGTATTTCAAATACTTAAAGGAAAATTGATTTAAGTGTAATATTGTGCTTTGAAGCATCAGTCTGTATTTTATTTACTGGGAGCATGGTAAGACAAATATAGTACCATGACCTAGTCCACACAGATACCTATTAAGTTGACAAAAAATTTACAAAAACAAGCACCGTGGGCATTATGATATGTTTTCTCATTTTCTAATGTATTCTGTTATTTTAGGTATTGATGGTTCACCAAGTAGAATTCAGGAGCCACTAATAGGACATGACCAACAACAGTTCTTTGGAAGAAGAGCTATGCATTCCTCCTGTTGAAACCCTGCTGGTCCCGTCTCCTTCACTTCTCAAATCTCATTTGCTCAATTCTTCCTGTATCTGTAAAATATTCCAGCATACTTTCAATATTTTACTTTTCAATTTTTATTTTATGACATTTAGAGCCTGTTTTTCCAGATCATTTTAACTAATCTTAATCTTTCTCAGGACTCTTAATAAGTTTTCCTCAATTTTTGCTTTCCTTTGACTCTGCCCACTACATTTACAAGCTGGGAAACTCAGATAAAGTAAAGGCAGGTGATAATAATTCCTCATCCTCAGGGCTGACATTTGTTCACTTGACATTAAGAGTTATGAGTGGCACACGAATTCTTGTATCACTTGCTTTCTCCTCAGTCGTAGTGTTCCAGACTGAAAAGGTGTTGTTAGAAATTTATTTCATTTGATTAATTAGGTTTAATATGATATTATCTGCTTCTGTTCTTTGAGATATGGAAGTTTAAGAGTTAAAAATAGTTCCTGTGGAACTAAAATCTTTTGGATCCATATACACCTGTTGACACCAACATTTTACATATGAATCATTATATTCATTTTACAAATATATATTATATTCCTACTATTAGAACTTTGAAGATTTATAAATCTATAATATCTTATAGGCTACATAAATACAAATTAAAGATTACTGCTATCATTTTTTAAAGAGTATATCTAGATGACATCAAGGATGTACATAGAGAGAGAATATACTATGAGCTCTAAATCCTAGGGCTGTAGAAAAATAGGTTATACAGGAGGGAACTTCTATTTTTTACTTCCAAACAATTATGCCTTAAAACTGGAAAGAAAAGTAAAGCTCTTCTAACAGTGATCTCTAAGTTTTCTAAGTGATTATTTTCTTTGAAAAGTTTAGTCTGACCTCTTATTTTTGGTCTTCAATTTAAGAGGGATCTAGGAGAGTTATTGCCAAATTCTGAGATCATTTACCTCAACCAACTTTTCTTTATGAACTTTAAGAATCCTTATCAAAAATAAATAGAGATTAGAATACATCCACATGAAGTTCGGTCAAAAGAAATCCAAAATCCTTATCAGTCTTGCCACTGTATGAACTTGTGCTCGGTATGCAAAGGTTGTTCTCAGAGACATTAAAACTTTTCTCTTTAAGGGTTAGATGATAATTTCTGATTTAGAAAAATATAGTTGACTAAAATAAGAATTTATGTTCTTTGTAGGACAGTCAGATAAAATAATCTTCCATTTGTGTTTCACCCTACCAGCAGTGCATATACACCCTGCCTGAATGAGGATACTGTCCAATTAAACTTACTGGTGGGGCTATCTTAAATAGAATTTGTCATTTTGTGAGATGTCAGCTCCTAGGTCATGAACAGGAAAACTGACCATAGAGTGAACTGCTATGTATATCAATGTGAAAAATTCAAAGAGAAGTAAAAAACATGTTACTAAAGATAGAGCTAAAAAATGGCTTATCTTTTACAACCATTATATGTCAATAATTACTGACCCTTTAGCTAATAGGCTCTTATTTTGGGAAGCCTAATCAGTGGTGGCAAACAGACCCAGTGCATATCATGACTCAAACACAACTGATTATCATTTTTGCTGTCATCATAATACAGACAAGTATCTACTCCCAATTTACAGTGATTCCTGCTAGTGGCCCCAGTGCTCTTGCTCATTCCTTTTTGTTGCTCTGCTGTTTCTATTGTAGTCTGTATCCATTCAGGAGAAAGAAAAGGCATGAGGGGGCACAGCTGCTTCTTAAACAATTCAACACAGGAATGGTACCAACCATTCACTTTGACATTCCCTGTTCTATAAATGGCCGTGCAGAACAGCAAAGCAGAAGGAAAGTATAGTTATCTTTGGGTGGGAAGTTTGCAGTCTCAGCCATATCAGACACATTAAAAATATTTCTTTCAATATTTTTTGAAATTAGCTTTGAAATAAAGATATCATAGTACCTTAAGTTGATCACTGTGAGGTTACTTTAAAATGTGGCCAAGATCTGGTAAAGCTTAATAAAAGAGAAACACATCAATAACCACTTTATATCATGCTTCAAATTTCACCATTTAAGAAACTGATGAGTCTTTTCTGCTCTTATTTGTTCAGAGTACAATTATATTATTAACATGCAATATAATATGCATCCCTTATTGGCTAAGATACATAAAACACTTTCAAGTTATTTTTGCCATTCAGATTAGAATGTACTGTCTTCTTAGATTTTTAAATGGAAAAACACTATCACAATAAAAGGAAAAAACTCAACCATGTATCTATAATCCAAGAAGTTGTATATCCATATCTAGGTATCCAAAAACGATTCGGTTCAGAATCTTACATTTCATTTTTTTAAATATTTGAGATACCTTTCTACTTTTTGATGTGCTTCATACATCAAAATATATTTTTTAAATTTATGAGTGAACTTCTCTCATCTAGGTATCATTTCAGGAATACTACCACTGTGAGCAAAACATTTCTGAAAATCTTACTTGATTGATACAAGAGATTTGCAATGGGTGCTTCCAACAAAATGTTTAATTAAAAAAGCCACCACAGATATTATGGGCATTTAAGGCTTGAGGCTTCATGCTGTACTCCATTTGGTTCAGAGTGTAGTTTTCTTGATTTATTGACAGCTGCTGTGGATGGTTCTTTATTTTCGACTCATCCCAACCCTGGTCAAACAATACAACCCTCCTGCTTTTTTCAATATTTTCCTAATATCTCAGCTCATTTACTTCTATTGATCCACTGAAGAGTATAATGGCACTGAAACTGGAATTAATAGCACCTCCCTTTCCCTGGTGCTAAGAGCTTTCCTATTGAGTCTGTGGACCATCACGCGAAATCATAAAAGTAGACAAAAAAGTAGAGTGACCTTTATCAGCTACCATTGTGCTGAAAAATTCAGCAAACCTCAGAACATCATTTTCAATTTTATGGCACTGTTTTCTTAAATAATAAGAGAAGGGGGAAAAGGAACAACTGACCCCTGCTCAGCATTTACTTAAGCAGAATTGGCATTAATAGAGTATTCTGTCAAAATTTCAAGCTCAAGAAAATGTATGGCTTTGTCCACAGCAGCAGCTATCTTAGCAGATTGCACTGTCACTGCCTCACACAAAGCGCATTGCAACACCATTAGTGGACATAAATAATGCACAAGCTCTTATGCAGTACTCAGCTAAGTGCATGGAAACCTTGGGCTCCTGTTGTCAGAAATTCAATGGATTAGTACCTAGATTTATTTTAAGTCTGTAAAGCACTTTGTTCTTGACAGCGTTCAAAGCAGAAAGAGTGCTATCCTGAATGTGCATCTTAATACTGTCATTCTTGTCTTGTAAGAGGAGATGATATATGGGCTGCGATATTTCGTTTTAATATTTAAAGTTTTCACTGTGCAGATGCAAAGAAATATATTAATAGTTATCTGCTGTTCTTTTTTTGATCTGGAAAAGAACACAGATAACCTGTAAAGTTTCACAGTGAGGCTAGTAGGGGCATTACAATTACATTTAGTAAAACATATACACAAATTATAAACACCATATATCATCTTTAGAAAATAAAGGCATTTGGACACTGAATTTCTTCTTTCTAAGTTAATATTGTACACTTGAAATCATACTTAATGTCCATTTTTAGCATATTTTACTCTAACCATGTTTACAATTATGTAGTGACTTCAACTGTGTATCATGATTGTTTCCTTTTTGAAGGCTAAGTGATTTTACAATTAACATTTTGCTGAGCAAGAACTGCAGTAAAATATTACTCAAAATTGCTTCCCTATAACTTCAGAGACTGAGGGCAGTTTCTAACTGTAGATATGTTCAGAATTTAAGCTTGATAATCCCCCATGCATTGAAAGGATAAAACACACACTTGTACAGATTAAAAACAGTTTTCTGTTGATATTGGGGATGTAACATAGGAACAGAGATATCTCATGTGAAGGTCAATCTTTGTCAGCTCTATGAAGACATAAAACCTTGTTTTAAAATAATCACAGTTACCTTTTCCCTCAGCCTACATGGTCCATGAATTTTAATACAATTTGTTGAAATGTCAATGAATTAACTATTCATTATCAAGCTCTAAGATTTTAAAGTTAAATATGTAACTAATGACTATAATTTCATACATTATATTAAACTACATGCATGATGTCATGTAAGAATTCATATTTGATACCTGACTCTTTAATTAAAATCTGATTTTTTTAACACCGGTTTCCCAGGATTATGAAGATTTATTTTATTCTACTTACACAGCTCATTGTTGAATATAAAGGAAATATGTTTATGTTCTATTGTTTCGTAAGACAATCAAACATAATGTTAAGAGGGTTGTGATTTGCTGCTTATAAAGACTATGGTGGAAAGGCCAGTTAAGCCTAGGTTTCAAGACATGCTGAATAATCCTTAAATGGAAAGATCCTATTCTTCAGAATGAAAGTGACTTGAAAAATTTTATATTGAGGAGCTAAAACTCTTCAACCTAGTGAATTATTTACTCCTACAGTTTATGTAGCTAAAAGTTCAGACCAAAAAATAATTTGCATATTCTGATCAATAGGTGGCGCTTTTCCCCTTTCTGATAGTCTTGATCACAGAATTCTGGTAGAGTATAACTTTTTATTAAAAGTGTTGTGAATTTCCAATATAACCTATAAAATGCAAAATACTTCAACTAGTTGAAAGTTAATTTTCAGTTTTTACAAGTTCATAAGGATTTACATTAATGCAGGCTTTTAATATTATCTTTTGATGCATCATCAAATTTTGCTACCAATAATTGTATTTAAAGAAAAAGAACTCTCAGTAATTTTTACTCTTAAGACATTCATAAAAAAATCACTCAGTTTAATTTTTAAATTATTCTCTACTTTTCCAAGTAGAAAACTTCTGGAAAGTAACATTATGGTATATCTGATAGAGGGTCTCTTGCAATAACTATCATAAGTATATTTCATTATTTATAAAAAATTTGTTAAAAATAAAACATGCATTTGTATATCATAAAATGCATCTTGAATAGGTAGCAAAAATTAGAAAACATAAGTAGAAAATTTCAGGAAAAGATACACTTTAAAAGACATACCTATGTATAGATAGCTTATATAAGAATTTGATTTATTTACACAGTTTTCTATAACTAACCTGAGGATTTCAGACCATCTAAAATTCCCTGTCAATGGTAGTTGATAGTTTTATAATTTAAAATACATAGGGATTTAGAAAAGTATTTCTTTCATAAAATATTTCTCTAAATGTACTAATGACATGTCTGTGAAATGTTTTCCTTTCAATAAAGTATGAAGTCATGTATAAATATGTAGTTAACTAGCATATAATATGTAGATAACGTACTGTAAAGATGTAGTCTATTATTTAGAAGATGATCACCTAGTGACAAGTAGTTTAAGATATCTTATGAACATGATCACTTTGATTAAAATAACAATATTCATGTTTTTAATAATATATCGATTAAAAACACATATTTGAGTGAAATAAGGGCACTGGTAATTCTTAATGCATAATAAAATTATGATGACTAGATCTTTTTTCCACATCCTATCCCAACTTTTAGGTGTCTCTGTTTTTATTTTGTTCGTCTTCACTACCTTCTCTCCTTCAGTCCAGTGGTGCACTTGTTTTGATATATTTGAATCAGAAACTCTTACCTTATAAAGTACATTGACAAGGGTGTATAGCCAGTCAGAAAATTGAGAAGAAAGTTATATAGATCCTTGGTTCTAAGAAGTCCGAGTTTTTTTTTACATCATTAAGCCAAATAGATATTTTTATATGAATTTATAATAAAATTTAAAGTTTTATTTTCCCCCAGAAAATACAGTGTGACCCTATTCCTCTACTTATAGGAAAAATAAATATTTTAGAATTAAATTAGATTTATGCCAGATCACTAAGTTTTCTCCTCAAAATAAATGCTATACTTTAAGTGACTGGATACAGCTTTTCCTTTTGATAATTTCTCAGTGATATTTCTTTCTGGAATATTGCTGGCCCTAAGACCCTCTGAACAATTGTGAAGGAAATCCAACCCTTTTCCTACCCCTCAAAAGAACAGTGTTTTCTGCTCTAGAATTCCCTTACTTCTCTTAGGTCTTGTCATCTTTCCCTTGCTCAAGGTAAAATCAGGTAATAAATCCAAGAGAAGTTTATTTTTGCTTTCACCTAGAAATTAAGGATTTTCTAGAAGAAATTACAATCTGGAATTAATATTATTGTATGATAAAGATGTAGGAAGTTGTATTGATATGAGGTACTACCTTTTTGGTATATTAATAAAGTTTCCTGTAACTGTGAAGCTCTTTTGGGAAAACATATGTTGTAGAGCAAAGTTTTAGGAGGTTCGTTATACAAAGGCTGTACTTTAAATAGCATCACTCTTTGTGCAGTTGTGGATTGTGCTAACAAAGCACCTGACATTATCAGATAATAGTATAACATAGCTCAAGCAAAAAGTCTATGCCTCCAGATTTATAAGGACCACTATAACTGATGAATGTCTCAAATATCAATAACACTGTGCTTGCACAGTCCTGCAGAAACAAAATCTGATATGATAGGCCCAGCCCTGCATTATCAAGACAGTGATGATCAAATATAACACTTAAGAGATTTTACTAACAGTTTAAGAGTTCTGGCACAGGATAGCTTGTGTATAATGAACCTTCTAAACGTTCAGTTCACAGAAGTTGCATTTTAAGAGATAAAATACTTTACAAACTCTATTTTGTTAATCTTTACAATATCGCTGAAGAGTTATGAACACCAATCAACATATTATAAAGTGAACAGTGAAATATTGAATGAACTGCCAATACTCTCAAGGAGAGTTTTGAAGATTCTCCTTACAATGAAGTTTCTTTTTTTTTCTTTTCTTTTTGATACATTAGTTCTCTAAGACCAAGTTAATCTACTAAACCTTACAAATAATCAGTATGTATGCTTTGTTGGGCAGAAGGGAAAAGTAGAAAAGGTCTGAATTCACAGCATTTTGAATTTAGTAATAGTTTAAACCAATATTTCACTGAATTTTCTGAATATACAAAAGCGTATTTTCAGAAAATGTCATTATGCATTATTGCAACTCTTGTCAAGGCTTATATTATAGTCTACATTAACACCAGATAATTTCAACCTTGCAGCAAATTAGTCGAATCCTATTATTAAGTATTGCATTCAAGTAATTTCAACAGCACATGGTTTGCACTGTATTATTAACAGATCCTCAAAGGGCAGACAATGTCACCACCATCAATAAATAGCTATTGACCACTTACTGTACATAACTTGAGTTTTTGAAAGATCGTATTGTTTCCAATTTGTTAAGCTAATCTTTTATAGAATTTTTTCGTGTTGACAAACCAAAAATCACATTATATCTATAGGGCAACTGTTAAAGGCCATTTTAACAAGTAATTTTCAAAAATATTCAGCTGTTTATGGTAATGAGTGTAAAAAGTAGAGAAGCAGTCAAAAATTAAATAGTACCAATAACTTTCAAATTCTGAAAGTTAATATATCTCCCATTTCTCTCCACCAATGTTTATACATTTAAAAGCATTACTTATTCTATTCTAAACTACATATTGATTCTGCCAATTCTCTCCACCCCCACCACTACTATCCCTCTCCATTGGATCATTGTGTACAATGGACAGGTTTTCATTGTCTAACTCTGTGAGAATGGTACCGCCTAGAGGTGTGCAGTGCATGAACCACACAACTGCACACAGAAGTCCTGCATCCAACTCTCCCCCCTCTCTCATCTGGACTATTGGCAATAGCTTTCATTTCATTTGCTTCTGTTAGTACCTCCTCCAATCATTGCCCACAAGGCAGCTAGTGATCCTTTTAAGTATATGATACACTATGATATTTTCCTGTTTTAAAATCATTAAAAGTTTTCCACTGCATTTCAAAGTCCCTTACCTTTCCATTTGCTGTCTCTCTGCTTTAAGTTTACTTTCTGTAGTTAACTGTTTTAGCACAAAGAAATCAACTCTAATGTCCCCTTTCAAAGCAACACTGACCACTCATTTTAACATAGAATAAATGAAAAGAAGCGAATAGAGTTCCTATGTCTCAACCACTGATTTGTTTTCTTTGTGGCACTTCTTATAGTTTATAGTCTCATATTTGTTCATTTACTTTTTTGGTTTATTCTTTATATACTGTTGTTTATTTGCACATACTAAATTGTCATTATAAATATAATAGGTTACTGATTATCCCTGAATAAGTGCAAATTGAGCCCACAATGGAAGTCATTCCATTAATGTTAGTGAAGCTCTTGTTTGTGTAGTCCACTGAGGTTTACAGAGAGCTTTTATATTTATCATTTCTTCTAAAAATTCCTATATCCTATGCATGAGCAACAGCGAATGTTAGTACATCCATTTCACAGATTATGAAATGGAGGCAAAGTCACCCAGAGAATAAGACTGAGTTGTGACTTGAACTCAGGACACTTTTGAGTTCATATCTAGAAATCATCCTATTATAGCAAAATTAAAGTTCTAAACAGCAAAATGGTTGATTGCTTTGAATGTCCACACTAAGGCACAGAAGAAGGAGAAAAATGTAAGCTACAGCCTACAAGGAATATGTTAGCTCTATATTATAAAAAATGCAATACCACTATGATCTTCAAATTTGGATTACATTGTAATAAATCTTGAATACAGTACTGAATTTGGACCACAACTAGATAGATGAGTTCTTAAGGTCAGTTATTTTTCAAAACTAATCAGTTGCTGAAGTAGTGTTCATATCAATAAAAGTAAGTTGTATTATACTTAATATAAAAAGTACACACCTCACACTCTGTCAACTACTTAATCTCATTTTAAGAAATAGTTCTGTGTATTTGACACCTGTCAAAAACTTAGTTGACAGACTTCTTTTTTCAATCTATTACACCTTGTAAGAATCTAATCAATGTGTCCAATTTACTATTCATAATTTGCATGGCATACTTATGGTTTTATTCCATATTTATCTTCTATTTTCTCATCACTAACTTTCAGTGTTCATCAGAAATGTAAATAAAAACCCTATTACTTAGACCACACATTTGTGCATATAATAATGCATTTATTAATTTACATAAAATTAAAATAAGGAAAATTTATTAATTTTGAAACATGCAAAAGTATGTATTTAGTTTTAATGTGAATATTATTATAACAGTTATCCAGATTTGCCACATAATACTTCTTAAATAACAAGAAGAGTCTTTATAATAATATGAGCATAAGGTCTTTGGGTTCTTATCAGACCCACCTATGTAAATTGTGGGCCCCTGTGCAAAATGAATATGCTTAGCCCTTGTTTAAAAAGTACCATTAAAGGTACATATAAATAGTGTTTTCTTCCTTTGTGTCTCTCTCCATCTCCTCTCTCTCCCCCTCTCAATTTGTCATGGTGATTTTTATTTGCTATTTAGCATTGATTTAAGGACAATTAAAAATCTAAATTAACATGGATTTAACTTTTCATCTTTATATTGTTCAGTAACAGTTTTGAATGGATATAGAATATTTCACTCATATGCAGAATTACTTGCATGATCCAATTCTTATTTCCTGGCCCATGACTAGAGGGTACATGAAGCTAGGCAAAAAAGACAAATACAACCCACAGCCAAGAAAACACTGAACAGCAAGAAGCTGAAAGCTTTTCCTCTAAGATCGGGAACAAGAGAGGGATGCCCACTCTCCCCACTGTTATTCAACATAGTACTGGAGGTCATAGCCATGGCAATTAGACAAAACAAAGAAATACAAGGAATCCAGATTGGTAAAGAAGAAGTCAAACTGTCATTATTTGCAGATGACATGATACTGTACATAAAAAACCCTAAAGACTCCACCCCAAAACTACTAAAACTAATACTGGAATTCAGCAAAGTTGCAGGATACAAAATTAATACACAGAATTCTGGGGCTTTCCTATACACTAACAATGAACTAATAGAAAGAGAAATCAGGAAAACGATTCCATTCATAATTGCATTAAAAAGAATAAAATACCTAGGAATAAACCTAGCCAAGGAAGTGAAAGACCTATACCCTGAAAACTGTAAGACACTCTTAAGATAAATTAAAGAGGACACTAACAAATGGAAACTCATCCCATGCTCTTGGCTAGGAAGAATTAGTATTGTCAAAATGGCCATCATGCCTAAAGCAAAATACAGATTCAATGCAATTCCTATCAAATTACCAAAAGCATTCTTCAACGAACTGGTACAAATAGTTCCAAAATTCAAATGGAACTACCAAAGACCCCGAATATCCAAAGCAATCCTGAGAAAGAAGAATAAAGTGGGGGGGATCTCGTTCCCCAAGCTCAAGCTCTACTACAGAGCCACAGTAATCAAGACAATTTGGTACTAGCACAAGACCAGACCCACAGACCAGTGGAACAAAATAGAGACTCCAGACATTAACCCAAACATACATGGTCAATTAATATTTGATAAAGGAGCCATGGACATACAATGGGAAAATGACAGCCTCTTCAACAGCTGGTGTTGGCAAAACTGGACAGCTACATGCAAGAGAATGAAAGTGGATCATTGTCTAACCCCACAGACAAAAGTAAATTGGAAATGGATTAAAGACCTGATGTAAGTCATGAAACCATAAAACTCTTAGAAAAACATATGCAAAAATCTCTTGGACATAAACATGAGCAACTTATCCATGAACATATCTCCCCGGGCAAGGGAAACAAAAGCAAATAAATGAACAAGTGGGCCTATATCAAGCTGAAAATCTTCTGTACAGCAAAGGACACCATCAATAGAACAAAAAGGTATCCTACAGTATGAATATCCTACAGAGAATATATTCATAAATGACAGATCCGATAAAGGGTTGACATCCAAAATATATAAAGAGCCCATGCACCTCAACAAACAAAAAGCAAATAATCCAATTAAAAAAAGGGCAAAGGAGCTGAACAGACAGTTCTCCAAAGAAGAAATTCAGATGGCCAACAGACACATGAAAAGATGCTCCACATCTCTAGTTATAAGAGAAATGCAAATTAAAACCACAATGAGATATTACTTCACACCAGTAAGGATCAACACAATCCAAAAGATAAACAACAACAAATGTTGGCAAGGTTGTGGAGAAGGGGGAACCCTCCTACACTGCTGGTGGGAATGTAAATTAGTTCAACCATTGTGGAAAGCAGTATGGAGGTTCCTCTAAAAGCTCAAAATAGACATACAATTTGACACAGGAATTCCACTTCTAGGAATTTACCCTAAGAATGCAGTATCCCAGTTTGAAAAGGACAGGTGCACCCCTATGTTTATCGCTGCACTATTTACAATAGCCAAGAAATGGAAGCAACCTAAGCGTCCATCAGTAGATGAATGTATAAAGAACATGTGGTACATATACACAATGGAATATTATTCAGCGATAAGAGGAAAACAAATCCTACCATTTACAACATGGATGGAGCTAGAGGGTATTATGCTCAGTGAAATAAGCCAGGCAGAGAAACACAAGTACCAAATGATTTCACTCATATGTTGACTATAAGAATGAAGAAAAAACAGAAGGAGCAAAACAGCAGCAGAATCACAGACCCAAGAATGGACTAACAGTTACCAAAGGGAAAGGGACTGGGGAGGATGGGTGGGAAGGGAGGGATAAGGGGGGAGGAAAGAAAGGGGGCATTAAGATTAGCATGTATAATGTGGGAGGAGGCAAGGGGAGGGATGTGCAACACAGAGAAGACAATTAGTGAGTCTACAGCATCTTACTACCCTGATGGACAGACTGTAATGGGGTTTGTTGGGGGGGACTTGGTGAAGGGGGGAGCCTAGTAAACATAATGTTCCTTATGTAATTGTAGATAAATGATACCAAAATTAAGAAAATAAAATATTTAAAAAACTAAATGCTTAGTCCAGTAAAAAACAAAAACAAAAAAAAACCACTTTAAAGGTTTTTAATAAAATATTTAAAATATCAAAAAAAAAAAAGACAAATACGAGCACAACTCAGGAGATTTGGAAATAGAAAGAGGGGGGTTTCCCTACCCCAGGAGACAGAGAAACTGATTGCACTTGAGGCTAGACACAAACCCCCACCCTTCCCCATGCCCCACTGTCCCCTCTCCCTTAATAATTTTACCTTTGAACTTGTGCTTTAAGTCTTTCAAGACACGACACAGAACATTAAACCCTAAGAGTGAAGCCCTTTTAACTGTACTGGCTGCATGCCCATGAAGTGGCCTTCATTCATATTATGTTCAGCCACTATTCTAGGTAGACAGATACTCTTATCCCCATAGAATCAAGAAAATGCTATGACAGAGATTAAGTAATTGGCCCAAGGTCTCACAACTAGTTACTAATGTTCTCCAAGGACTATTTTCATCTCAAGCATGAATAATTGCTATATACTTGAATTACCACATTAGGTTTAGCCTAAATACATTTAACTAATTTTTCTATCTGTAATATATTACATGTGTCCACAAACATAAAAATACAGATGCCTATATATGTGTGCATATATATATATATATATATATATATATATTAAACACTACAAAATATGTACACACTGTCTTCTTTGGAAACTTATATATAAATTTGGATATGCAGTTTATAAATATAAACATGTACACATATATATGTTTATATATATACACATGTTTATACACATATCTACACACACAGGAAATTATCCTGTAATGAATTTATTGGGTAGTTTCTAGTCAACTGAAATTTTTTTCTTGTAAATAAATTGGGGATAGTCTTTAGAAGTTTCAGAAAAGTATATTTGTTTTCAAAGAAGCAATTTTAAAGTTGTATCAGTACACACACTTTTTTATTGCAACAAATAATATGATTAAATTTAAAGTTTTAAATATTTAAAAGTTTAAGCACTGTCATCTTTCTTCCTATTTAATTTTACATAGCCTTCACACTGTTATAATACAGGGTGAGTTAAACTTTGGTCATGAAGACATTCATGCATTTAAAAAATATATATAACTTTACCAAAGTTATAAAATGTCTATGCTCATTTTAAATTCTCAACATATCTATATAGTGAGCAAATCAATAAATAGTTTTTCTTTTAATTATAATTCCTATTTGGAATTGAGAATTCAATGATACATATTTTAATAACTTTTACTGTGGGATGAGAATCAAGCCTTTAAAAAAGACGGCTGGATGATTTAAGATCTAAGAACTGTAATTTATTTTATTATACTTAACAGGTATAGTTGAAAACCTGTGGAACTGGAAAATTCATATTTCAATATAGAATGAATTAAAATAGCCCTTTTAGTGTACCAACTAATTTTCACAATAGCTAGAGGCAAAAGAACATATTTCACATTTTTGTAAAAATACTAATAACAAACACAACAACAAAAACACAACATGTAACCTTTGCTTTTCTGCAATTTCACCATCATCCACCAAAAGTGACCTGCCATGGGCTTTTTTGGTTGAAATTCCCAGTTAAGAGTATGGTTTATTCCTGTAAATTGGTAGTTGCAGGCAAGGGATTCCTAATGGAATTCAGGCTTGAGTGCATAATATATCCAAGGATCTGTGTTATTCTTACATTATAATACACACTGTCATGTCTAATTGCTTAATTATATTCTGACAGAATAGAATGTATGGAGGGACAGGACCTGTTCGGTACATTGCCAGCTAATGTCAGGGAATCTCGTTTAAAAGTTAACATATCCTTCGATTCTGCAAGAATGAATTGTGTTCTACTGATAAAGACTAAAAATTGTTAAGGGCAATTTCTGTGTGGAAATGTAGTGATGATTTAGGACATTCTGCCAATAGAAAAAAATGAATGAAAATAAAATAAGTTCTATTTTTCAAGAATAAAGGAGAAAACATATAAACTTCAGCCTGCACAAAGTAACTGTCAGTATACTATGCATAAGTTTCCATTTAAAAAATGCATCAAATTCCACCATGTTTAAGAAACTGACTCAAGAGGGGGAAAAGATGGTGGCATGAGAAGTAAGACAGAAACCTCCTCCCAAAGCCACATATAACATGAAAATATAGCAAATACAACTAATCCAGAAAGAGTGACCTGAAAACTGTAGAACAGACTGCCTACATCTGAGGAAAATAGAAAAGGGTAAAGTAGTTTCCATGATCCGGTGGGACCCAAGTTCTCCCACATCCCATCTAATAGGAGAGAGGAAGAGAAACAGAGCAGGGAGGGAGTAGAAGCCCAGGAATGCTAAACTTCCACCCCTGGAGATATGCTCCAGGAGCATTAACTCACATTACATGGTGCTCTGGAGATTAGTGAGCTTGGAAAGAAAAGACAGGCAGAATACACAGAGAGAATGAGATTCTAGCCACTTGTGGAGAACAGATATGCACAACCAGCCATTCTGGAACAAAAGAAAGGTAGGCATTTTGAAAGAATGCCCAACAGTAAGAGGGGTGATAAAAGGGCAAAGACTACACAGAGCTTCCTGCTCAGGGGAAAGGGCAGGTAGGCAAAATGATCATGGCACACTCAGCCCTGGAGGATGGGAAATTTCAGGAGCTTCAGACACTTAATTCCCTGGCTGTTAATGCAGCCCCAAGGACCCCCACTTCCAAACACAGCCTGCTGCTCCTTCCTCCAGGCAGGCACCAGTCTGCAAATCTGTTGCCTGCACCATTACCCTAGGTCAGCCAGAGAATGGCCTCACCTATGCACCTAAAGGGAAAGAATGCAGAGGCTCCTTCCTGAATGCTTGGTCCACTGGCCCTGGCAATGGAGGCAGGCACTGCAGCAGGGAAGCAGGAAAGAACTCTTTCCTCCTAGCAGATGCTGGTACCACACACCTGTGACTCCCACCAATGCTCCAGGTACTCCACAGCTCCAGAGAATAGAGCTTCTGTGCACTAGAGGGAGCTGCTCAAACAAAGTTTTTCCATAGGAATCACTAGAAATAGGAAACAACAAAAAAATTTTGTACAAACAAATATTCAGCAGATGCCAGAAAGAGGGCTTAGTGAAACTGAAATCACCATTCTTCTTGATAGAGATTTCAAAATAAAACTCATAAACATGCTCACAGAGATACAGAAAAATATTCAAAATCTCAGGGAGGACTTCCACAAAGAGACAGAAACTTTGAAAAATACAGTATCTGCAATGAAACATACAATAGAGGGATTTAAAAGCAGTTTATATGAGGTAGAGCAGATGGTAAATGAAATAGAAATTAGAGAACAGGAAAACAAAGAAGCTGAGGCACAGAGAGAAAAAAGGATCTCAGAATGAAAGAATAATAAGAGAACTGTGAGGCCAATCCAAATGTAACAATATTCACGTTATGGGATACCAGAAGATGGAGAGAGAGAAAAAGGGATAGAGTGCCTTTGAGAAAATAATTGCTGAAAAATTCCCCAATCTAGGGAAGGAAATAATCTATCTGGCCATGGAAGTACATAGAACTCCCAACAAAGGCACCCTAGGAAGACAACACCAAGTTGTCTTTTATTATTTAATTATTTTATTTTATTGATTTAATTAATAATTATTTTAATTATTTTATTACTATATTATTTAATATAATAATTAAAATGGCAAAAATCAAGGACAAGGACAGCGTATTAAAAGCATCCAGAGAGAGAAAAAAAGTCACGTAAAAAGAAAGACCATCAGGCTATCAGCAGACTTCCCAGCAGAAATCTTACAGGCCAGAAGGGAGTAGCATGATATATTTAATGCAATGAAACAGAGAGGCTGTCAAGAAGAATACTCTATTAGGCAAGATTATCAATTAAATTTAAAACAGGGATTAAATGATTTCCAGATAAGCAAAAGATGAGGAATTTTCCAGCCACAAACCATCTCCACAGTGTATTTTAAAGGAACTGCTCTAGATAGAAGTACTCTTAAGGCTAAATAGCTGTCACCAGAGAAACAAAACCACAGTAAAGGAAATATACCAATTAATTTCTAAGCAAATGCAAAATTAAATCAACTACCTACAAATTCAGTTAAGGAATACACAAAGAGTACAGAATATGACACCTAATATATAAAGAGTGGAGGAAGAAGAATAAGAGGGAAATAAAAATAAACCTTTAGATTGTGTTTGTACTAGCACACTAAATGAGTTAATTTAGACTGTTAGATAGTAAAGAAGTTGCCCTTGAACCTATGGTAACCATGTATCTAAAGCCTGCAATGGCAATAAGTACATATCTATGGATAATCATCCTAAATATAAGTGGATTGAATGCACCAAGCAAAATACAGAGTTACAGAATGGATAAAAAACAAGACCCATCTATAGGAGGCCTACAAGAAACTCAGTTCAAACCCAAAGATGTAGATAGACAGAAAGTGAAGGAATGGGAAAAGATATATCATGCAACTATTAAGGAGAAAATAGCAATAGTATGTGTACATATATATATCTGACAAAATGGACTTCAAAACCAAGAAAGTAACAAGAGACAAAGAAGGACATTCCATAATGATAAAGGGGTCAGTCCAAAAGGCAGATATAACTGATACAAATATCTAAGCACCCAATATAGGAGCACCTAAATATGTGAGACAAATACTAAAAAAATTAAAGGAAGAAATAGAATGCAATGCATTCATTTTAGGAGACCTCAATATACCACTTACACCCCAAAAGACAGATCAACCAGACAGAAAATAAATAAGGAGACAGTGCACTCAAACCGAAGGACCTAATAGACATCTACAGAACTCTTCACCCAAAAACAGCAGGATACATATTCTTGTGAAGTCTACATGGAATGTTTTCAGAATAGATCACATAGTAGGCCACAAAAAGTGCCTCAGTAAATTCAACAAGATAAAAATTGTGCCAACCTGCTTCTCAGACCACAATGGTATGACTAGAAATACATTATGCAATGAAAACAAAAAAGCCCACAAACAAATGGAGGCTTAACAACATGCTGCTAAATAATCAATGAATCAATGAACAAATAAAAACAGAGATCAAGCAATATATGGAGACAAATGAAAACAACAAATCAATAGCCCAAAACCCATGGGATGCAGTGAAGGCAGTTATAAGAGGAGAACATATTGCAATACAGGTTTACCTCAAGAAAGAAGAACAATCCCAAATGAAGAGTCTAAGCACACAATTAGTGAAACTAGAAAAAAGAAGAACAGATGAAGCCAAAAGTCAGTACAAGGAAGGACCTAATGAAGATCAGAGAAGAAATAAATAAAATTGAGAAGAATAAAACAATAGAAAGAATCAATGAAAGCAGGAGCTGGTTCTTCGAGAAAATTAATAAAATAGATAAACCCCTACCCAGACTTGTCTAGAAAAAAAGGCAACCAACACACATAAACACAATCAGAAATGAGAAAGGAAAAATCTCTATGGACACCACAGAAATACAATGAATTATTAAAGAATATTATGAAAAATTATATGCTAACAAATTGGATTACCTATAAGAAACAGATAACTTTCTAGAAAAATACAACCTTCCAAGACTGACCTAGAAAGAAACAGAAAAGCTGAACAGACCAATTACCAGTAATGAAATTGAATAGGTAATCAAAGAACTACCTAAGAACAAACTCTTGGACCAGATGGCTTCAATACTGAATTTTATCAAACATTTTTAGAAAAGACATAATACCCATCCTCCTTAAAGTTTTCCAAAAAGTAGAAGAGGAGGGAAGACTTCCAAACTCATTCTATGAGGCCAGCATCACTCTTATATCAAAACCAGACAAAGACACCACATACAAAAAAGAAAATTACAGACCAATATCCCCGATGAACATAGATGCAAAAATCCTCAACAAAATATTAGTTAACTGAATTAAAATACATATCAAAATACCATCAATTATGATCAAGAGGGATTTATTCCAGGGATGCAAGGATGGTACAATAGTTGAAAATCCATTTACATCACGTACATCAACAAAAAGGACAAAAATCACATGATAATCTCAATAGACACTGAAAAGCATTTGACAAAATTCAACATCCATTCATGATAAAACTCTCAACAAAATGGGTACAGAGGGCAAGTACCTCAACATAATAATAAGCCATATACAGCAAAGCCACAGCCCACATCATACTTAACAGTGAAAAGCAGAAAGCTTTTCCTCTAAGATCATGAACAAGACAAGGATGCCCACTTTTTCCCCACTTTTATTCAATGTAGTACTGAAGGTCCTAGCCACAGCAATCAGAAAACCCAAAGAAATAAAAGGCATCCAAATCAGCAAGGAACAAGTTAAACTTTCACTGTTTGCAGATAGCATGATATTTTACATAAAAAAAAAACATCAGTAGTCCACTCCAAAACTACTAGAACTAATACCTGAATTCAGGAAAGTTGCAGGATACAAAATTAATACACAAAAATCTGTTGCATCCCTGTATACTAATGATTAACTAGCAGAAAGAGAAGTCAGGAAAACAATTCCATTCACAATTGCATCAAAAAGAATAAAATTCCTAGGAATAAACCTAACCAAGGAAGTGAAAGACCTGTAACCTGAAAACTGCAAGACACTCTTGAGAGAAATTAAAGAAGACACCAATACATGGAAATACATCCCATGCTCATGGGTAGGAATAACTAATATTGTCAAAATGGCCATCTTCCTAAAGCAATCTACAGATTCAATGAAATCCCAATCAAAATACCAACAGCACTCTTCAACAAACTAGAACAAATAGTTCTAAAATTCATATGGAAGCACAAAAGACACCGAATAGCCAAAGTAATCCTTAGAGGAAAGAACAAAGCTGGAGGGATTATGCTCCCCAACTTCAAGCTCTACTACAAAGCCACAGTAATCAAAACAATTTGGTACTGGCACAAGAACAGACCCATAGGTCAATGGAATAGAATAGAGAGCCCAGATATAAACACAAGAATATATAGCCAATTAATATATGAAAAATGAGCCATGGATATACAATGGGGATATGACAGCCTCTTCAACAACTGGTGATGGCAAAACTGGACAGCTACATGTAAGAGAATTAAACTGGACTATTGCCTAACTCTATACACAAAAGTAAACTTGAAATGGGTCAAAGACCTGAATGTAAGTCATGAAACCATAAACAAGTGGGAAAAATTAACTTCTGTATTTCTTTACAACACTTATATTTGCCACAATAAACTATTTTTCAGTGTTTGTGGGACCCCTTAAAAAAAAAAACTTGACTCAAGTCTCCTGAGGAAATCATACACATACAGAATTGAAAAAAAATTTAAAATGATACTAAATCTAAAAAAAAAAGGCTAATATGAGAGGAGCAAGTGAACAAGTCCCTTGGAAAATGTTAAATTTTAAAGTACTTTGAGAGTCTGCTCCTTTTTTCTTCACTATTAAAATGATGCATACACTGGAAATATATTTTTCCTGCTCAAACTTGTGAAAATCTCTATCAGCCACAAAACTTCATTTCATCTTTTGCCATATTTACTTGTTTAGACTGATATCATATGTCATTTGCTATCTCACCTTTGCAACTTCAGTCCCTTTCTACTCATCCAATTACTTTTAGTACTGGTGTGAAGAATATCTTCAATGAGGCACACAGTTATAAACTTTTGCAAATACTTTCAAATCAGTTGACTAGATTTTCTGTGAGATAAACTGGTATTCAGGATAAATGTTCAGTCTCCATAGTGAGACAGCTGTGACACTTGTATAAATATGTGCCCATCTTCCCTCAGTTTTCTGAGGCTTTAAGCTATGAAAAGGGAAAACCTACCTTATAGTATCACTCAGAGGTGAACTAGTACTTTTCTAATGTTCTTTAATTCTCTCTACATCCCTGTGATACAGTGTCATTATTATCCCCATGGTACATATCTAGACATGGTCTTAAACAGATTAGGCCAATAGTCCAAGGGCCATAGCTAGTAATGAATAAACAAGAGCTAAAATTCAAGATGGGCCTAATTTCAAAACACCTGATTTCAAAATTTTCAAACTTTTTCATGCTTTATCGTTTCTCTTTATTTTCTAACATTCTGCTTCCCTTCTAGAGAGGTTGATTACAGCCATGTTATGTGCCATACCAGGCTTATTCCCTCTCAGATGACTTTTCTTCCTTACACTGTGTTTTTTACCTGGATCTCTCTCCCCTGCCACTCCAAATGGCAAATATTTTTTTAATGTTATAGAAGTTTCTTTTCACAGATGAAGATATCACCTTTGTCTTGTTCTCTTTACTGAGACACATTGCTACATATCAAGGACACATATATAAGAACTATATGAGAACACACACAGGAACATACATTTAAGAAAAAAACAAAATGTAAATGAATGAAAAATATATGTATCATATATATTTTGTGTATAGGTTATGTATGCATGTTTATATGTATACATATACATACACAGTAGAGAAGCCTCAATATGAAAATAATTTGTAAGTTAATAGCTTCCAAATCATTGCTAATCACCTTTGTGCTAATCAGAGTGACCTGCATCTCTGAATAGCTGAGCTTTGATCTATGAATTCTGTTTCAGGATTTGAAGTAAAAACATTTGTCTTACTACTATTACTAAAGCTGTAAATAATTAAAATCTTAGCAGCTTCAAGGGTAAATTCAAGAGTTGGCCAAAAATAAACTGTTTGACAAAAGTTTGTGAGATTCACAATAATCCTATTTAATCAATTTGAATTCCAAAGCACATACCTTTCTATAAAATATGAATATTATGAAGTCAATTGCATGCATTCAACATTATGAAAACATATGCAGTGCAGGTACAGACATCCTTATCCTAGGAAAATCCGTATTATGAGATCCTATATATGTGACAGACTGGATATGCTTTGATGTATTATGTTTAAGTTCTATATGGTTGCTTAATTCTCTATAAATGGTATTATAAAGTTAAAAAAATAGCCATAAGATTGTATAGAATTCTCGTCCCTTTTTCTTTCCTGCTGAAATAAATTTACAAACTATACATCAGATAGATTTCCCCAAAGGGAAATGGTACATATTTTTGTTCTTAATGGGTTTCTTAGGATATATGGTCGATATCATTTCCCTTGATCTGATGGGGGCAAAGCTGTACTGCTGATCCTGGTGTTTCAATAATAAAATTAGCAGCTACTTTCACAACCAGTTTTTCTAATTCACTGCTGGTGAACAACTGACAGAAAACATTCTATATCTTACAAGTTTTCCAAAAAAAGATGGATTTATGGGTCTTGCTTATTAAACAGTAACTTTAGAGTTACCTGAAGGCTTCTTTATTGACTCTAAACCTTCATTGATGTCATATAATATAATATTTTCAGTTTAAATACAAAGAAAAATTAAGGATTTATCTTCACATAATGTCACATTTTACGCTGATAAAAAACGTCCTTCTAAAAATGTCCTTTTCTAAAACTTTTAGAAGACCCATTAATAACTATATTCCCACATATTACTTTTTTAAAATAATGCATTATTTTGTATGGTTAAACTAGAAATAGCAAGACGTTTAAAGTAAGACTATATCTACATATTTATTTTAAATCAAAAATGGAACATCAAAATTTCAATGAATATTTAAATTCAACTAATAATTTTAAAACTGGCATGTGGAAAAACAAGAAACGATAGTCCGTGTATGGGGTGTTCAATCCATCTAAGAGAAATGATAAAAGAAGGGAGACCAAGATACTGGAGATGGTACTGCAATGAAGGATTTTATAATATCAGTGTTGGGTAATAAATATATTTGTTGTGATACATTTAAGAGATCATTTTGAAGTAATAGTTCTAGTTTTAATCCATGGTTCCTGCAAAGACCTTTTCATCTAAACATGACAATTAAAATGAAGAATTATATTATCATAATGTAATACATTCATCGTTTTTGAAATGTATTACTTATTCCATACAGAACTACGTAACAACTATACAACACAGCTGTAATAGTGTACCTATGGTACTATGCCTACTATTATTAAAAAATTTTAAAGAGAAGAAAAAGTAAAATTGACCAAAAAACTAGTTTATGTAAATACAAAACAACTCTAATTTATCATTGCCATAGACTGAATGTTTGTGTCTCTTTAAAATGCATGTATTGAAACTTCATACCAAGCGTGATGACATTTTGAGATGAGGGTGTTTGGGATGTGATTAGGTCACGAGGGCAGTGACTTCATGAATGGGATTAGTGTCCTTAAAAAAGACTCCAGAGAGTCCTCAACTCTTCTGCTAACGTGTCAAGAAGACAGCCACCTAGGAAACAAGAAGTGGGCTCTCATCAGAAACCAAATTTGCTGGCTTATTGGTCTTGGACATCCTTGTCTCCAGAACTGTGAAAAACAAATGTAATTGTTTTTTTAAGCCAGCCAGCCAATGGCACTCTGTCATAGTAGCCTAAATGGACAAAGACACAAATTAGTGGCAAGAAGTGAGGGTGCTAATATAATAAACACTTAAAAATGTAGATGGAGCTTTGAAACTGGACAATGGGTAGAGAAGCTGGAACAGTTTTGAGGTGCCTGCTAGAAAAAGTCTGCATCATGGTGAATGGACCATAATAGAGCACTCTGGTGAACTCAGAAAGAAAAAAAGGAGAGCTGTGAAGAAAGCTTCAGTATTCTTGGAAAATATGTAAGTAATCATGAACACAATGTTGGTAGAAATGTGAAATGTAAAGGCCATTCTGAAGAGCTCTCTGAATGAAATGAGAAACATGTTATTGGAAACTGGCTAAAGGCAATACTTGTGATACAGTAACAAAGTACTTAGCTGGATTGTTTTCTAGGGTTAAATCCTAGTCCACCTTCAAACTTCTAATCAAGCGTTACTCTTTTTAGGAAGTCACTCATGATATTTCAGTCAGATAGGGAAGCCTCTTTTCCACATTTTAATAACATTCAGCATCTTGTAATGTACTACTAAATTATTAGCATGTTCTATCTCTACTAAATTTTAAACTACTTAGGTAAAAATCTAAGTTTGAGGAATGATAAGTAGATAAGGTGTGTATTTTTAAAAAGATGATAGTGAGCTCAGCATACTTGCAGTGATGGAAATAAATGAAAATTTAAATGAAGAGGTATAAATGTATAATTAATCTCTCTCAAAAAAATTAAATATACAGATAGAAAACAATCTAACTAGATTCCTTTGATGCATTAAAACCAGTGTTACAAGTCTGTTTTAATACCAGGGTCTTGTCTTTATCATGGGATTTAATAAATTTTTTTTCTGTGTGAGTTAAAGTTACATGTATTTAGTTATGGGCTAATTCCTTTTTTAAAAAAATGCATAGTGATGATGGGGGAGAGAAAATATGGTGGAGGAAGCCAATGCAGAAACCTCCTCCCACACACACAAGGAGGCAATTACAGAAAATACAACTAAACCTGAAAATAATCTGAAGACCACAGAACAGACCACCTATGGCTTGTGAAGAAGAGAAGACCACACAGAGAAGGGTAAAGTGGCAGAGCCACATTCAAGCAGGACCCCAGCTCTTCCCCCATTCCAGCCCACAGGTGGGAAGAGGAATGGAGCAGGAGGAGATAGATGCTCAGGAAGTCCACACACCTGGTCCTGGATATCTGCTCTGGGAAGGAGTCCATATTGTATTGTGTTTTAGTGAATAGAAGGACTGGACACCAGGGAGAGTAGGAGCCCTCTGGGAGGCTCACACTCTAGCTGCTTGTGGAGGACAGACACACTCCATTGGCCCTGGTGGGACCCAAAACAGAGGCAACAGTTCATAAGACTCGCCAGCAGTGGGAGGGTGTGCCAGAGGGCCGAGGGTTGGATGGAGGTCTCTCTTCAGGAGAAAAGGATGGTGGGCAACACTTTCCCAGCCCTCCCCTGAACTATAACAGCTCAAGCAATCAGGGGAGACCCAACTGCTCCATCCCTCTTGCTGACAGCTCAGCCCAAAGGCATTGCCTGTCCACCAGCCCTCTAGGCCCGGTAGCATCAGACTTTGCTGCCTGGAAGTAGAGGGAGACTTTGTATCCTGGCAGGCAAAGTGAGGCTTTCTAGCTTTCTCAGCCCTGTCTCAGCCCAATTAGGGAGGTGACTGTGGCAGCCTGCTCTGAGCACTCCTTTATCCTCCCAGGTGGTCCAGCCCCATGCCACTCACCCCTCTGTGACCATTGTGTCCATTGTCTTACCACTCACTGCCACAGGTCCGCCCAGAGCCACATGCTCCACCAGGCCAAACCACTGGCCCTGCAGCTTCACCACTGCTGTAGGGCAGGCAGAGGGAAGCCCCACCCACAACAATCACAGCAGAAGCACATCTGCTTGACTCACAAAGGGATAGCTGAGGCAAACTGAGATAGACCACTGCCAGCAGACACATAGAGAGTCAGCCCCACCTATGACCACCAACAGCAACTGGGGATCCTAAGCAAAGGAGAACCAGACACTGGACAAAATAGACTGAATCCCTGACAAAATGAAAAGGCAAAGAAATATGTTCCAAACAAAACTACAGGATAAGACATGAGAAGGGAGGCTAAATGAAAAGGAGATCACCAATATTCTGGATAAAGATTTCAAAGCAACAGTCATAAATATGATCACTGTTCTGCAGAAAGGTATTAAAGACCTCATGGAGAACTTCAATAAAGAGATAGAAGATTTTAAAAAGAGCCACTCAGAGCTGAAGAATACAGTGACTGAAATGAAATATATAATGGAGGAAATGAATAACAGATCACTCCAAGTAGAAGGGACTATCAGTGAGACGGATATTAGAGAATAGGAAAACAAGGAATTTTAGAACAAAGAGAAAAAAGAATCTCTGTGAATGAAAGAATGCTAAGAGGGCTGTGTGACAGCTATAAATGAAACAATATTCACATAATATGGGTACCAGAAGGAGAAGAGAGAGACAAAGGGAAATAAAGTCTCTTTGAATAAATAATTGTTAAAAACATCCACAGTCTGGGGAAGGAAATAGACACCGAGGTCCTAAAAGCACAGAGAGCCTTGAACAAAAGGAATGCCAGGAAAATACCACCAAGACATGTAATAATTAAATGGCAAAAGATTAACGGTAAGGAAAGAGCATTGGAAGTATCTAAATATGTAAAACAAATACTAATAGAACTAAAAGGGGAAATTAACTGCAACTCATTCATATTAGAGGATTTTAACATGCCACTTACATCAATGGACAGACCATCCATACCAAAAACAAATAAGGAAACAGAAGTTTTAAATGATACATAAGACCACATGGACTTAACAAATATTTACAGAATGTTCTGCCCAAAAGCAGTGGGATACACATTTTACTCAAGTGCACATGGAACATTCTCCAGAACAGATCACATACTAGGCCACAAAAACAGCCTCAATAAATTTAAAAAAAAATAGAACTTGTATCAAACAATGTCTCAGACCACAATGGTATGAAAATGGAAATAAATTAAATGAAGAAAACAAAAAATCCCATACCACATGGAAGCTAAACAAAATGCTTATTCATAATCAACAGATCAATGAAAAAAAATTAAAGAAATCAAGCAATGCATGGAGAGAAATGAAAACAAAAATACAACAGCACAAAATTTGTGGGATTCTGCAAAAGTGGTTCTAAGAGAGAAGTACATAGCATTACAGGTCTACCTCAAGAAGCAAGAACAATCCCCAATAAACAGTCTAAACTGAAAAGAAACAGAAAAAGAAGAACAAATGAAACCCAAATTTAGTAAAAGGAATGACATAATAAAGATCAGAGTACCAATGTGCAAAACAGAGAAGAATAAAACAATAGAAAAAAAATCAGTGAAACAAAGAGCTGGTTCTTTGAGAAAACAAACAAAGCAGACAAACCCTTAGCCAGAGTTATCATGAAAAAAGAAAGAAAGTACACATACAAAATCAGATATGAAAAGGGAATAGTCTCAATGGATGCCAGAGAAATACAAAGACTTATTAGAGAATTCTACAAAAAATTATGTCAATAAATTGGACAAAGTAAAAGAAATGGACAAATTCCTAAAAAAACAAAAAACCCTCTAAGATTAAAC